>NC_081181.1:15274979-15589080 GCF_029867415.1 Vicia villosa
ATCCTCCAGAAACTCCAAATGTCATCACAGCACCTATGCCAAAGCATGACAAAACTGTCAATGCTATCCTGGACACAGTTTACATTTATGATGTGAACGAATTATCAACTCCACTCTGCGAAGTCAAAGGAAAGCTAATCCGAGCTGGTTACTTTCCAGGGTGTGACCCCGACTGCTTTTACTGCTCTTGCCTGCCCAATGGTTGTGAAAATCTGAGGATGGGAGTTCAAAAATGGATGGATCGCCGTATCATTATGTTTGAGAGGCTCCCTTCTATGGACGTACTGTGCGAAGTCTTTGCCAACGGGATAAGAATGGAAGACGTCTCAGTGATCTCCAGCTTACCATTCAAAATCTCTACCAAGGCTCCATTCAAACTTTCTGCTACACTCAAAGTGGCATCAGTAGTCATTGCTAGACCAACTCCATTTCCATACTCCTCAGACAAAGCTGTCCCATGGGGATATGACACTAATGTTTACATTCATGGAGTTAAGCAGGATCCCTCGACTAAAGAGGACGCAACACTAACTACTTCAGCTGTAAGTAACATTGCAGGCACTAGCAAGATCACGAGAAGTGGAAGAATCTTTTCACCAGAAATTTCTCCAAATATTGCTGCTAGTCCAATCCAGGTTCCAATTCCTATTCCAGATATCAACACTCGAGGCAAAGAGCCACTGATCGAACCAGTTCAAAATCCGGTAGAGATCACTGCTGAGGATCCATCAAAGCAAGAGATGGACGAAATATTGAAAATCATCTGCAAAAGTGATTACAATATTGTCGAACAACTGGGGCATACTGCTTCAAAAATCTCAATGTTATCTCTGCTAAAATATTCAGAAGCTCATGCTAAAGCTCTAATGAAGTTCCTTCAAGCTGCGCATGTGCCTCAAGAAATCCCAATCGACCAATTTGAGAATTGTGTCGCCAGTCTTACAGTGCCCAATGGTCTTGGTTTCTCTGATGTGGATCTAACTCCTGCTGGAAGAAATCACAACAAGGCCCTGCACATCTCTATCGAATGCAACGGCACCACTCTGTCTCATGTGCTAATAGACAATGGTTCCTCTCTAAACGTGTTACCAAAGGTAATACTGGAAAAACTTGACTTCAAAGGAGTTGTGCTACAACCAAGTGATGTGGTTGTAAGAGCCTTCGATGGGTCAACAAGAACGGTGTACGGAGAAGTTAAGCTCCCAATCAGAGTGGGCTCTCAAACTTTCGATGTTATCTTTTCCGTAATAGACGTTCTTCCAACATACTCCTGTTTACTAGGACGCCCTTGGATACATGGGGCAAACGCTGTAACTTCTACCCTGCATCAGAAGTTAAAATACCCAGTAAAAGGAAAGGTTGTCACAGTCTATGGCGAAGAAGAATATATGGTCAGTCACTTGAGCAACGACAAGTATGTTGAGATGGAGGGCGAATCCATCAAAACTCCGTATCAAGCTTTTGAGGTTGTATCTCCAGATATCTCTACCACCAAGCATATTCCTGCTACTCCAGCTACAACTATGGCTTCTCTCAAAGATGCCAAAGCCATGATTGAACAGGGTGATCGCACAGTATGGGGACAACTCCCTGATATACCCTACAAGTCCGACAAGCTAGGTCTGGGCTATAATGGTGAAAATCAAAAGAATGATCAAAATCCTCGCTCTGAAGGGTTAATATCACACTTCGCCAGCCAAGAAGTAAACGCCATTGATGATGAAGGGACATACTTGAACCACATCATTCAGCCATATCCAGACGAAATTCCACCCATTACCATGGGAATGTGGGATGCTGTGGGAGGACCAAATGACGGTTACAACTACCAGTATATCACACCTCAGAATTCTTACATTGCTCTGGAAGATCTTACTCCAACAGAAGAGGGTAATCAAAATGACGGAAGTATCACAAGTCCCGTCACTCAGCAATATCAAAATCCACCCAAAGAAGTATGGGACACGCTAGGAGAACCCAGCGGCAAATACGACTATATGGTGAAATATTCCGCTCCTCCGAGCTTTTCAACTCCCATCAAAGACATTGTCCCGACTGGATGGGACGAACAGTACGACGACAACTTCGCTCTTGAAGAAGCCAGGAAGATGCCAAACAACGAAGGTTATTTTCTGTCACAGTACACTCCTTATCAGGATGCACAAGTCTCTATTCAAAACATCATTCCTACTGCATGGGACGGCCTTATCGAGCATCTCGCTCAGCCAATAGAGGGACCTCCACCTGGATTCTCATATCCAACAAATCATCCAACTTATCCTGAGGAATTACCTACGCATTTTCCCACTAGCAGAATCAATGCTACGGAAGACGAAAAGAACAACTGCAACTGGAACAGCTGGGTGATCCCTGCTAACAACGGTGGATTGAACAACTGGAAAGCAGAGGATGTGATCTCCTTTGATCAGGAGTAAATGCCATTTCCTGTTTTCTTTGTGTATATTGTGCAAAGATAAAAGTGGTTCCTGAACAATCGAACCATGAGCTTGAAAGCCGTGTGCCTTAGCACAACGGTCCTTCTATAAAAAGGGTTTGTCATATCATGATTATGTGCATTCAATAAAATCATGGGATGCTTGCATGTTCAAAATTTTGTGATCCTTTTTCTTTCTTTATTCGCTTTCAAATAGCTATGTTTTTCTCTTCATACACACTCACATATCTACCATGCAGATTCACATACACGCTGGATCCAGTCAATAACGACTCTGCTATTGCCCGTCATGACTTTGAAAATCCGATCTACCAAACTGAGGACGAAAGTGAGGAAGATTGTGAAGTGCCAAGAGAAATTGCAAGACTTCTAGAACAAGAAGAAAAAGCCATACAGCCTCATGAGGAGCCGATTGAGGTCATCAACTTGGGCAGTGACGAAGAAAAGAAAGAGGTCAGAATTGGGGCTGACTTAGAAAACAGTGTCAAGCAAAGACTGATTCAATTGTTGCAAGACTACGCCGAGATATTCGCCTGGTCTTATCAAGATATGCCTGGCCTTGACACGGACATTGTAGTTCATCGCCTGCCAATCAAAGAAGGAAGCACTCCGGTCAAACAGAGACTGCGAAGGAGTAAGCCTGATATGTCAAAAAAGATCAAAGACGAGGTTGAAAAACAATTCAATGCCGGATTCCTAAAAGTTGTAAGTTATCCTCCTTGGATAGCTAACATCGTGCCTGTACCCAAAAAAGACGGGAAAGTCAGAATGTGTGTAGACTACAGAGATCTGAACCGGGCAAGCCCTAAAGATGATTTCCCTTTACCGCACATCGATGTACTAGTTGACAATACCGCACAATGCAAGGTATTTTCCTTTATGGACGGATTCTCAGGGTACAATCAAATCAAGATGGCACCCGAAGACATGGAAAAAACAACCTTCACAACACCCTGGGGAACCTTTTGTTACAAAGTAATGCCCTTTGGTCTGAAAAACGTCGGAGCCACCTATCAACGTGCAATGGTAACACTATTTCATGATATGATTCATCAGGAAATAGAGGTGTATGTCGATGACATGATCGCAAAATCCAACACCGAAGAAGAACATTTGAGTCATTTACACAAGCTGTTTGACAGACTCAAGAAATACAGATTGCGACTGAACCCGAACAAGTGTACCTTTGGAGTAAGATCCGGTAAACTCTTAGGTTTCATCGTCAGCAGTAAAGGTATTGAGGTTGATCCTGCCAAGGTCAAAGCCATTCAAGAAATGCCTATACCCCGTACCGAGAAACAAGTCAGAGGATTCTTGGGACGTCTAAACTACATAGCCAGATTCATTGCCCATATGACTCCTACTTGTGTGCCAATCTTCAAATTACTGAAGAAAGATCAAGTGGAAAGATGGAATGACAAATGCCAGTTAGCCTTTGATAAAATCAAAGAATACCTTCAAAAACCGCCAATCTTGTTACCTCCTGTGGAAGGCAGACCTCTGATAATGTACCTAACTGTGTTAGAAGATTCAATGGGGTGTGTACTCGGACAACATGACGATTCCGGTCGAAAGGAGCACGCAATCTACTATCTTAGCAAAAAGTTTACCGATTGTGAAACAAGATACTCACTACTCGAAAAAACTTGCTGTGCCTTAGCATGGGCGGCTCGCCGACTAAGACAGTATATGCTAAATCACACCACTTTCCTAATCTCCAAGATGGATCCAATCAAATACGTGTTCGAAAAACCTGCTCTCTCTGGAAGGATTGCAAGATGGCAAATGATCCTAACAGAATATGACATTCAATACACTTCGCAAAAAGCAATCAAAGGAAGTGTGGTAGCTGATCATTTAGCTCATCAAGCAGTAGATGATTATCAGGCATTGAACTTTGACTTCCCAGACGAAGACATTATGCTAGTCAATGACTACAAACAACCAGGATCCCGATGGACTATGGTTTTTGACGGAGCTTCTAATGCGCTCGGCAATGGCATCGGAGCTGTGATCATTTCCCCCACAGGAGGTCATACACCCTTCACCGCCAAATTATGTTTCAATTGCACTAACAATATAGCCGAATACGAAGCATGCATTCTGGGTCTCAAAGCTGCAATTGATCTAAAAATCAAATTCCTTGAAGTCTACGGAGACTCGGCCTTGGTAATCTACCAAGTCAAAGGGGAATGGGACACAAAGCACCCAAATCTAATTCCATACAAAGAACATGTGTTGAGTTTGATTCCTTACTTCGAGGAGATCACTTTCGAACACATCCCACGCGAAGAAAATCAACTAGCTGATGCTTTAGCTACCATGTCATCCATGTTCAAAGTCAATTGGGACGACGAAGCTCCTATGATCACCATTTACAGGCAAGACGAACCAGCCTATTGCAATGAGATCGATACCAAACAAATGGAAGACAAATCATGGTTCCATGAAATACAAAGGTATCTCGAAACCCAGGAGTACCCTGAAGGGGCATCTATTAACGACAGAAAGTTTCTAAGGAGATTTGCCTCCAAATTCTTCCTAAGCAATGGAACTTTGTACAAGCGCAACCATGACTCGACTTTACTTCGTTGCGTAAACAAGAAGGAAGCAGAACAAATCATGGAAGACATACACAATGGTACCTTCGGTACTCATTCCAACGGACATACAATGGCTAAAAAGATCTTGAGAGCAGGTTACTACTGGTCTACCATGGAGACAGATTGCCATCATCATTCCAAAACTTGTCACAAATGCCAGATATATGCCGACAAAGTGCATGTACCTCCAGTTCCATTAAACGTTCTGACGGCTCCTTGGCCTTTCGCAATGTGGGGTATTGATATGATTGGAGAAATCAAACCTACTGCTTCCAACGGACATCGCTTTATCCTGGTCGCTATTGACTACTTCACAAAGTGGGTAGAGGCAGCTTCATATGCTTCTGTCACCAAGAATGTGGTAGCCAGGTTTATCAAGCACAATCTCATTTGTCGGTACGGCATCCCCGAAAGGATCATCACTGACAATGGCACGAATCTAAACAACAAAATGATTACTGAACTCTGCACGCAGTTCCAGATCAAACATCATAATTCTTCTCCATATCGACCAAAGATGAACGGCGCTGTCGAAGCCGCCAACAAAAACATCAAGAAAATCATACAAAAGATGACAGTAACCTACAAAGACTGGCATGAGATGTTACCTTTTGCTCTTCATGGTTATCGCACATCTGCGCGTACTTCAACAGGGGCAACTCCATTCTCGTTAGTCTACGGTATGGAAGCAGTTCTCCCAATCGAAATCCAGATTCCTTCCTTAAGGATCATGAAAGAAGCCGATCTAGACGAAGACGATTGGATTCAAACTCGATTCGACCAAATACACTTGATCGATGAGAAAAGACTTGCAGCTATCTGTCATGGCCAGCTATACCAAAAGCGCATGATCAAAGCATTCAACAAGAAAGTCAAAAGTCAAGCATACCAAACTGGTGGCTTGGTTATCAAACGCATCATCTTACCACAAGGTGATCCCAGAGGCAAATGGACCCCCACCTACGAGGGACCATTCATAATCAAGAAAATATTCTCCGGCGGTGCCATGTTGCTTACCACCATGGATGGCGAGGATTTCCCACACCCTGTGAATGCGGACATAGTCAAAAAGTACTTTGCTTAAAAAAAAAATACAGCTCGCTAAGTTGAAAACCTGAAAGGGCAACTTAGGCAAAAATGAGCGTCTCGGTGGATTGAAAACCCGAAAGGGCGATCCAGGCAAAAATTAGAGACAAAACAAATACAATCCCGGTAGGCTGAAAACCTGAAAGGGCAGCCTAGGCAAAAATTAGGGAATAAAGCATACAACTATGTCCCGCTCAGCTGCCTACTCACCGACAAGGTTCAACACCTCAAAGACACCGATCAGTCCAATCACTTTCTTCCAACAAGTGAGGGATGAGATGCTCGAAGACAGATTGGCAATAGCAGAATTGAAACTTGACTGGATCGTTCTCACATAGCTATTTCTTTTCATAAATACTTTTCAAAACTTTCTGACAATTTCCTACTTCTAGGATTGTTGTCTCCCTATACTAATCCGCCTATCACGGCACCTTTTCAAAAATCATTGCAGCTTATAACTAACATTTTCATTTTTTCTGTTTTGAATACGCGAGCATCCCAATGATGTTTTGAATGAACATATGCATTTGAATATGATTGATGTTTACCAGGAAAAACAGGAATAGCATTCCGGACATGTCCCAATTATTTGGACATTATCCTAAACCAGCATCAGAAGGAAGTTTCCCCAATGGAGACACATTCCTCAACAAATCCCTCAAAAAGATTTTTCTTTCGAAAGAAGTCTTATTCCCCAGCAGGTTTGTTCCAGATTACTGTCTTCAGAAGGTGTGATCTCCG
Organism: Vicia villosa; assembly: GCF_029867415.1. Classification (NCBI taxonomy): domain Eukaryota; kingdom Viridiplantae; phylum Streptophyta; class Magnoliopsida; order Fabales; family Fabaceae; genus Vicia; species Vicia villosa. The sequence goes on from NC_081181.1 coordinate 15,281,865, forward strand.
CACCCAAACTTGGTCAGATAGTGCATCGGAGGATTATGCATCTTCCTCATTCCCACTCCAAAGGGCGTCACAGTCCGAACTCTCAAAACTACTGTTCATCCCCGAGCAGTAATCAAAGATCCTTCAATAGAACATCCTGGTTCTCAAAGAATTTCCCCAACCAAGGGTACTCAAACAAGACAGAAGATCATCAACAACCACGATGTCTTCATTTCCAGATGGCTAGCAGGGATTTATTCTCCCAATCACAATGCCTTCGTTTCCAGATGGCTAGCAGGGATTTATTTTCCCAATCAGGAGCTTGACACGCTCTAAGCTGCATAAATCATGCGCCACATTCATATTCACATTCACATTCATATTCACGCTCATATTCGCATTCATATTCACAATCATGCATCATACGCATATTCATACACAACATAACTTGCATATTTCTCCTCTAGTTCAAGGATCTCATATTATACATACATCATAGACATTGCATATCACTAACTTGATTTTTCAGGTAGACAGATGTCTTCAGCAAAGATGTTCTCACTCACATGCAGTGTTCATCCTGAATCTTATTCAGACAAGCAGTCCTTTCAGATACAATCAAACCAAAGATTCACTCTGAAGAACTCTCATTCTCAACTCATTTATCATCTAACATTGCTAGTCTAAGGCGATACCTCAGACGGTTCCAGAACGATCTAGCATTTCAGATCTAAGGCGATACCTCCGACGGTTCCAAAACGATCTAGCATTTCAGATCTAAGGCGAAACCTCAGACGGTTCCAGAACGATCTAACATTGCAGATCTAAAGTGATACCTCAGACGGTTCCAGAACGATCTAGCATTTCAGATCTAAGGCGATACCTCCGACGGTTCCAGAACGATCTAGCATTTCAGATCTAAGGCGAAACCTCAGACGGTTCCAGAACGATCTAACATTGCAGATCTAAAGTAATACCTCAAACGGTTCCACAATGATCAACTTTCAAATCCTTCATCAAGATATAATCAACAGATTCATTCTGATGAACAAACCATCAACACATTTTCTAGATGGCATCTGAAAAGCCCATCTCAGGTAATGTTTCAATCTGCCAACAACATTTCGCAGATGACATTCAAATGCAGCTTCCAACATCTCTTCTGATCAAGGTAAGTGCAAATTTTCAGGGCATCTAATTATTCAATCATCTTCTACCTTCAGATTTCAGACAATCTCTTCAGGTTTAAGAAGATTGAATAGGGGCAACTGTTATACCCCAAAATTTGCCCACATCTTTTTTCAAGAAAACTCCAATCTGAAAATTAAGAGTTTCATATAATCATGGATTTTTATTTCAAATATCCTAGCATATGAAGTACTTAAATTTCAGAAACTTTTCTTATACAGTAGCTTGGCTTACAGAGGAATTTATTCTTACGCAAACGCCAAATACTGTTCATTACATCACAAATACTATTTATTTATTTACAGATAAATAGTACTAACACAATCATGCAGAGTTAATTCTTTTTGCAGGCGCAGAAGCAGGAAACTCACACTATACTGGTAACAATTGTTTTTGGTTTCCCACTAACTTTTGTACTATATTCTATTATTTTCAAAATCTTTTCAAATCTCTTTTTCAAAAATCAAATCTTAACTTGTGTGTTTTCTGCCAGTCAAATATTTCTATTTCTGTGCAGTAAACAATTTTCAGGTTATTATCGGTAATTTTACCCGCATACTGTAAATATCTGTTATTATGTTTCTGTTTTCTAACAAGTCATGTAAATAAATTTTTCATGCTTCACATATAACAAAAACAAAAATAACAACAAAAAAAAAGAAAATTAACTTTGACAGTTGATTTTTTCACTTTAACTGCTGCTTCAGTACACGAACAGTCAGTTGACAGACAAACTGCAGACAGTACAACTCTCAGTGTTTTGTACAATCAATCAAATCAATCATTCACAATTCAAATTTCCAAGATTTTTGTGTTAGAAGTCTTCTGAATATCACGCGATTAGCAGAAACTCAGCACTGCACAAAAATCAGGTACGCTTAACTGCCTCCTATACAGACAGTCCCTAATCAGGGTTTTTCTTGTTTTAACAGGAGCAACAAGTTTTGAGAGCTCAAATGGATTTCATATACATCCATACATCTCAAAGTACCATCATACAAATTTTCAAACTTCAATTCACTCAGACGCACCGTCAGCAGCTCAAACAGTCAACAGACGACCCGTTTGACCAAAAAAGTCAACTGACAGTCAAAAATGAAATTTTTTGTCAAAGTCCATATTTTGTCAAAGGATTCAACATTTGATCATTGGATGATCACAATTCATCAAGGAAAGATCAAAAATCAACAAAACCCTAAGATTCAAAATTAGGGTTTTTGCCTGAAAAGTCAACTCAACTTTGACTGATCATAACTCTCTCATCCTTCATCCAAAAAATGTCAACCAAAGCTCATTTTGAAGGAAATTCAATTATCTTTCAAATGCAATTGATCCCATGGTCATAGCATTCACCATTTGAAAAATATGGCCAAAGACATTACAGGTCATTTTCAAAGTCAACAAAAAGACACTTTTTTCAAAAGGACACACAAGGAGAACCAAAAATCATTTTGACATGAGACCAAAGACATTGGTTAGAGGACTCTTTGAGGTTTCCAAAAAGTGCAAGATCTCCTTCATATGACAAAAATTGAAGGATTTACACCTTGTTGAAGTTGGCTAAATTTTGGGAAAATGCATGAAATCAACATTGCTCAAAAATGTTTTTTTTCCAAAAGATGCCAAGTTTTTATGGTCTAAACATCTTTGCCATGTTACTATGGGCCTCCCACGACCAAGACAAAGCCCACATCTATATTATCCATTTTTGACATAATTTTATCTTATTTTAAGATTAAAATTAAAGGAAATTGCATGGATAATTGATGGCTTGATCTCCAAGTATGACACACCTCCAAAGTCTTCATTTTTCTGCAGAAAATTGATGCCCAAGGCAAGAGCATTGAATGGAGTCAAGGCTTAGTCAAAATTCAAGGTTTTTTAAATATTAAAAAAACCAAACTTTCAACAAAGGCAACAAAGCTTCTTGCTTCACTTCCAAGCAGCCTTTTGGCTATAAAAGGAGCTCTTCTACATCCACAATGGGGGGACACACGAAGAGAGCAAGAGTATAGCAAGAAATCTCACAAAAATTCTCAAAATTTCCATATACTTTGTAATTTTCGAATTCCATATTCCAGCTACTATCAATACAAAATAATCATCCTATTACTCTTGTATAACATCATAGGTAAGGATTGACTCATAACATGTGATTGAAACAACCTTAAACATGCTCACGATCATCTTCATGTTCATAGCCATGTAGCTTTCGTTTTCATATGTATGCTTAACTATAATACAAACTAATCATTTCAATGGGTTAATAACATGATATAGAGGTGATCCAACGTATCACATGTGAGCCATACACCCTAGAGCATCGTATGCCATTTTTAAACTCTAAAGATGTAAAGCTTTCGTTTTCATAGATAGAGTGGGTTTCAATCAAAACTAACACCACCAATGAACTCAGAGCATCCTAATTAGTGGATCTGGGTTGCTTTTATTGTTTGGAACTAACGTCTTTGCAGGTTTCTAAAAGTATGGAAAAAGCAAAGAAAATCCGCAGGTAATGTTGCAGCTAAATCCGCAGCTAAATCCATAGGTAAAAGGTTGAAGAAGATGAATAGTATGTTGGAAAGTTTGACCATCACGCGTGGCACTTCTGGCGCCTCTCATTCGCCAGTCAACCATTCTTCACATCCACGCGTGCATAGTGGGGCCCAGCTGACTTATCAAAAGTCTTGGTGATCCCACGTGATCACTTCCATCTATGCCTACCATGTTCCATGCAATCTGAGCCTTTGATCTCCACTAACCCTCAATCCAACGCACCAGACAAGTGATCCACACCATGCACCTTCACTTATTTTCACACACGATAAGTATCTCTTTTATTTTCTATTTTTTATTTTAATTTTCTTTACAAAATTAATTAAAAATAGTTAAAAAATCCCAAAAATTCAACAAAAAATATTTTAAACTTCTAAAATAATTAATTATTTTCTGAAACAAAAATATTTTATTTTTCTTCAAAATTTCAATATTTTTCATAATTAATTAGTATGTATTTATATATTTGCTTATTAATTATTTTAATTAGTCAAAAAATCATAAAAAAATTGTTCTTTGTGTTAAATATTGTTTATATATCATAAACTAATTTTGTACATATTTAGGATAATTTTATCATTAAGTCTTAATTATTTGTGTAATTATTTATATAATTATGTTTTAATTAACTTAAAAAATCCAAAAACAAATTTCAAAAATTCCAAAAAAAATTAGTTTTGTTCTAAAATCAATTAACAAACATTTTGTACATATTTTTAAACTTATTTGCTAGGTTTAATCATATTTCCATCTTTTCTTTATTTTAAATTAATTAATAATGCATTAATTATATTTAAAATAAATCACAAAAATACAAAAATATGCCTTTTATTTCTTGCAATTTAAAATTCCTAGATAAATGTATAGGATGTCAAATTCATGTAAATAGGCTAGTTTACATTTCCCGCACAATCGATGTAATAGCGTAGATTTACTTTCTGCACTTTACATTTCCGCATTTTAATTTCCAGTACCCATATAAACTGCGTGTATGTCAAAGATAAAACTGAACCGTCAGATCACTAACTTCAAAGATAAATATCTGAATTCAATCACAATCACATTTGCACCTCCTAGGGTAACCCCTTTTCACTCTTTTCAAAATCAAAGTTACATTTTTACTGTTTCGAGTACAAAATCGAACCTTGTGTTTATATCCGACGAATGGATAGATTTTTAAAGGGAACAAGGATAAAGACCTCCTAACTCAGGGTAGACCTCCTAGTTTGCTTGCTCAAAATCAAAACAAACAAAATTCTCATACACTGTTGTTTTTTTAAAACGAATTTTCCAAAAGACAATATTTTGTATACATCCAAACACGGATCATTACAAAATTAACGATCTTTTCAAAACATCTTTCGAAAGATAAACAAGCATTTGTATATATCCGCACAAGGATCATTACAAATTCTATTTGCAAAGGTATTTCAAAAACACAGGTAAAGCATTCCGAATCAATTGAAAAGTAAAGCAAATGAGCTAAGCAAACTAAAGAGCCCATGGATAACCATGGATACAAAGGGTGCTAACACCTTCCCTTTGTATAACCTACCCCCTTACCCAGAATCTCTCAAAGGTCTTTTTTCTGTGTCTTTTATAAACCTTTCCTTCATTGGATAAAATAAAAGGTCGGTGGCGACTCTGTAAACTTTTTCAAAAGTGACGCGAAAGCGTCCGATCGACAAAAAAGAGTCAGTTCACGTATCCCACCCACGGAGGGGTATGGCCCGAAAGGACGGTCCACAGATGACATGACTTTTTCTTAGAGGGTAATCTTCGAAAGATAATCTTGACAATGTTGATTTCGGCATGACGTTGAGAGAGGATCTGTTGTCTATTAGGACTCCTGTGAGTGTATCACCCATGCAGTCAACTGAGATGTGAAGTGGAAGATTGTGGTCTACTCCTTCTTCAGGAAGATCTTCATCACAGAAACTAAGGTTAGTTCCGGCGGAGATGTTGGCAACGATGTTGTTGAATTGGCTTATTGTAACGCTAGGTTCTACAAAAGCTTGTTCCAAAAATTTCTGTAGAGCTTCCCTATGAGCTTCAGAACTCAATAGTAGGGAAAGGACAGAAATCCTAGACGGAGTATGTAGTAATTGATCTACAATGATGTATTCACTCCTCTGGATTAACTTCAAGATCTCATCATTTTCTTTCGCTTGAACAACATTGGTCGGATGATTGTCTTGCCTATGTGGTACTTCCTCCGAAGGTTTCTCCACATTTTCTGTTGTTCTGTTGAAGACTCGTCCACTTCTGGTGACTCGACTAACATCAGCATTGTTAACAACAGACGGTAATGGTATTTCCTTACCATTTTCAATGAATGTAGCATTGTACTTGTATGGTATAGCCTTGCTGGACTCATACGGTACAGGACCTGGTAAGTAGATGACTAACGGAGCAACTGCTGTCTTCCTGCTATCATACTTAACTTGCATTGGTTCAACTTGATTAATTTGAGGAGATACGGTAAAGACTTCGTCATCTTCTCTGTTGGCAAGAACTGTAATGGTATTATCATCCATCAACTTTTGAATGTCGTTGCGAACACGCAAACATCCTTGTGAATTTCTTCGACAAATTCTGCATCTACTGTAAGCGTGGAAATCTGTTCCAAAGTAGGCAAGTCCATTTAAAGTTGTATGGAACCTGACTACCGATCCTTCAAGATCTTCAACTTTGTAGATTTTGTATTCTCCTGGACATCCTTGAACCATGTTCATGTCATGTTCAGTCCTGACTCGGATATGTTGAATCCATCCTAAGTCCATTTGTTCTTGTAATGCAGCTTGAACTACGGCACATCCTTGATTATTCTTTGGACAAATATCGCATGTGAAGTAGTTGTGAGGTGGTACATGGTCGTACCCAGCTTGTTTAGCGTGCATCTTGACAAGATTTTCCCCTATCTGACGAATGTCGTAGATTTGAATGACGTTAGGGTGTTGATCTATCAGATTTACTGAAGCTTCTTTATGCTGCGGCAAAGGATTTGCTTGGACGTTTGGACTAGTATCTTTGAAGGATAGCATTCCGCTCTTCACTAATCGTTGGACGTCAATCTTGAAAGAGAAACAGTTCTCAATATTGTGACCTGGTGCCCCCTGATGATAGGGACAAGATTGGTCAGCCTTATACCATGGTGAGGAACTGTTTGTAGGATTTGGAGGACTCCTTGTCTGAATGAGTCCTTTTGCCAGTAATGTTGGAAATATTTCCGCATACGGCATTGGTACGGGGTCAAAGGCAGGATACCTTAGAGCCCGATTGTTGTAATTTGGAGGTCGAACCTGCTGCTGAGGTTGCTGCGACCTTTGTTGAATTTGTTGTTGCGAAACCTGAGGTTGATAAGCTGGCGCTGAGTTAACAACCGGAGTTATTGCTGCAACTTGAGGTTGGAATTTCTTCTTGATTTTGTGCAAGACATTGCTGACATCTTGATCCTTTTTCTTCTGGAAAGAACTTCCATACTTCCTTGGACCAATAGAAGATTCTGGTTCTTTGTTCAAGCGTCCTTCTCGAACTGCTTCTTCTAAACGTACACCCATGTTTACCATCTCGGTAAAGTCACTTGGTGCACTTGCAACCATTCGTCCGTAGTAAAATGGACTCAAAGTTTTGAGATAGATTTTTGTCATTTCTTTCTCTTCAAGTGGTGGACAAATTTGAGCAGCAACTTCACGCCATCTCTGAGCGTATTCCTTGAAGCTTTCTCTATCCTTTTGAGTCATGGCTCGGAGTTGATCTCTGTCGAGAGCCATATCCAGATTGTACTTATACTGTTTGACGAAGGCCTCTCCGAGGTCTCGAAAAGTACGAATCTCTGAACTGTCCAAGTTCATGTACCATTTGAGTGCAGCACCAGTCAGGCTGTCTTGAAAATAATGAATGAGTAATTGTTGATTATCAGTCTGAGTTGACATTCTTCGAGCGTACATTACGAGGTGACTTTGTGGGCATGAATTCCCTTTGTACTTCTCGAAATCCGGTACTTTGAATTTGTGAGGAATCTTAACATATGGAACCAGACAGAGGTCTGCAGCATTCTTTCCAAATAGATCTTGTCCTCGAAGAGTCTTGAGTTCCTTATGCATCTGCAGAAACTGTTCCTGGAACTCGTCCAATCTTCCATACACGCCAGCGTCCTCACTGGGAGCGTGATGATATACTTGTCCACCCTGTGGAGGAAAAGTATGCATAATGGGCGTTGGAGAAGCCATGACAGCAGATCTTGGAATCTCAGCATTCTGTTGTGTGAAACCCATTGCCGTTGCTCTTGGAACTTCAATTTCCAGAGGTTTGTAACCCTCCGGCGGTTGCATCTCCATTGTAGCTCTTGGAACTTCAGAAACTGGGGGTATGTACCCTTCTGGAATAAAGTTATACGGCATGCCCCAAGGTCGGTTGGGTGGCATGGTATACTGAGGAATAGGAGTAGAAACAATCTCGGAAACCACAGTCCTTTGTGGTTCTTCTGGCGTTGGTCGATTCTGTGCAACTACCAGGGCTTCTACCATACTATTGAGTCTTTCAATAGCATCTTTGAGAGTATTAACCTCTTCTCTGAGTTCTCCATTCTCTTGCTCAAAGTCTTCCATTCTTTTCTTGCGACTTGAACGAGTGTTGTATGGATGAGACAACTTGAAAGTCCTGGTTCACCTCCTTCTCCTCCTCTCTTTCTGGAGAAAGGAAAGTGACTATTAGATCCGCGACAATTCTCGTGTCAGTGCGTACGACTAAAGCGATGCATGATATGTAATTAAGTTAATATTTTTCAAGGAAACACCATAATTACGTTATGAAACATCAAACTTTTATTAATTAAGCGAAAACGCCGTTTTTTACACACTTTGAAAAAGAAATACAGAGAAACTGAGAGAAAGGACTCTAAAACTTTTACGAAGAGCCGACTTCACGTTCTAACATCTTCTTCTGTTTCTTGAGTTGAGCGTTTTCTGATGTGAGCTGATCGATGATCCAGGAAGCAGGAGGGATATGATGAGAAAGTGACGATTGTGTCACTTGTCGATCGAGCACTTCAAGTAACTCATCCTTCCTTCTTAGGATGTTATGAATCTCAACGTTTTCCGTGTTGACGATTCGATACTTGTTCCTCCAAGCATTCCTTTCTTGGCATACCTTGTTTAATGCCGCTTGTAATTTTTCAACATCGGTGGAGAAAAGGTATATTGGTTCCCTTAGGGGAATGGGTTCTTGATGCTGATATGGCATCCTGAGCTTGAATGCTCTGACGCGTACCCATTGAAGGTAAGGATCTAGGGAGATGCAAAGATGTTTTCCTAACAATCTTCTCCCTTTGCTGTGAACAAGACGCCAGGCTTGGACAATTTCCTTCGTCAGCATGTTGCCATGATCGTTGATGTTTTTGAAGAACAGACCCTCCAATTGGATGTTACTTGGTATATTTTTCATGGGATAGCCGTATTGACGACGGGCTAAAGCTGGATTGTAACTGATTCCTCCCTTAGTTCCAATAAGGGGTATGTTGGGAAAACTTCCGCAACTGAAAATGATCTTGGTTTCGTCGTTGTCAGGACTACACCAATCAATGTCTGTATGAGTGAGAGACATGATTTTTTGTGACCAGTAAAGGCCATCCCTCATGTTCCAGAAAGTGCTAGACTTTGGCAGGTGCGAGACGAACCATTTGTATAGCAACGGTACGCAGCATGTGATTAATCCTCCTCGCTGCAGGTTTCTTGAATGCACAGAGTAATAAACATCCGCAAGCAAGGTTGGAACTGGATTTCCAATTAAGAAGATCTTAATTGCGTTGATGTCGACGAAATCGTTAATGTTAGGGAACAAAAACAATCCGTAGATAAGCAAAGCCAAGATTTCCTCAAAAACGCCCATATCTTGGATGCTGACGAAGTACCGAGCTTGATCAAACAGGAATTTGGAGGGCAATCCTTGAATTCCTCCTCTACTCACCATATGAGTTCTGATGTCGACTACGTTCAAAGGAGTAGTGCAGCAATGATAATGTCGTCAGGATTATTTTCAAAACCGGAGTACGGATCTTGCGCGTACACGGGTATTCCAATCAGACGAGAGTACTCCTCCAACGTAGGCATGAGCTGATAATCTGGAAAGGTGAAGTAGTGATACGTTGGATCGTAAAACTGTACCAAGGTGGGAAGGATCCCATCCACAATGTTGGTATTGAGCAAAGGTAGAAGTTTTCCATACTTCTCCTTGAAAGCCTGGGGGTTGACCACCAGTTTTCCGAGCTTTCCCAGTTCCTCGACCTGGGGAATCTTGAAGGTGTATTTCCTGGCTCTCTTTCTCCCATAATCCATGGTATAGATCCTTAAGTCCTTTCTCCGTTTCTCTCTTTCTCTGAAGTTTAAAACGTTCGTTATATAGTTTCCTTGAAAAACGACTCGAAACAGACTCTTTTTGTTTTTAGTTGTTATTAATGAATGATGCATGAATGCATGAATGCACACACAAGAGTTTTTAAACAAACATGGCGTTGAAGGGTATAGTGGTTATGAAGTCAAAACGCAAACCTCGCCCCAATGGTAAACTAAGGATAAGGATTTTTGTACCTGTAGAACGGGTTCTAGGGGTCTCAGAGTTTTTGCTCAACCTTAAAGATATGTTGATTGGTATCTATAAGAGAGTTTTCTGTGAGTGTAGTATCTGCGTGACAATTACTTCCGTAATCACCGCTCTACGTCCTAAAAAAGGCTTTAAGTGGGGTTAATGTATTTCTAGGTCCTCCTGGTACAAATCAGTCTCGGAATGCAGTGGCGCAGTTAATCACAACCAGCCAGGCAAATCCCAAGAGTAGAATTGGAAACCAAGATTAGAGGGTCTTCACCGGGAAGACATCCTCCATCCTATCTTATGTTGCACTCAAATCCGGGTATAGGATTTCTCACCACAAGGGGGAATCAAGCCCTTTCCCGAAACAGAATAAACAAAAATAAACAAATATAAATGCAGCAAACACATGATATGACACAGAGGTTAGGCAGAACCTCTCTTGTTTGAGGGGGAATTTGGCATCCCTAATTCCTCATTGGGGCTGGACCAGCAACAAGTCAACCATTGGTTTGGATGAAAAACCAAGGTTTTTAACACTTATATCCCCAGCAGAGTCGCCATTTTTCTGTGGTTGTCGTTTTTTTACCTCCCCGTTTCACTTGGGAGGACGGCACGCTAGACCCTTCACGCGAAGTTTGGAAGGAGAATGCGCCCATGATGGGAGGAATTTTATTTCAGTTCTTCCTACGATATCACACGAACTTTCTTATTGTCCTACGAGTAGGAAAGGGAAAAAAAGATCTCAACTAAACCCTAAGAGTTTGCTAAGTGTGGGGATTTCACCTAGACTAGAAATTCTGGAGTCCGGGGGGTCGGTTATACATAGGGAAGTGTTTAAACACCCTACATATCTGTAGTACTCTACAGGAACCTTCTCTGTGTCATTGTGATTTTGTTTATTGCTAATGATTGGGAAAGTTTCTCCTTTGTGTTAGGAGAGAGAATTGAATTGATTTTAAAAGACAGACAAACAGACAAACAAACTATTTTTGGTATTTTATTAGCTCGCTGAGATTCCTTGTGAACCTCATGCCTACATATCCCTAGTGGAAGTCAGAGCTTAATGTAGTTCGGGGAACTAACTAGGGAAATTAATTATTTTTTTGGTGCCTTGCTTGAAGCTCAAGGTTGAAGCTTTGAATTAAATCTCTGTTTACAGTAAAGAGACATGAAATCATCTTTACAGAGAGGTATTTGTACTATTCTACCACAAACATTTTGAAAGAGTGACAGAATAACTGGATTCATTTCATTAAGAGAGTGACCTTATGTTGATTGCAGTATAGGGCAAGCAACAAAAGAAAAGATTTGGAAATATTGATCCGGGATTTATCGTCCTCAGAGATGGAGAGATGCCATTCAACAGTTTCTACGGTTTTGAACTTGGATTGAATGAGCAAAAAGTAAACAAAGATATAGACAAGAAAAGAATAAACAAACACATTCTTAGAAGAGAAATAACATATCAGGAATGTAAATATATTCACTCTTCACAAACATACACTTACCAACCCGTTATACTCAACCTACGATACTCATCTATGTTATCACGTATCTCTCACATAAGCGTCCATCTCTGGAGCACAAACGAGATCATCTCACAACTAAGGTTATCTCTAACGCGAAGCTGCGAGAACATCCGTATTCTCGCGTCGGCGATCTCTCGCGCGCCGCTCAAACACGAAAGCATTACGTACAGATACAAACAGTGAATGCTAGCTCTAAATCTACCTCTAGAGTTCAGAACCAACAGAATATCATCCTAGATAAGGATTCAAGAAGTTTATCTCTAAAGCAACCCAAATCCCCAGCATAGAGCAAAAATCCAGGATAACAATCAACATAGATTTGTAAAGAAAGTTAAATATAACTTTATAATCGGTAAATCGGTAAATATACATAAGATTCAAGTAAATATACAAACAAACCCAACACAAAAGAAATACACAAAGAATAGAAGAGATAAACCAAACATCTCGCGGGTTGTCAGCTCCGGTTGATGAGAAATCCACCTCCGATCTTCCAAGTGCATGACCCGGTGTTGTTTTCTAAGCTAATCCTATTCTAAGAGTGAAAATGATGGAGTTGGAACCAAAAACTCTCCAAAACCATAACCTAGAAATGTTCAAATGAAAGAAATATAAAGGCAAGTTCTGCTACGGCCGCTTAGCGGCCAAATCTCGCTTAGCGGGCTACACGTATTCACAAAATATCAAGAACAGTAAACAGGCCTGCGCTTAGCGGCCAGATCCACCGCTTAGCGGCCAAAGAAATTTGGTTCGCCCCTGGAAAGCGCGCTTAGACGCCGCTCAGCGGCGCTCTCTGCACAAAACTTGCTTATTTGATCCAAAATCGCGCAATCGGAGCCGTGCCTTCGACACTTTATTCCTCGAGGCTCCAATAAGCATGAATACCTATAAAAACAAAGGAAAAACTATTAAACGATATATAAAACATATGAAAACTAAATAATGTGAATATATACACAAAAGTGGGGATTTTATTACAAAATCGGAATGAATAGAATCGATAAGTGCCACAATTATATACTCAAAATAACAACATTTTGGCACTTATCACCTTACTTGTGTGTTTTCAAGTATGCTAGTATCTCTTGAATGAAAGAAAGATGCTCGTCCAAATTAGGGAAAGTTACCACATGTCTGGGTTTTACTGCCAGCTCATGCCTTTCAAAATCCTAAATGGGAGACTTGATTGAAATTGAAATTGAAATGTTGAAATGTTTGTTTGTTTGAATGTGGTAGAGTAGTAAAAATATCTCTCTATAGAGATAAGCTATGTCTATCTATTGTATAAAAGATTTGACTTTAGCTGGCTTGCATGAGGCCCAAGCTTGAGGCTTTTTGATTGATTTATTGACTTATTGAAATGATAACTCTACTGGGGAGAAATTAAACTAAGGAGTTTTTTTGGTGTTCTGTACAAAGCCCAGAATTGAGGCTGACTCTTTTGAGGGAATGTTTATTTGATGGATTTTATTTGGTGTTCTGTACAAAGCCCAGAATTGAGGCTGACTCTTTTTGGAGGTTTTGACTTAACTGGAGAAATTGTCTGTTAAAAGACTGATTCTTTGTCATGTTTTTGGAGGCTGACCCTTTCCAGGGGTTTTGACTCTTTTGGGGAAATTATCTCCTAAGAGAATGAATCTTTGGTTTTTGAAGGACTGATTTTGGAGGCTAACCCTTTCCAGGGGTTTTTGTTAAAATGAAAGAATGTGTGGAGGCTAACCCTTTCCAGGGGTTTTTGTTAAAATGATTGGCAGAAAGATTATCTAGTGGAGACTTCTTGTTTAAAGCCCAAGATGAAGGCTGACTCTTGCTGAGGATAAGCAAACATGGATCCTAGACTCTGCTAAGGAAGATTGATGAAGATAAGGGTGACAGAGACTGTCCATGTCTCTCATTCCAAAAGGTGTACTCAATGTGAAATTGAGACAAACTTAGCTTGTTTAAAGTCTGGTTTTAATTGGAAGAAACTCACCAGGGTATGTTAAAAGGTAACTAAAGACCTGTTCCTATGTTTATAAGAAACCTGATGGGTCCTTGTATACAAGCTCAAGAGGAAGCTGGAAATGCTATTAAGAAGCCTGTGGGTCCTTGTACAAAGCCCAAGAGGAGGCTAATCGAGGGTCATCGAGGGTCCTTGTTATAGCACAAGAGAAAGCTATGTAGTTTTGAACTTATTTTGGCTTTAAGCAAATGGGTAAGATGTTTCACCGGGAATAATTCATCTTGGGGGTTTGAACTACAAATCTCTAATTAGGAAAGAGCCTTCACCGGGAAGACATTCTCAATCCTAGGTCATATTCCTATAATATATATATAGTTTAACTGTCCTAGGGTTTATACTCAAACGTAGTTCTAAACTAATATATATGCACAGTTTATATTTGACAGTAATTTAAATAAAGACTGTAAATTGAAAGCTTGTAAATGAAGATTGGAATGATGTAAGTTTTTGTTGTTTGAAAACCTTAATCATCTTGTTTAATCGGAGATCGAAAACAATTTTGAAAATTGATAAAAGTCAACTTAATTAAGGTAAAGATAAAGCTCTTTACCTAATTAAGACCTAAACAATTAGGGTTTTATCATAAAATTATCCACAAAATAATTAGGTTAAAACAAAATGAGTATATATATCTAAAGTATTTAAGAAAACACTTAAAAAACATACTATTTTAAACCTAATAAAAATACATGAAATAAATAATATTTTTTATGATTTTTTGATTATTCACAAAATAGATATATTAAATAATAAGTGTGTGAAAAATGAAGTGAAAATAACTTAATTTGATAGGTGAATTAATTGTGTGAAGTTTGTGAGAAAAATGAAAGAAAATGGGTGTTAAAAAAATAGTTTGGCCCTTGGAGGATTTGAACCCACGCCCTCTAGGTCACACACTCAAAACAAACACCACTGAGCCAACGCGCGTGTGGTGATAGTAAGCTGGTTTCAATGCAATTCATATAGTGTTCAAGTGTATAGAAGCAAAAAAGAAAATAAAATCAAAAGGTCTGAGGCGAGAGGGATTCGAACCTCAGACCTTGAGCATGAGGAGACTAAGAGCGCATGTGTGACCACTGGGGCAAGTTATTCATTCGTTTATGAAACACATATCATTAAATATAAAATAAACTCTGTTCAGAGATTTGAAAAATGGCGCCACCCTCCATCTTCGTCTTCAACCTCAAGCTCCAACATTTTTGAAATTCTGATTCTCTCAAATCTCAACCAATGGCCCAGGTGTAAACATGAAACTTGTTCTAAACTCACTCACGATTCTAAATATGTAACTAACATAAATTTATATTAACTACATCTAACTAATTTACTAAAAAATGTGAAGAACCCTAAAATTTGAAAATCAAATTAAATGACTATACTGAAAGTTAAATGAATGATGATAGAGGGTTTTCAATCCTCTGATGATGCTGAACAAGATAGAATCGAGCTTTATCACAAAGAGTGCTTAAATTAAAGAGATGGAGTTCAGAAACTTACCTCTGAAAATGGAGGTCGTGAGGATGATAGAGAGCACCTGGGCTTGTATGAATGATCCCAAAAGCTTCCTTGGGACTCAGTGATGCTAACTGGATGCTTGTTGTGTCCTCAAACCTTCTGAATTGCTCTACTCGACTCCTTCGATTTGAGCTTCAAGTGAACATGGAGGATGATTGTCATACCCTAATTTTTGACCCCCCCTGAGATGGCATATCTTCAGGATTTTTCATCAGGTCAAGACAAGTTCCCAGAGCAGTTACTTCTCCATCTGGTATCTAATCGAGGATGCTCAAAGACAAGAAAGCTCAGGCAAAGGATCAATCAATACAAGGATTAGTCCCTAATACAATCATGGGGCTCAAGGACTTCATTTTTCTCATCTATGATTGATTAGACACCCAGTCATCTAAGTACAGGTTTACTCAGGTCACCAAACTAGGGTTTTGAGCCTATCAAGGACTGAAATCAGGGATCACATTTGGGAAGCCCTAAAAAACCTCAGGGGATCATTCAAAGACATCAATCATCTTCAAATATCTCATATTACAAGATCCACCGGACATCACACTTCAATTCAAAGTCTACAGTCATTATTTTCACATGGTCGACAAATTAGGGTTTTGACCTAATTCACCAAGATAGTGGACTTTTAATCAGGGCATGAATCCAAAACTCAAGACATGATTCAAGAATCTCTACTACCTCAATATAATCCATTTACATCATTCATTTGAGGAGAAGATCTTGTTTCTACACAAAAGCCCAAAAATTCACTTTGTCAGGGAAAAGTCAACTGTGAAGGATCATCATTGACTTTTAAGGTTTTTGGTCAAATAATGATTTTCAAAGATCAATATCATCAATATATGGATGTCAAAGTCATTTGACCAAAGAAATTCAAAGAAATTCATCAAGAAACAAAAAGTCGGGAATTAGGGTTTTTGAAGGCATGGTGAGAACTCAAAATTTCACCTACACAACTCAAAAAACTTCCAACATGAAAGTTGTAGATCTTGCAAAATAAAACAACATCTTACAAGGGAACTTTTTTCAAAAGATCAACCATTTATGAAGTTTTGGAAATTTTGAAGTTTAGGTCATAAACACTTAGAAATTTTTCTAAGTGTTTTAACCTAGTTTTCATCCAACTTTGGGCTCATTTTTCACAAATTTCCCAAATGATTCTGAAGAAGACATAAACTAATGATTTGAAGTAGATGTTTAGGGCTTTCCAAATTGTGTTCAACCTTCTCCAAATTCAATTTGATCTAGGAGTTATGCTTGTTCAAAATTGGCTTCATGAAGTAAAATTATAGGTCATGTGCAAATTGGAACTTTGCAGTTTTGTGCATTTTGCTTCATGAATGGATGCTACACGACCCATAACATGTCTGAAACAATACCATGCATTCATTTTCACCATGGCATGAAGATTGAAGAAGATTCCCAAAAGCAAGAACATGTGATTATGTAATCATTACTTTTGAGAATTTATGATAAGCAATGATTCACCAATTGGAATCTTCTCCTAAGCCAATAGAAACTTGCTACATATCAGAAATGTTCCCTAAGATCCTGCAAGATCAATGGATAGGGGAAGCTAGCCTGAAAATGCATCATTGCATTTTGGAGATTCTTTGAATTTCTTCATGGCTAAGAAACCAAACTCACTACACTAAGCAAGCTCACCACAGCCAATTGATCTGCATCCATTTGCCTATAAATAGAGGCCTCATTCTCATTCAGAAAATACACCAAAGCAACAGAATTCTTGCTTTCTCTTTTCTTTCTTCATACTTAGTTTTTTCAAAGGTCCTTTGGCAAGAAGACTCGGATTCTTCAAACCAAAGCTCTCTCTTTGAAAATAAGTATTCAAACACATTGAGGGAGGCATTTGGAGGTGATCCAAACCTCTGGAACACTGCTGGGCGTGGAGAATCATCATCTCCACCTCTCATTTGGAGCACTTGCAGTTGGAGGACCACAGAACAATTCAGGAGGTTTCAAGCCAAGCCAATCATCCAGGCACACTCCTCAGGTCATAGTGAAGCTAACCAGATGGCTGCAGCTCGTCTGTAACTCCAAATTCAACAACCTCCATGTCCACTTGAAGCTCAAATCGAGGGAGGTCCATAGAACAATTCAGAAGGATTCAGGCTACAATAAGCATCCAGTTAGCATCATTGAGTCTCAGGGAAGCTATTGAGATCATTCATTCAAGCCCAGGTGGTCTCTATCATCCTCACGACCTCCATTTTCAGAGGTAAGTTTCTGAACCTCACTTCTCTAATTTAAGTACTCTTTGTGAAATAGCTCGATTCTATCTTGTTCGGCATCATCAGAGGATTGAAAACCCTCTATCATCATCCATTTATCTTTCAGTATAGTCATTTAATTTGATTTTGAAATTTTAGGGTTCTTCACGATTTCTGGTAAATTAGTTAGATGTAGTTAATATTAATTCATGTTAGTTACATATTTAGAATCGTGAGTGAATTTAGAGCAAGTTTCATGTTTACATCATTGCAAATGGTTGAGAGTTGAGAGAGTTCAGAAATTTGAATTGATGGAACTTGAGGTTGAAGACGAAGATGGAGGGTGGCGCCATTTTTCAAATCTCTGAGCGAAGTTTGTTTTATTTTTAATGATAGGCGTTTCCTTAACGAATGAATAACTTGCCCTAGTGGCCACACATGCGCTCTTAGTCTCCTCATGCCCAAGGTCTGGGGTTCAAATCCCCCTCGCCTCAGACCTTTTGATTTTATTTTCTTTTTTCCACTCTATGCACTAGACAACACACATATTGCAATGAAATGCCCTCTATAACACCATGCGCGCGTTGGCTGGTTGGTGTGTGTTTTGATTGTTGGCTTCAAGGGCGTGGGTTCAAACCATGGTGAGGCCAAAATATTTTTTTATCACTTTTCCTTTTCATTTTCTTCATAACTTCACATAATTAATTCACTTATCAAATTAAATCATTTTCACTTCATTTTTCACACACTTCTTATTTAACATATCTATTTTGTGAATAATCAAAAAAATCATAAAAATATTATTTATTTCATGTATTTTTATTAGGTTTAAAATAGTATGTTTTAGGTGTTTTCTTAAATACTTTAATACATATTTTCACTTTGTTTTAACCTAAATCATTTTGTAAATAAAGTTTATGATAAAACCCTAATTGTTTAGGTCTTAATTAAGTAAAAAATCTTTATTTTTACTTTAATTAAGTTGACTTTTGTCAATTCTCAAAATTGTTTTCAATCTCCGAATAAATCAAATGATTAGGGTTTTCAAACAACAAAACCTTGTATCATTCCAAATCATTTTCAAATTGCTTTTACACCAGTACTGTAAAGTACTGGGCCTCTAATAGAGTGTAAGTCCCAAAAACCTTCTCTTCTTAGCTTGTTTTCAAAACTGTATTTTCAAAATCTTCTTTCTGTTTTCAAAACATTCTTCTGGTATTTGAAGGGCATTATTCCCGGTGAAACTCTTCAGATACCTATGTGACCTTTGTCCATCTTCACTTCTTCTGTTTTCAAAAACCATTAACTGTTTATCATATATTCAACTGTCATCAACAAAACAACAAAAATTACTGTTGAGGCTCTGTACATACTTCTTCAATGGCCTCCACTCCATCCAGGTTAGGCTTTACAAGCTTTCAATTTACAGTCTTTATTTAAATTACTGTCAAATATAAATTGTGCATATATATTAGTTTAGAACTACGTTTGAGTATAAACCTTAGGACAGTTAAACTATATATATATTATAGGAATATGGCCTAGGATTGAGAATGTCTTCCCGGTGAAGGCTCTTTCCTAATTAGAGATCTGTAGTTCAAACCCCCAAGATGAATTATTCCCGGTGAAACATCTTGGCAAAAACCTTAGAATCCAAATAATAGGACACATCCACCCAAAGAGGAATTATTCCCGGTGAAACCTCTTACCCATTTGCTTAGAGCCAAAATAAGTTCAAAACTACATAGCTTTCTCTTGTGCTATAACAAGGACCCTCGATTAGCCTCCTCTTGGGCTTTGTACAAGGACCCACAGGCTTCTTAAAAGCATTTCCAGCTTCCTCTTGAGCTTGTATACAAGGACCCATCAGGTTTCTTATAAACATAGGAACAGGTCTTTAGCCACCTTTTAGCCTACCCTGGTGAGTTTCTTCCAATTTAAACCAGACTTTAAACAAGCTAAGTTTGTCTCAATTTTGCATTGAGTACACCTTTTGGAATGAGAGACATGGACAGTCTCTGTCACCCTTATCTTCATCAATCTTCCTTAGCAGAGTCTAGGATCCATGCTTTGGGTCATCCTCAGCATTGAGTCAGCCTTCATCTTGGGCTTTAAACAAGAAGTCTCCATTAGATAATCTTTCTGCCATTCATTTCCAACAAAACCCCTGGAAAGGGTTAGCCTCCAAAGTCAATTAAAATCAACCTCCATTTCAATAAATCCCTGGAAAGGGTTAGCTTCCACACATTCTATCATTTTTAATACAAAACCCCTGGAAAGGGTTAGCCTCCAAAGTCAATTAATAAATAATGTCATTTCTCTTAGGAGATAGTTTCCCCAAAAAGAGTCAAAACCCCTGGAAAGGGTCAGCCTCCAAAAAACATGATAAAGTCAGTCTTTTACCAAACAATTTCTCCAGCTGAGTCAAAACCCCTGGAAAGGGTCAGCCTCCAAAAAACATGATAAAGTCAGTCTTTTACCAAATAATTTCTCCAGCTGAGTCAAAATCCCTGGAAAGGGTTAGCTTCCAAAGAAAAACAGTCTTTTAATAAATAAAATCTCCTCAGTAGAGTCAAAACCAACAAAAACAGTTAGCCTCAACCTTGGGCTTCATACAAGGCACCCAAACAATAAAACTCCCCTGTCAAGAGTCAGCCTCAACCTTGGGCATTGTACAAGGCAGATAATAG
This sequence comes from Vicia villosa, assembly GCF_029867415.1. Lineage (NCBI taxonomy): Eukaryota > Viridiplantae > Streptophyta > Magnoliopsida > Fabales > Fabaceae > Vicia > Vicia villosa. The sequence continues at coordinate 15,302,149 of NC_081181.1, forward strand.
AGTCTCCCCAGTGAGTTCTTCATCACTCAGTAGCCACAACCTTGGGCTTTGTACAAGGCAGATAAACCATATTTTCATGTGTCAAAGATTCCTAACACTTAGGATCTTTCCCCATATAGTCATCCATACTTAATTCATTTAAGAGTCCGCCACAACCTTGGGCTTTGTACAAGGCAGAAAATAATGTTTTCCCTAGCAACAGTCAGCCACAACCTTGGGCTTTGTACAAGGCACACAAAATAGAGTCATTCATAGTCTTAAAAATTCAATTATCCTCAACAGTTAGCCACAACCTTGGGCTTTGTACAAGGCATACAAATAGAGTCTCCCTAAGTAGAGTCAGCCTCAATTCTGGGCTTTGTACAGAACACAAAAAAAAACCTGTAATTAATCCCCAGTGGAGTCATCTCCCAGAGTCGATAATATTAATTAATCAATCAAAAAGCCTCAAGCTTGGGCCTTATACAAGCCAGCTAAAGTCAAATCTTTTATACAGTAGATAGACATAGCTTATCTCTATAGAGAGATATTTTTACTACTCTACCACATTCAAACAAACAAACATTTCAATTTCAATTTCAATCAAAGTCTCCCATTTAGGACTCTGAAAGACATGCTCTGGCACATCCCCAGACTTGTACACTTTCCCTAATTTGGATGAGCATCTTTCTTTCATTTTAGAGGCACGATGGCTGTCATACTTGATCAACCAAGTAGACTCCCCTCTTGAATGAAATGAATCCAGTTATTCTGTCACTCCTTTAAATGTTTGTGGTAGAATAGTACAAATACCTCTCTGTAAAGATGATTTCATGTCTCTTTACTGTAAACAGAGATTTAATTCCAAGCTTCAACCTTGAGCTTCAAGCAAGGCACAAAAAAAAACAATTAATTTCCCTAGTTAGTTCCCCGAACTACATTAAGCTCTGACTTCCACTAGGGATATGTAGGCATGAGGTTCACAAGGAATCTCAGCGAGCTAATAAAATACCAAAAATAGTCAGTCAGTCTGTCTGTCTTTTCAAATCAAATCAATTCCTTCTCCTAACACAAAGGAGAAACTTTCCCAATCATTAGCAGCAAACACAATCACAAATGACACAGAGAAGGTTCCTGTAGAGTACTACAGATATGTAGGGTGTTTCAACACTTCCCTATGTATAACCGACCTCCCGGACTCCAGAATTTCTAGTCTAGGTGAAATCCCCACACTTAGCAAACTCCTAGGGTTTAGTTGAGATCTTTTTTCCCCTTTCCTACTCGTAGGACAAATAAGAAAGTTCGTGTGATATCGTAGGAAGAACTGAAATAAAATTCATCCCACCACGGGCGCATTCTCCTTCCAAATTTCGCGTGAAGGGTTTAGCGTGCCGTCCTCCCAAGTGAAACGGGGAGGTAAAAGAAAACGACACCACAGAAAAATGGCGACTCTGCTGGGGAAATAAGTGTTAAAAACCTTGGTTTTTCATCCAAACCAATGGTTGACCTGTTGCTGGTCCAGCCCCAATGAGGAATTAGGGATGCCAAATTCCCCCTCAAACAAGAGAGGTCCTGCCTAACCTCTGTGTCATATCATGTGTTTGTTGCACATATATTTGTTTACTTTGTTTATTCTGTATCGGGAAAGGGCTTGATTCCCCCTTGTGGTGAGAAATCCTATACCCGGATTTGAGTGCAACATAAGATAGGATGGAGGATGTCTTCCCGGTGAAGGCCCTCTAATCTTGGTTTCCAAGTCTACTCTTGGGATTTGCCTGGCTGGTTGTGATTAACTGCGCCACTGCATTCCGAGACTGATTTGTACCAGGAGGACCTAGAAACACATTAACCCCACTTAAAGCCTTTTTTTTAGGACGTAGAGCGGTGATTACGGAAGTAATTGTCACGCAGATACTACACTCAGGGAAAACTCTCTTATAGATACCAATCAACGTATCTTTAAGGTTGAGCAAAAACTCTGAGACCCCTAGAACCCGTTCTACAGGTACAAAAATCCTTAACCTTAGTTTACCATTGGGGCGGAGATTGCGTTTAACTTCATGACCACTATACCCTTCAACGCCATGTTTGTTTAAAACTCTTGTGTGTGCATTCATGCATTCATGCATCATTCATTAATAAACAACTAAAAACAAAAAGAGTCTTTTTTGAGTCGTTTTTCAAGGAAACTAAATAACGAACGTTTTGAACTTCATAGAAAGAGAGAAACGGAGAAAGGACTTAAGGATCTATACCATGGATTACGGAAGAAAGAGAGCTAGGAAATACACCTTCAAGATTCCCCAGGTCGAGGAACTGGGAAAGCTCGGAAAACTGGTGGTCAACCCCCAGGCTTTCAAGGAGAAGTATGGAAAACTTCTGCCTTTGCTCAATACCAACATTGTGGATGGAATCCTTCCCACCTTGGTACAGTTTTACAATCCAACGTATCACTGCTTCACCTTTCCAGATTATCAGCTCATGCCTACGTTAGAGGAGTACTCTCGTCTGATTGGAATACCCGTGTACGCGCAAGATCCGTACTCCGGTTTGGAAAAGAATCCTGACGACATTATCATTGCTGCAACTACTCCTTTGAACGTAGTCGACATCAGAACTCATATGGTGAGTAGAGGAGGAATTCAAGGATTGCCCTCCAAATTCCTGTTTGATCAAGCTCGGTACTTCGTCAGCATCCAAGATATGAGCGCATTTGAGGAAATCTTGGCTTTGCTTATCTACGGATTGTTTTTGTTCCCTAACATTAACGATTTCGTCGACATCAACGCAATTAAGATCTTCTTGATTGGAAATCCAGTTCCAACCTTGCTTGCGGATGCTTATCACTCTGTGCATTCAAGAAACCTGCAGCGAGGAGGATTAATCACATGCTGCGTACCGCTGTTATACGAATGGTTCGTTTCACACCTGCCAAAGTCTAGCACTTTCTGGAACATGAGGGATGGCCTTTACTGGTCACAGAAAATCATGTCTCTCACTCATACAGACATTGATTGGTGTAGTCCTGACAACGACGAAACTAAGATCATCTTCAGTTGTGGAAGTTTTCCCAACGTACCCCTTATTGGAACTAAGGGAGGGATCAGTTACAATCCAGCTTTAGCCCGTCGTCAATACGGCTATCCTATGAAAAACATTCCAAGTAACATCCAATTGGAGGGTCTGTTCTTCAAGAACATCGACGATCATGGCAACATGCTGAAGAAAGAAATTGTCCAAGCCTGGCGTCTTGTTCACAGCAAAGGGAGAAGATTGTTAGGAAAACATCTTTGCATCTCCCTGGATCCTTACCTTCAATGGGTACGCGTCAGAGCATTCAAGCTCAGGATGCCATATCAACATCAAGAACCTATTCCCCTAAGGGAACCAATTTACCTTTTCTCCACCGATGTTGAAAAATTACAAGCGGCATTAAACAAGGTATGCCAAGAAAGGAATGCTTGGAGGAACAAGTATCGAATTGTCAACACGGAAAACGTTGAGATTCATAACATCCTAAGAAGGAAGGATGAGTTACTTGAAGTACTCGATCGACAAGTGACACAATCGTCACTTTCTCATCATATCCCTCCTGCTTCCTGGATCATCGATCAGCTCACGTCAGAGAACACTCAGCTCAAGAAACAGAAGAAGATGTTAGAACGTGAAGTCGGCTCTTCATCAAAGTTTTAGAGTCCTTTCTCTCAGTTTCTCTGTATTTCCATTTTCAAAGTGTGTAAAAAACGGCGTTTTCGCTTAATTAATAAAAGTTTGATGTTTCATAACGTAATTATGGTGTTTCCTTGAAAAATAATAACTTAATTGCATATCATACATCGCTTTAGTCGTACGCACTGACACGAGAATTGTCGCGGATCTAATAGTCACTTTCCTTTCTCCAGAAAGAGAGGAGGAGAAGGAGGTGAACCAAGACTTTCAAGCTGTCTCATCCATACAACACTCGTTCAAGTCGCAAGAAAAGAATGGAAGACTTTGAGCAAGAGAATGAAGAACTCAGAGAAGAGATTAATACTCTCAAAGGTACTGTTGAAAGACTCAATAGTATGGTAGAAGCCCTGGTAGTTGCGCAGAATCGACCAACGCCAGAAGAACCGCAAAGGACTGTGGTTTCCGAGATTGTTTCTACTCCTATTCCTCAGTATACCATGCCGCCTGATCGACCTTGGGGCATGCCGTATAACTTTACTCCAGAAGGGTACATACCTCCAGCTTCTGAAGCTCCAAAAGTCACCATGGATATGCGTCCACCGGAGGGTTACAAACCTCTGGAAATTGAAGTTCCAAGAGCAACGGCAATGGGTTTCGCACAACAGAACGCTGAGATTCCAAGATCTGCTGTCATGGCTTCTCCACATGCCATTATGCATACTTTTCCCCCGCAAGGCGGACAAGTATATCATCACGCTCCAAGTGAGGATGCTGGCGTGTATGAAAGATTGGACGAGTTCCAAGAACAGTTTCTGCAAATGCAGAAGGAACTCAAGACTCTCCGAGGACAAGATCTATTTGGAAAGAATGCTGCAGACCTCTGTCTGGTTCCAAATGTTAAGATTCCTCACAAATTCAAAGTACCAGAGTTCGAGAAGTACAAAGGGAATTCATGCCCACAAAGTCATCTTGTGATGTACGCTCGAAGAATGTCAACTCAGACTGATAATCAACAGTTACTCATTCATTATTTTCAAGACAGCCTGACTGGTGCTGCACTCAAATGGTACATGAACTTGGACAGTTCAGAGATTCGTACTTTTCGAGACCTCGGAGAGGCCTTCGTCAAACAGTATAAGTACAATCTGGATATGGCTCCCGACAGAGATCAACTCCGGGCCATGACTCAAAAGGATAGAGAAAGCTTCAAGGAATACGCTCAGAGATGGCGTGAAGTTGCTGCTCAAATTTGTCCACCACTTAAAGAGAAAGAAATGACAAAAATCTATCTCAAAACTTTGAGTCCATTTTACTACGGACGAATGGTTGCAAGTGCACCAAGTGACTTTACCGAGATGGTAAACATGGGTGTGCGTTTAGAAGAAGCAGTTCGAGAAGGACGCTTGAACAAAGAACCAGAATCTTCTATTGGTCCAAGGAAGTATGGGAGTTCTTTCCAGAAGAAAAAGGATCAAGATATCAGCAATGTCTTGCACAAAATCAAGAAGAAATTCCAACCTCAAGTTGCAACAATAACTCTGGTTGTTAACTCAGCGCCAGCTTATCAACCTCAGGTCTCGCAACAACAAACTCAACAAAGGTCGCAGCAACCTCAGCAGCAGGTTCGACCTCCAAATTACAACAATCGGGCTCCAAGGTATCCTGCCTTTGACCCCGTACCAATGCCGTATGCAGAATTGTTTCCAACATTACTGGCAAAAGGACTCATTCAGACAAGGAGTCCTCCAAATCCTACAAACAGTTCCTCACCATGGTATAAGGCTGACCAATCTTGTCCCTATCTACAGAAAGTTTTGGAACAAGCTTTTGTAGAACCAAGTGTTACTATAAGCCAATTCAACAACATCGTTGCCAACATCTCCGCCGGAACTAACCTAAGTTTCTGTGACGAAGATCTTCCTGAAGAAGGAGTGGACCACAATCTTCCACTTCACATCTCAGTTGGCTGCATGGGTAATACACTCACAGGAGTCCTAATAGACAATGGATCCTCTCTCAACGTCATGCCAAAATCAACATTGTCAAGATTATCTTTCGAAGATTACCCTCTAAGAAAAAGTCATGTCATCGTCAAAGCATTTGATCGATCAAGAAAGTCAGTTTTTGGAGAAGTGGATCTTCCCATAACTATTGGACCTCAGACGTTCAAAATCACTTTCCAAGTTATGGACATTCCAGCACAATACAGTTGTTTGCTAGGGCGCCCATGGATTCATGAGGCTGGGGCAATTACTTCAACACTTCATCAGAAACTGAAGTTCATAAGAAATGACCAATTGGTAACCGTATGTGGAGAACGGGCTCTGATCGTCAGCAACCTGTCATCATTCTCCGACATAGAACCAAAAGAAGTTGTTGGAACTAAATTCCAAGCACTTTCCTTGGACAAAGGAAAGGAGAAAGCAGCGTCTATTTCTTCATACAAAGATGCAATCCAAGTTGTAAAGGATGGCACTACCAGTGGTTGGGGGCACATTAATATTCCTACCAACAACAAGAACAGAACAGGAATTGGATTCTTTCCAACATCATCAAAAGCTATCCCAGGGATTGAGGTAGTTCTCCCAATTCAAGAAACTTTCTGCAGTGGAGGTTTTCTTCAACCTGTTCAACAAACAGTCAATACCATCGGTACGGAAAACACCGATGAAGAGGAATGGTTATCCTATCTTAACAAAGCAGGATACATCTCCCTACCAGAGTCTGATCCACCTTGCTGTTATCCGACTAAAGGATCTGAAAGTAAGACTCAACCAAGCAGTGATGAAGTTACTGACAGCTTCACCACCAGAAGTCATGGTTCATCAGAAGAAGTTCCTCCTATCCCCGAAGAGACTTGGGATACATTAGGAGAACCAAGCGGAAAATTCGACTACATGGTGAAATACTCCGCTCCTGAAAGTTCAAGAATCTCTCTTGAAGATATTGTTCCAACTGGATGGAACATTGATTATGAGTACCTCTCTCAGCCAAAAGAGATGTATAACCCTTGCTATTCATCATCATCTACTGGTGAAATCATCATTGAGGATTATATCCCCAAGTCACCTTCCGAGGCTACGGATCTAGAGTTCACATATCTAGTCAATGCCATCTTGGGAGAAGAGCAAGACCAAAATACAGAAGAGGACGATCTCGAAAGTGTCTCCGACAACGAGTCTCTCCATTCAGAAGATTGGAAGTTTCCTCAAAAGAAAGTCCGACATACTCCACTTGGAAATGGGTATGCTCACACCGCTCAGTCTGCTGAAGTAGAAGAAGATCGTCTGAGTGTTGCAAAGACAGTGGTTGGTAAATCAAGACCTACCACAGGCCAGCTTAAGCCTAAGGTTCCAGATTACTTAGTGCCCAATGGGGTTCGCCACTATTGGACAGCTGTTGAAGTTACAACTGTTGTTCGCACTCCTAAGTAGGAACTTTCACCGTTATTTTGTCCTCTCACCATAGCCCAGGGTGAAGAGATGTTTCATAGGGCTTTGCATTTTACTATTTCTTAGGAAAATGTCCCTCTTTGCTTCGCCCAAAGCAATAGAGTTTTGTTTTATAGGGTCTTTGTTTCAAGAAATGACTGTCCATAAATAAAAATGTCGTTCTGTTCCTTCGTTTAGTTTTTCCTTTTCTCTTTTTCGGAAATTGGTAATCCTAAAAAACACCCTTAAAAAAACATCAAATATTCCATTAACTGCATACACCGAGTCTTCCCTCGTTGTCTAAATAAAACTTATCACACATATGCAGGTTAATCATAAAATACCCCGTTGAAACGTGCGACCGTATGACTTCTCCAAGCTTTGAGTTTCCTGTATTCGAGGCAGAGGAAGAAGAAGACGAAGAAATATCAAAGGAAATTTCACGGTTACTTCAACAAAAGGAAGAGGCCATTCAGCCATGCAATGAGCCTCTAGAGATCATTAACCTTGGTTCCGATGGAAACAGAAAAGAGGTTAAGATTGGAGCTTCGCTCAGTTCAGAGATCAGAGAGAGTTTGATACAGCTGCTCAAAGAATTCTCAGATGTTTTCGCTTGGTCTTATCAAGATATGCCAGGGTTGGATACCAGTATAGTGGAGCATCACTTGCCATTAAAAGCAGAATGCCCTCCGGTCAAGCAAAAATTGAGAAGAACTCATCCGGAGATGGCCATGAAAATCAAAGAGGAAGTTCAAAAGCAGATCAACGCAGGTTTCCTCGTCACTTCAGAATACCCTCAGTGGTTAGCTAACATTGTTCCCGTTCCTAAGAAAGACGGAAAAGTCCGCATGTGCGTCGACTACAGAGATTTGAACAAAGCTAGCCCTAAGGATGATTTTCCTTTGCCACATATTGATATGTTGGTAGACAGTACAGCAAAATCCAAAGTTTTCTCGTTCATGGACGGATTTTCAGGATACAACCAAATCAAAATGGCACCTGAAGACATGGAAAAAACAGCTTTCATCACCCCCTGGGGCACGTTCTGCTATCGAGTTATGCCTTTTGGACTAAAGAACGCAGGGGCAACTTATCAAAGGGCCATGAATACGCTTTTCCACGACATGATGCATAAAGAAGTGGAAGTCTATGTGGACGACATGATTGCCAAATCAGAAAATGAAGAAGATCACATACAGAATCTGACAAAGTTGTTTCAACGCTTACGGAAGTTTCAGCTTCGCCTGAACCCCAACAAGTGTACCTTTGGTGTCTACTCAGGAAAACTCCTTGGTTTCATCGTCAGCAAACGAGGAATTGAAGTAGATCCAGACAAAGTCAAGGCAATTCAAGAAATGCCTTCGCCCAGAACCGAGAAACAAGTTAGAGGATTTCTTGGACGTCTGAATTACATCTCGAGATTCATATATCTCATGACTGCAACTTGCGCTCCTATTTTCAAACTTCTACGGAAAAATCAAAGTTGCGTCTGGACAGACGATTGTCAGAAAGCGTTCGACAGCATTAAGGAATATCTGCTCGAACCACCCATCTTATCTCCTCCAGTGGAAGGAAGACCTTTGATAATGTACTTAACCGTCTTAGAAGACTCCATGGGTTGTGTCCTTGGACAGCAAGACGAGACGAGAAGAAAAGAGCATGCCATTTACTATCTAAGCAAGAAATTCACTGACTGTGAATCCCGCTACTCCATGCTCGAGAAGACGTGTTGTGCTTTGGCCTGGGCGGCCAAGCGTCTCCGCCAGTACATGATTCGACATACTACTTGCTTGATCTCTCATATGGATCCAATCAAGTACATCTTTGAGAAGCCTGCCTTAACCGGGAGAATTGCCCGTTGGCAGATGTTGTTATCAGAATATGACATTGAGTATCACGCACAGAAAGCCGTGAAAGGAAGCATTCTAGCTGAGCACCTGGCTCACCATCCACTCAATGGTCATGAATCAACCAGTTTTGACTTTCCGGACGAGGACGTCATGTACCTCAAGATGAAAGATTGCGACGAGCCACTACCAGACGAAGGACCTGAGATAGGATCCCAGTGGGGCTTAATCTTTGACGGAGCTGTCAATGCTTACGGACGAGGAATTGGGGCAATCATTGTTACACCTCAGGGTACCCATATTCCATTTACTGCCAGATTAACTTTCAAATGCACAAACAATGAGGCCGAATATGAAGCCTGCATCATGGGTCTCGAAGAAGCCATGGATCTAAGAATCAAACACTTGGATGTATACGGAGATTCTGCTTTGGTCATCAATCAAATCAAAGGAGAATGGGAAACACGCCAACCAGGGCTAATCCCTTACAAAGACTACGCGAGAAGATTGTTACCATTCTTCGACAGGGTAGATTTTCATCACATTCCTCGTGAAGAAAACAATTTGGCTGATGCATTAGCCACACTCTCTTCCATGATTAGGATAAATCATTGGAATGACATTCCTCGGATCGATGTTATGCGCCTGGATAGGCCCGCTCATGTGTTCACAGTAGAAGCAATCATCGACGACAAACCGTGGTATCACGACATCAAGAACTTTCTTCAAAAGCAAGAGTACCCTCTTGGGGCGTCAAAGAAAGATAGAAAGACTTTGAGAAAGTTAGCTTGTAGATTCTTCCTGAATGAAGATGTTCTGTACAAGAGAAACTTCGACATGGTTCTGCTCAGATGCGTTGACAGAAAAGAAGCAGAAATACTCATGAGAGAAATACATGAAGGTTCCTTTGGTACTCACACCAATGGACACACCATGACAAGGAAAATACTGAGAGCAGGATATTATTGGCTGACGATGGAGTCAGATTGCTACCAGTACGCAAAGAGGTGTCACAAATGCCAGATCTACGCCGATAGAATTCATGTGCCACCATCTCTTCTCAACATACTCTCTTCCCCTTGGCCTTTCTCCATGTGGGGAATCGACATGATTGGAATGATCGAGCCAAAAGCGTCCAACGGACATCGCTTCATCTTGGTAGCCATAGACTATTTCACCAAATGGGTTGAAGCAACTTCATATGCAAACGTTACAAGACAAGTTGTCGTCAGGTTTATCAAGAATCACATCATCTGTCGCTACGGCATTCCTAGCAAGATAATCACTGACAATGGGTCAAATTTGAATAACAAAATGATGAAGGAGCTTTGTGAAGAATTCAAGATCGAACATCACAACTCATCTCCTTACAGACCAAAGATGAATGGAGCTGTAGAAGCAGCTAACAAAAACATCAAGAAAATCATTCAGAAGATGGTCATCACTTACAAAGATTGGCATGAAATGCTCCCGTATGCTCTTCATGGTTACCGTACATCAGTACGTACTTCGATTGGAGCAACTCCTTTCTCCCTTGTATATGGCATGGAGGCAGTCCTACCTATAGAGGTTGAGATTCCATCAATGAGAGTTTTGATGGAGGCAAAATTAACAGAAGCCGAGTGGTGTCAAAGCAGATTCGATGAATTGAACTTAATCGAAGAAAAGCGCATGACAGCTTTATGCCACGGACAGCTATATCAACAAAGAATGAAGAAAGCTTTCGACAAAAAGGTTCGACCTCGCACAATCAAAGAAGGCGACCTTGTACTCAAAAAGATTCAATCTTTTCTCACAGATTCGAGAGGGAAATGGACTCCCAATTATGACGGCCCCTACGTGGTCAAGAGAGCTTTCTCAGGAGGAGCCTTAATACTCACGACTATGGATGGAGAAGAATTCACCCGTCCTGTGAACGTCGACGCAGTCAAGAAATACTTCGCCTAAATAAACAAAAGAACAGCTCGCTAAGTTGAAAACTCGCAAAGAGCGACTTAGGCAAAAAAGAGCGTCTCGGTGAATCGAAAACCCGAAAGGGCGATTCAGGCAAAAGTTAGAGACATAAAAAATAAATAATCAATCCCGGTAGACTTAAAACCCGAAAGGGGTAGTTTACGCAAAAGTTAGGGATATATGGCAAGTAACTGTGTTCAGGACAAACTTGATCATTCAAAATCCATAGCAGAGTATTCATCAGCAGTAGGTCATCTTCTACGAAGCACGAATATAGCGCAACTCGGAGTGGAAGGGAAAGATAACGGTCGTCACGTTTCATCGTATCCCTTTTCCCGAAAATTACCAATTTCCAACTTTGTAAATACTCCATGGAATCAAGCATTTGGCTGATTACCATTCCATATATAATAATTTGAGCCTTGTGCTTTTCCTTTGCAATCTAGTCTTATTCAGTTTCTTGAAATGCATTTTAAGTTTAAACAGTCATTTTCTTGAAACAATTGTTTTCATAAAATAAAAATGAATTTACTTGCAAAAATAAAGGTGAAATTTCTTTCTAAGGTTTACAAACAATAGGAAGAATGCAAACAGTTGCTCCGAGAACGGTTGAGACTCCGGGAACCAATATTTCCCCATGAGGTCGCTTTGCGAACATCTCCCGATGACGGATCTTTACTTCAATTCATATTACTTACTTCGGACAGCGGACAACTGATAACCAGATATTCCCGACAGAGTTCGAACTCCAAGAAGAGGACATCTTCTGATCCACAAGAATTTCAGTCGTATCTTAGGATTTTACATCCGCGACAATTCTATTCACATTCACTTTACATTTTATCATAATATTCATGCATACATTACATCATAACTGCATAGTCGAGTCAGGCTTTGATCATGTGAATGCCTAAGTCATTTAGGCATGAACTCAAGTTTCCCCTGCAAGTTCCGGAGAAACTTTTTCCTTTGAAACAACAGTTCATACACAAGGATCTCACCAAGCAAGTCAACAGATGGTAGTCTCCCTCAAAGAGATAGTTTGTTCACTTTTGGAATTCCTCAGCCGAGAATCTCCTGCGGAGCGACATTCGACAGTCTTCTTCAGATAAGATAGTCTGCTTCGCATTTTGGAATTCCCTACAGGTTTGGTATTTCCCCAGCAAGGTCGAGAAATGCCACTTTTTTATCAAAGAAAAATTCAGAATCTCCCAGCAGATCGACAAATGATTCCCCAGCGGAATCAGCAAATGATGGTCTTTGTCCAAAAGATAGTTCAGATTCCCTAACAAAGTCAGCAAATGGCAGTCTCTTTCAGCAGAAGACGGTTTGCTCACTTTCTTTCATAACAAAGTCAGCAAATGGCAGTCTCTTTCAGCAGAAGACAGTTTGCTCACTTTCTTTCATAACAAAGTCAGCAAATGGCAGTCTCTTTCAGCAGAAGACAGTTTGCTCACTTTCCTTCATGACAAAGTCAGCAAATGGCAGTCTCTTTCAGCAGAAGACAGTTTGCTCACTTTCTTTCATAACAAAGTCAGCAAATGGCAGTCTCTTTCAGCAGAAGACAGTTTGCTCACTTTCTTTCATGAAAAAGTCAGCAAATGGCAGTCTCTTTCAGCAGAAGACAGTTTGCTCACTTTCTTTCATGACAGGGTCGACAAATGGCAGTCTTTTCCCAAGAAAAGACAGTTTTTCTGTTAAATACTCAAGAGATCGACAAATGGCAGTTTCTTCGAACAGTTTGTCTGTTTCTGGGATGTTTAACTCCCCACAGAGTCGATGAATGGCAGTTTTCCTCTTAGGAAAACAGTTCGTTGATTCCCCAGGCATCAGTTGACGAATGTCAGTTTTCACCCCGAAAACAGTTCGTCCGCCTTCAAACAAAGTCATTAGCCCCTCAAAAGATCATGAGGCCATATGACATTCTTTCAAAGACGTCAAGTCAAAAGGGAAGATGGTGAAGTTTCTCTACAGCCGTCAAATGGCATCTTATCTCCAAGCGCTGATAAGAAGTTTGACGAGGAAACAAACCTTTGAAGTTTCTTTACAGCCGTCAAATGGCATCTTACCTCCAAGCGCTGGTAAGAAGTTTGACGAGGAAACAAACCTTTGAAGTTTCTTTACAGCCGTCAAATGGCATCTTACCTCCAAGCGCTGGTAAGAAGTTTGACGAGGAAACAAACCTTTGAAGTTTCTCTACAGCCGTCAAATGGCATCTTACCTCCAAGCGCTGGTAAGAAGTTTGACGAGGAAACAAACCTTTGAAGTTTCTCTACAGCCGTCAAATGGCATCTTACCTCCAAGCGCTGGTAAGAAGTTTGACGAGGAAACAAACCTTTGAAGTTTCTCTACAGCCGTCAAATGGCATCTTACCTCCAAGCGCTGGTAAGAAGTTTGATGAGGAAACAGACCTTTGGAGATTTTCTCTTTATCTAAGATATTGTCCAAACGCAACTGAGACCAGTTTCGAGATTTGGACATCCGGAACGAGAGGAGGTTGTTTACCTTTTTCTAAGTATCAACACTTAGTTAAAGAAGATGGATTGCGCATCCTATACTGCCATCCATTCGCCAGAATCCACATCAAGTATTTCTGCAGGAGTTTGTCTCCTCATCCCCCGCCAAGTGCGACAACGGGATCAAGTCATGCAAAGATTTTATCAATTACAACATCTCAGGAGCGCCCAAAATTCGGGCATTCCTCGATATTTAAGTCTCTTTTACGCCGGAAAGATCGAGATATCAATCTCTCTCCCTCCAGATAAAAGAAACTTAAATAGGGGCATCTGTCATACCCTAATTTTTGACCCCCCTGAGATGGCATATCTTCAGGATTTTTCATCAGGTCAAGACAAGTTCCCAGAGCAGTTACTTCTCCATCTGGTATCTAATCGAGGATGCTCAAAGACAAGAAAGCTCAGGCAAAGGATCAATCAATACAAGGATTAGTCCCTAATACAATCATGGGGCTCAAGGACTTCATTTTTCTCATCTATGATTGATTAGACACCCAGTCATCTAAGTACAGGTTTACTCAGGTCACCAAACTAGGGTTTTGAGCCTATCAAGGACTGAAATCAGGGATCACATTTGGGAAGCCCTAAAAAACCTCAGGGGATCATTCAAAGACATCAATCATCTTCAAATATCTCATATTACAAGATCCACCGGACATCACACTTCAATTCAAAGTCTACAGTCATTATTTTCACATGGTCGACAAATTAGGGTTTTGACCTAATTCACCAAGATAGTGGACTTTTAATCAGGGCATGAATCCAAAACTCAAGACATGATTCAAGAATCTCTACTACCTCAATATAATCCATTTACATCATTCATTTGAGGAGAAGATCTTGTTTCTACACAAAAGCCCAAAAATTCACTTTGTCAGGGAAAAGTCAACTGTGAAGGATCATCATTGACTTTTAAGGTTTTTGGTCAAATAATGATTTTCAAAGATCAATATCATCAATATATGGATGTCAAAGTCATTTGACCAAAGAAATTCAAAGAAATTCATCAAGAAACAAAAAGTCGGGAATTAGGGTTTTTGAAGGCATGGTGAGAACTCAAAATTTCACCTACACAACTCAAAAAACTTCCAACATGAAAGTTGCAGATCTTGCAAAATAAAACAACATCTTACAAGGGAACTTTTTTCAAAAGATCAACCATTTATGAAGTTTTGGAAATTTTGAAGTATAGGTCATAAACACTTAGAAATTTTTCTAAGTGTTTTAACCTAGTTTTCATCCAACTTTGGGCTCATTTTTCACAAATTTCCCAAATGATTCTGAAGAAGACATAAACTAATCATTTGAAGTAGATGTTTAGGGCTTTCCAAATTGTGTTCAACCTTCTCCAAATTCAATTTGAGCTAGGAGTTATGCTTGTTCAAAGTTGGCTTCATGAAGTAAAATTATAGGTCATGTGCAAATTGGAACTTTGCAATTTTGTGCATTTTGCTTCATGAATGGATGCTACACGACCCATAACATGTCTGAAACAATACCATGCATTCATTTTCACCATGGCATGAAGATTGAAGAAGATTCCCAAAAGCAAGAACATGTGATTATGTAATCATTACTTTTGAGAATTTATGATAAGCAATGATTCACCAATTGGAATCTTCTCCTAAGCCAATAGAAACTTGCTACATATCAGAAATGTTCCCTAAGATCCTGCAAGATCAATGGATAGGAGAAGCTAGCCCGAAAATGCATCATTGCATTTTGGAGATTCTTTGAATTTCTTCATGGCTAAGAAACCAAACTCACTACACTAAGCAAGCTCACCACAGCCAATTGATCTGCATCCATTTGCCTATAAATAGAGGCCTCATTCTCATTCAGAAAACACACCAAAGCAACAGAATTCTTGCTTTCTCTTTTCTTTCTTCATACTTAGTTTTTTCAAAGGTCCTTTGGCAAGAAGACTCGGATTCTTCAAACCAAAGCTCTCTCTTTGAAAATAAGTATTCAAACACATTGAGGGAGGCATTTGGAGGTGATCCAAACCTCTGGAACACTGCTGGGCGTGGAGAATCATCATCTCCACCTCTCATTTGGAGCACTTGCAGTTGGAGGACCACAGAACAATTCAGGAGGTTTCAAGCCAAGCCAATCATCCAGGCACACTCCTCAGGTCATAGTGAAGCTAACCAGATGGCTGCAGCTCGTCTGTAACTCCAAATTCAACAACCTCCATGTCCACTTGAAGCTCAAATCGAGGGAGGTCCATAGAACAATTCAGAAGGATTCAGGCTACAATAAGCATCCAGTTAGCATCATTGAGTCTCAGGGAAGCTATTGAGATCATTCATTCAAGCCCAGGTGGTCTCTATCATCCTCACGACCTCCATTTTCAGAGGTAAGTTTCTGAACCTCACTTCTCTAATTTAAGTACTCTTTGTGAAATAGCTCGATTCTATCTTGTTCAGCATCATCAGAGGATTGAAAACCCTCTATCATCATCCATTTATCTTTCAGTATAGTCATTTAATTTGATTTTGAAATTTTAGGGTTCTTCACGATTTCTGGTAAATTAGTTAGATGTAGTTAATATTAATTCATGTTAGTTACATATTTAGAATCGTGAGTGAATTTAGAGCAAGTTTCATGTTTACATCATTGCAAATGGTTGAGAGTTGAGAGAGTTCAGAAATTTGAATTGATGGAACTTGAGGTTGAAGACGAAGATGGAGGGTGGCGCCATTTTTCAAATCTTTGAGCGAAGTTTGTTTTATTTTTAATGATAGGCGTTTCCTTAACGAATGAATAACTTGCCCTAGTGGCCACACATGCGCTCTTAGTCTCCTCATGCCCAAGGTCTGGGGTTCGAATCCCCCTCGCCTCAGACCTTTTGATTTTATTTTCTTTTTTCCACTCTATGCACTAGACAACACACATATTGCAATGAAATGCCCTCTATAACACCATGCGCGCGTTGGCTGGTTGGTGTGTGTTTTGATTGTTGGCTTCAAGGGCGTGGGTTCAAACCATGGTGAGGCCAAAATATTTTTTTATCACTTTTCCTTTTCATTTTCTTCACAACTTCACATAATTAATTCACTTATCAAATTAAATCATTTTCACTTCATTTTTCACACACTTCTTATTTAACATATCTATTTTGTGAATAATCAAAAAAATCATAAAAATATTATTTATTTCATGTATTTTTATTAGGTTTAAAATAGTATGTTTTAGGTGTTTTCTTAAATACTTTAATACATATTTTCACTTTGTTTTAACCTAAATCATTTTGTAAATAAAGTTTATGATAAAACCCTAATTGTTTAGGTCTTAATTAAGTAAAAAATCTTTATTTTTACTTTAATTAAGTTGACTTTTGTCAATTCTCAAAATTGTTTTCAATCTCCGAATAAATCAAATGATTAGGGTTTTCAAACAACAAAACCTTGTATCATTCCAAATCATTTTCAAATTGCTTTTACACCAGTACTGTAAAGTACTGGGCCTCTAATAGAGTGTAAGTCCCAAAAACCTTCTCTTCTTAGCTTGTTTTCAAAACTGTATTTTCAAAATCTTCTTTCTGTTTTCAAAACATTCTTCTGGTATTTGAAGGGCATTATTCCCGGTGAAACTCTTCGGATACCTATGTGACCTTTGTCCATCTTCACTTCTTCTGTTTTCAAAAACCATTAACTGTTTATCATATATTCAACTGTCATCAACAAAACAACAAAAATTACTGTTGAGGCTCTGTACATACTTCTTCAATGGCCTCCACTCCATCCAGGTTAGGCTTTACAAGCTTTCAATTTACAGTCTTTATTTAAATTACTGTCAAATATAAATTGTGCATATATATTAGTTTAGAACTACGTTTGAGTATAAACCTTAGGACAGTTAAACTATATATATATTATAGGAATATGGCCTAGGATTGAGAATGTCTTCCCGGTGAAGGCTCTTTCCTAATTAGAGATCTGTAGTTCAAACCCCCAAGATGAATTATTCCCGGTGAAACATCTTGGCAAAAACCTTAGAATCCAAATAATAGGACACATCCACCCAAAGAGGAATTATTCCCGGTGAAACCTCTTACCCATTTGCTTAGAGCCAAAATAAGTTCAAAACTACATAGCTTTCTCTTGTGCTATAACAAGGACCCTCGATTAGCCTCCTCTTGGGCTTTGTACAAGGACCCACAGGCTTCTTAAAAGCATTTCCAGCTTCCTCTTGAGCTTGTATACAAGGACCCATCAGGTTTCTTATAAACATAGGAACAGGTCTTTAGCCACCTTTTAGCCTACCCTGGTGAGTTTCTTCCAATTTAAACCAGACTTTAAACAAGCTAAGTTTGTCTCAATTTTGCATTGAGTACACCTTTTGGAATGAGAGACATGGACAGTCTCTGTCACCCTTATCTTCATCAATCTTCCTTAGCAGAGTCTAGGATCCATGCTTTGGGTCTTCCTCAGCATTGAGTCAGCCTTCATCTTGGGCTTTAAACAAGAAGTCTCCATTAGATAATCTTTCTGCCATTCATTTCCAACAAAACCCCTGGAAAGGGTTAGCCTCCAAAGTCAATTAAAATCAACCTCCATTTCAATAAATCCCTGAAAAGGGTTAGCTTCCACACATTCTTTCATTTTTAATACAAAACCCCTGGAAAGGGTTAGCCTCCAAAGTCAATTAATAAATAATGTCATTTCTCTTAGGAGATAGTTTCCCCAAAAAGAGTCAAAACCCCTAGAAAGGGTCAGCCTCCAAAAAACATGATAAAGTCAGTCTTTTACCAAACAATTTCTCCAGCTGAGTCAAAACCCCTGGAAAGGGTCAGCCTCCAAAAAAACATGATAAAGTCAGTCTTTTACCAAATAATTTCTCCAGCTGAGTCAAAATCCCTGGAAAGGGTTAGCTTCCAAAGAAAAACAGTCTTTTAATAAATAAAATCTCCTCAGTAGAGTCAAAACCAACAAAAACAGTTAGCCTCAACCTTGGGCTTCATACAAGGCACCCAAACAATAAAACTCCCCTGTCAAGAGTCAGCCTCAACCTTGGGCATTGTACAAGGCAGATAGTAGAGTCTCCCCAGTGAGTTCTTCATCACTCAGTAGCCACAACCTTGGGCTTTGTACAAGGCAGATAAACCATATTTTCATGTGTCAAAGATTCCTAACACTTAGGATCTTTCCCCATATAGTCATCCATACTTAATTCATTTAAGAGTCCGCCACAACCTTGGGCTTTGTACAAGGCAGAAAATAATGTTTTCCCTAGCAACAGTCAGCCACAACCTTGGGCTTTGTACAAGGCACACAAAATAGAGTCATTCATAGTCTTAAAAATTCAATTATCCTCAACAGTTAGCCACAACCTTGGGCTTTGTACAAGGCATACAAATAGAGTCTCCCTAAGTAGAGTCAGCCTCAATTCTGGGCTTTGTACAGAACACAAAAAAAAACCTGTAATTAATCCCCAGTGGAGTCATCTCCCAGAGTCGATAATATTAATTAATCAATCAAAAAGCCTCAAGCTTGGGCCTTATACAAGCCAGCTAAAGTCAAATCTTTTATACAGTAGATAGACATAGCTTATCTCTATAGAGAGATATTTTTACTACTCTACCACATTCAAACAAACAAACATTTCAATTTCAATTTCAATCAAAGTCTCCCATTTAGGACTCTGAAAGACATGCTCTGGCACATCCCCAGACTTGTACACTTTCCCTAATTTGGATGAGCATCTTTCTTTCATTTTAGAGGCACGATGGCTGTCATACTTGATCAACCAAGTAGACTCCCCTCTTGAATGAAATGAATCCAGTTATTCTGTCACTCCATTAAATGTTTGTGGTAGAATAGTACAAATACCTCTCTGTAAAGATGATTTCATGTCTCTTTACTGTAAACAGAGATTTAATTCCAAGCTTCAACCTTGAGCTTCAAGCAAGGCACAAAAAAAACAATTAATTTCCCTAGTTAGTTCCCCGAACTACATTAAGCTCTGACTTCCACTAGGGATATGTAGGCATGAGGTTCACAAGGAATCTCAGCGAGCTAATAAAATACCAAAAATAGTCAGTCTGTCTGTCTGTCTTTTCAAATCAAATCAATTCCTTCTCCTAACACAAAGGAGAAACTTTCCCAATCATTAGCAGCAAACACAATCACAAATGACACAGAGAAGGTTCCTGTAGAGTACTACAGATATGTAGGGTGTTTAAACACTTCCCTATGTATAACCGACCTCCCGGACTCCAGAATTTCTAGTATAGGTGAAATCCCCACACTTAGCAAACTCCTAGGGTTTAGTTGAGATCTTTTTTCCCCTTTCCTACTCGTAGGACAAATAAGAAAGTTCGTGTGATATCGTAGGAAGAACTGAAATAAAATTCATCCCACCACGGGCGCATTCTCCTTCCAAATTTCGCGTGAAGGGTTTAGCGTGCCGTCCTCCCAAGTGAAACGGGGAGGTAAAAGAAAACGACACCACAATGATGAATCTGGAGTTACAGATGAGCTGCAGCCATCTGAACAGCTTCACTATGATCTGAGGAACGTGCCTGGATGCCTAACCTTGCTTGGAACCTCCTGAATTGTTCTGTGGTCCTCCAACTGCAAGTGCTCCAAATGAGAGGTGAAGATGATGATTCTCCACGCCCAGAAGTGTTCCAGAGGTTTGGATCACCTCTAAATGCCTCCCTTAATGTGTTTGAATACTTATTTTCAAAGAGAGAGCTTTGGTTTGAAGAATCCGAGTCTTCTTGCCAAAGGACCTTTGAAAAAAACTAAATATGAAGAAAGAAAAGAGAAAGCAAGAATTCTGTTGCTTTGGTGTGTTTTTCTACTGAGGTATGCTCTCCTATTTATAGGCAAATGGTTCAGTATAGTTGCAGAGGAGTGAGCTTGCTTAGTGAGGTTGATTTGGTTTTCTTGGCCATGAAGGAAGTTTGCAAATATCTCTTATGCAATGATGAGAATTTTGATTCCATTTGATCAATCCCCTAGCCCTCGATTTTGCTTGATCTTAGGGGACAATTCTGAGACAGAAATGAGCTCTAATTGGTTGGTGAGAAGATTCCTTGGGTGATTCATCAATTTGCCATAAATTCCCAAATGTAATCATTACATAATCACATGTTCTTGTTTTGGGAATCTTCCTCAGTTCTTATGCTATGGTGAAAATGAATGCATGGCATGTTTTCAGATGTGGTATGGGTCGTGTAGCATCCATAAATGAGGTCATGTGCACAAAATTTCAAAGTTCAAAAATGAGGCATGACCTATAATTTCACTTCATGAGGCCAACTTTGAACAAGCATAACTCTTAGCTCAAAATGAATTTGGAGAAGGTTGAACACAACTTGGAAAGCCCTAAACATCTACTTCAAATCATTAGTTTATGGTTCCTTCAGAATCATTTGGGAAATTTGTGAAAAATGAGCCCAAAGTTGGATGAAAACTAGGTTAAAAACACTTAGAAAAATATCTAAGTTTTTATAACCTAAAGCTTCAAAATTCTAAAACTCTTAAATGGTTGATCTTTTGAAAAAAGTTCCTATTTAAGATGTTGTTTTGTTTTGCAAGATCTACAACTTTCATGTTGGAAGTTTTTTGAGTTGTGTAGGTGAAATTTTGAGTTTCCACAATGCCCTCAAAAACCCTAATTCCCGACTTTTTGCTCCTTGGTGAATCTCTTTGAATTTCTTTGGTCAAATGACTTTAATATCCATATATTGATGATATTGATCTTTGAAAGTCATGGTTTGACCAAAAATCTTAAAAGTCAAAGGTGAACCCATACAGTTGACTTTTTCCTGATAAAGTGAAAATTTGGACTTTTCTGTGGAATCAAGATCTTCTCCTCAAATGAGTGATGTAAATGGGTTATATTGAGGTAGTAGAGATTCTTGAATCATGTATTGAGTTTTGGATCCATGCCTCTGATTAAAAGTCAACTATCCTGGTGAATTAGGTCAAAAACCCTAATTGTCGACCATATGAAAATAATGACTGTAGACTTTGAATTGAGGTGTGATGTCCAGTGGATCTTGTCATATGAGCTATTTGAAGATGATTGATGTCTTTGAATGATCCCCTGGGGCTTTTTAGGGTTTCCCAAAGGTGATCCCTGATTTTAGTCCTTGATAGGCTCAAAAACCCTAGTCTGGTGACCTGAGTAAATCTGTACTCAGAGGACTGGGTGTCTAATCAATCATAGGTGAAAAAATGAAGCTCTTGAGTCCTATGATTATGTTAGAGACTAATCCTTCTACTGATTGATCCTTTGCCTGAGTTTTCTTGTCTTTGAACATCCTCGATTAAATGCCAGATGAAGAAGTGACTGCTCTGGGTACTTGCTTTGACCTGATGAAAATCCTGAAGATATGTCATCTCAGGGGGGTCAAAAATTAGGGTATGACAGAGTGGGAGGGTGCTTGAAAGTGAAGTGGAGAAGGAGGTTGAGGAGGAGGAAGTTAGGATAGAAAAGGAGAAAGAGGTAGAAAGTGAAGTAGAACCAAAGAAAAATGAGGGAGTTTTAGTTGAAAATGAGAGTGAAGAAAAAAATGAGGAAGAAAAAGAAAAAAATAGAGAGAAAAAGAGAAAGATTCAAGAAGGAAAGAAGAAAGTTATGAGTCCTCCCGTTCGTAATCTACCTTACCCTTACGCTCCATCAAAGAAAGATAATGAGAGGCAATATGCTCGCTTTCTGGACATATTTCGGCAATTGCAAATTAATATTCCTTTTGGTGAAGCTTTAGAGCAAATGCCAAAATATGCCAAGTTTATGAAGGACATCCTCACAAAGAAAAGAAGTTACACTGAACCCGTAACGGTTGTCCTAGATGCTAAATGTAGTGCAATCATTCAAAGTACTTTACCAAGAAAGGAAAGAGATCCGGGAAGAGTTACTTTGCCGGTTACTATTGGTGACATTCATATTGGAAGAGGTTTGGTCGACACGGGTTCAAGTATCAATTTGATTCCCTTATCCATGGTCAAGAGGTTAGGCATTGTTGATATGAAAAATACAAGAATGACACTTCAATTAGCCGATAAGTCTACAACTATGCCTTTTGGGATAGCGGAAGATTTGCTTGTGAAAGTTGACAAGTTCTTCTTTCCAGTTGATTTTGTTGTCATTGATATGGAGGAAGATGTTGATACCCCATTGATACTAGGAAGACCTTTTATGAAGACGACAAGGATGATGATAGACATTGATGATGGTTTGATGAAATTGAGGTTCCAAGATGAGGAAGTGTGTTTTGATCTCTCAGAAGCAATGAAACATCCAAATGATATAAGTGATTGTTTTAGAATTGATGCTATGGAGGAAGTTATCATGCAAGTTGAAAGTCGAGCTCATGTGTTCAATCCTCTTGAGAAAACATTAACCAAAGCTCTTGATGTTCTCAATGAAGAAGAAGAAAAAGAGATTGAAGAGTGTTTGCGAGATCTTGATGTTTTTGAAGAGATAATTCCTTTTGAAGCAAAGATGGAGGAGTTGAAAGATGAGCCAAAGGTGGAGGAAACTAAGTTAGAATTGAAGATGTTACCACCTCATTTGAAATATGTTTTTCTTGAAGAAGGTGGTAAGAAGCCGGTGATCATTAGTGGTTCATTGTCAAAGAAGGAGGAAGAGAAATTAATTCATGTGTTGAAAGCTAACAAGGAGGCGATAGGATGGGTTCTTTCCGATCTAAAAGGAATTAGTCCAGCCTATTGTATGCATAAAATTATGGTGGAGGAGGATTTTAAACCGGTAGCTCAACCTCAACGCCGGTTGAATCCTACAATGAAAGAAGTTGTAAGAAAGGAAGTGGTGAAACTATTGGAAGCCAGAATGATTTATCCTATTTCCGATAGTGCATGGGTGAGTCCAGTCCAAGTGGTACCGAAGAAAGGAGGAATGACCATGATCAAAAATGACAAGAATGAGTTGATTCTGACAAGGACCGTGACGGGTTAGAGGATGTGTATTGATTACCGAAAGCTTAACCAAGCTACTAGGAAAGATCACTTCCCTTTACCTTTTATGGACCAAATGTTGGAAAGGTTATCGGGTCAAGAGTTTTATTGTTTCTTGGATAGCTACTCCGGATACAACCAAATTTCGGTCAATCCGGAAGATCAAGAGAAAACGGCGTTCACTTGTCCCTTTGGAATTTTTGCTTATAGGCGAATGCCGTTTGGATTGTGTAATGCACCGGCCACTTTCAAAAGATGTATGCAAGCTATCTTCTCGGACTTCATAGAAAAGACAACGGAAGTTTTCATGGATGACTTCTCCGTCTTTGGAGCTTCATTTGATCTTTGCTTGAAGAATTTGGATGCCGTGTTGAAAAGATGTGTTGAAACCAACTTGGTCCTCAATTGGGAAAAATGCAATTTCATGGTTACCGAAGGCATAGTTCTTGGTCACAAAGTTTCTTCCAAAGGAATTGAAGTCGACCGAGCAAAAGTGGAGGTTATTGAAAAGTTGCCACCGCCAACAAATGTCAAAGGAATTCGAAGCTTCTTAGGCCATGCGGGATTCTATAGAAGGTTTATCAAGGACTTCTCAAAGATTGCAAAGCCCTTGAGCAACTTGCTCAACAAAGATAAGTCTTTTGTTTTTGATAACGCATGTCTTATAGCTTTTAATGAATTGAAACAAAGATTGACTACCGCACCCATAATCATAGCGCCCGATTGGAAACTTGATTTTGAACTAATGTGTGACGCTAGTGATTATGCGGTAGGAGCGGTGTTGGGTCAACGAAAAGGAAAAATTTTTCATGTTATACATTATGCTAGTAAGGTTCTTAATGAGGCACAAATTAATTATGCAACAACTGAAAAAGAGCTACTAGCCATTGTATATGCATTAGAAAAATTTAGGTCCTACTTAATTGGTTCGAAAGTTGTTGTTTACACTGACCATGCAGCGATAAAGTATTTGCTTACCAAGCCGGATTCAAAGCAAAGGCTAATCAGGTGGATATTGTTGCTACAAGAATTCCACTTAGAGATTAGAGACAAGAAAGGAGCGGAAAACTTGGTGGAGGATCATTTGTCAAGGTTGGTGAATGAGGAGGTAACAAACAAAGAAGAAGAGGTTTTGGAATCATTCCCTGATGAAAAGTTGTTCATGGTGGAAGAAAGGCCGTGGTTTGCTGACATGGCTAATCACAAGGCATCGGGATGGATACCGGAAGATTGGAGTAAAAGTGCAACAAAGAAGTTCCTTCATGATGCCAAATTTTATGTGTGGGATGATCCATACTTGTTCAAAATTGGTGTGGATGGTGTGTTAAGGAGATGTGTGACAAGGGAAGAAGCAATGAGAATTTTGTGGCATTGTCATAACTCACCTTATGGTGGACACTATGGTGGACAAAGAACGGCGGCAAAAGTTCTCCAATCCGGGTTCTATTGGCCGACGTTATTCAAAGATGCCTACTTGCATGCACAAAGTTGTGACAATTGTCAAAGAAGTGGTGGAGTGAGCAAAAGGAATGAAATGCCATTGACAAATATGTTAGAAGTGGAAGTGTTCGATTGTTGGGGAATAGACTTTGTAGGACCATTTCCTTCGTCTTTTGGTTGTGAGTACATTTTGGTTGCGGTTGATTATGTTTCAAAGTGGGTGGAAGCAATAGCATGTCCGAAGGCGGATGGAAAAACCGTAATCAAGTTCTTGAAGAAAAACATTTTTACAAGGTTTGGAACACCAAGGATTCTCATTAGTGATGGTGGCTCACATTTTTGCAACACACAACTTGAAAAAGTTTTACAACAATATGGTGTGAAGCACAAAGTAACAACGGCCTACCATCCGCAAGCTAATGGTCAAGCCGAAGTTTCCAACCGAGAAATTAAAAGAATCTTGGGAAAAACTGTTTCTTCATCAAGAAAGGATTGGTCACACAAGTTGGATGATGCTTTATGGGCTTACCGTACGGCATACAAGGCACCGATTGGTTTTACTCCGTTTCAAATGGTTTACGGGAAGAGTTGTCATTTACCCGTGGAATTGGAGCATAAGGCATTTTGGGCCTTGAAGTTGCTTAATTTTGATCCTAAAGCAAGTGGTGAAATGAGAAGATTACAATTACTTGAAATGGAAGAATTGCGATTACAAGCCTATGAATCCAACAAAATCTACAAGGAGAAAGTGAAGGGGTATCATGATAAAAAGATTGTGGAGAAGGAGTTCAAAGAAGGCCAAATGGTTCTATTGTTTAATTCAAGGTTGAAGTTGTTTCCGGGTAAATTAAAGTCGAAGTGGTCGGGTCCGTTCCGAATCAAGGAAGTAAAAGACTATGGAGCGGTTGTGTTAGAAAATCCGACAACAAATGAAAGTTGGACTGTGAATGATCAAAGACTCAAGCCGTATCTTGGTGGTGAAGTCGATCGAAACTCGGAATCCGTTCCGATTTTTGATCCGTAAAGCCGCCTCGGACCGTCGAACTAACCGACGTTAAACAAAGCGCTAGTTGGAAGGCACCCCAACGTTGTAAGTATTCTCTGTTTTATGTGTTTTGGGATATTTGAAAAGTCGGTGGAGAAAAAATCGGGTGGAGCATACTGCTGAAAAACCAGAAAAACCAGGTTTTCTGTCATCCGCTCAGCGGACCCCCCTCCGCTGAGCGGACCTGCTAAAAACCAGAAAAAAAAAGGGGCCCAATGGACCAACCTGGTCCAAAGACCCATTTAAGACAAGAGACTGTGGCTGAGCGGGTTCAGAACCCTAACTCACCACATTTGTGTCTCTCATTTGTTCTCCCCTCCTTCTTCACCATTTTCAAACCTTCAAGCTTCATTTTTTCTTCTGTTTACTCAAGTTGCTGCACTTTGTTCTCTACCATTTCCAAACAAGGTATGTGGTGTTTGATGTGATAATTTTGTGTTTAATGTATAGTAGGGTTTGTATAAATTTGTTCCTTTTAGGAATTAGGGTGTGATTTAGTGATAGGGTTACTATTAGATTGTGTTTTTGGTTGTGTTTATGTAAGAAATTGTGTAGATTTTAGGATTAGATTTGAGTAGGATTTTGGTTTTAGGGTTTGCTATCTATATCCTTTATCCCCTGGAATGTTTTGTTAGTTAAATGTATTTTGGAGTGGGGTTTGAAACCCCATGGATGTTCTGGTGCAGACCTGTGTTCTGCAGTTTTTTTTGAATTTCTGCGCAGGTCCGCTGAGCGGACCCTGCTGAGTACAGAATTTTATTTCTGTTGTCTGTGGGTTGTGAAATGGGTTAGGGCCTTGGGCAATGCTACAGATGGATATGTTATATTCTATAAATGTTGTTTGACGATGTTTGTTCGATGTTATGTTGTATTTTTTGTAGATGTCGTCAAGAAGTGATCGGGGAAAGCGAGCTAGGCAATTGACAGGTTCAAGCTCAGGAACTGCTCCACAACCACCTTTCGATTCACATAGGTTCCTAGGTCCAGAGCAGCAGGCAAGGTTTGAGAAGTTGGTTGGTCGAAAGATTTGGCCTAAAAAGGTGTTTGACCTCCCACAAAGAGGTAACTTTAATCAGTTTCTGGAGAACATTGCGGAACGCAAGTGGGAAGCTTTGATCTCTCCTGATACTCAAATCAATGTGGACATCGTGCGTGAGTTCTATGCTAATGCGATTCCGATTGAGGGAAGGGTGTACACTTACACCTCCTATGTGAGAGGTAGGGGAATTTCTTTCTCAAGGGATGCAATTAACACTTTTTTGGGAAGACCTTCTCCTCGTGCTGCAGGTGATAAGTGTGAGTATGCAAGAAAAAAGGCTGCAAGAACTTGGAATATGCAGGAGATTGCTGATCTGTTATCCTTTGAGCGCCGAGGGTTCACTCTTAACCCTTCCGGTTATATTCAAAAGATGGACAGGAAGAATATGACTCAAATGGCGCAACTGTACACAGTTTTTCTCCTAAACAATGTAATGCCGAGGAGCCACACTTCTGACCTGACCATTGACATGTCTTGTCTTTTGTTTTGGATTATGACAGGTGGAGAGGTGGATGTGGCTCAAATCATTTCTGAGGAGATTAGGATCGCGGCTTCAAGTGGTACCAAGTCAGGGACGAAGCCTTCTGCTTAGCTTGGTTTTCCAAGTTTGATAATGGGACTTTGCAGGAAAGCAGGTGTGGAGTTTCCTAATGTGGCAAGCATGAAATCCACTAGTGTTGTGGACACCGGCTATGTGCACAGGCATTGCTCTCCTAAGCTAGGTGTCCAGCAGCATCCTCAGCCACAGAACATGGCTCCTCCTGCTGGTGGTAGGTATAATGAGGAATTAGCTTGCAGGTACAATTGGGCGTATTTTGATGCCAACAGAAGATCACAAGCTATGATTCATGATTCTCTCTGCAAGCTCTATCGCCACCAAGTCAATTCGGCGGATGTTCCCTCTTTTCCTACTAATGAGGAGTATGAGGCTCATTGTGCATGGCCTGCGGAAAGGCCATTTTTCAGAGAGGGGGATGGTGAAGAGGAAGAAGAGGAAGGAGATGGAATGGAGCAGGATGATGAGGAGGATTGAGGATATCCAGTGTTGATTTGTTATTGTTGTTATTTAGTTTATGTTTAGTTCTATAATACTTTGATTTTACTTTTTGTTGTTGTACTAGTAGCATAATTTTCTATTGCTTTTGTTAGTAACTACTTTTGTGCCATCCGTATGAGGATGAGGTTTGATGTACTTTGGTGGCCGTGGGTGCCACCCGAACACATATTTTGTAGGCAACTTATGCCTTTGTTGTTTAAGTATTTTGTTTAAGTAATGTGTGCTTGTGTGGGCAATATATGCCCTTGTTTTTATAATATTGTGTTTTAGTAGTAGAATAGTGTACATATATTATATGTTAAGGTGTATATAATTTTTTGTGTTTGTCTTGGAATAGAAGTGATGCTCTAAAGAAGAAAAAGTGATAAGGTGTGTCAACATCAAAAATTTGGATGGTGATGATAATATTCTTGATGATGTTCATACCAAGGTAAGTATTTTGTTGCTTTGTAGATTATAAGGTGACTATGAACTAAGGGCTTTACACAAAGTTTTTGTCACATTGCATTCTAGAAATTTTCTTTGTGTTTGAATCAAAATTAGGACAAAACTAGATAAGTGAGTGGACTTCCATTGTGTACAAAAATAAGAGTGTTCTAGTAATTGATGTTAACTCAAATGATTCATGTTTAATCTTGCTTTGTATGAGACATTAGAACTTAGAAGGGATCGAGGCAAATTTTTTTGAGTAGTATGAGGAAAACCACCTTAAACAAGGCTACCCGTGAGTGTGTGATCTTTTGTAACCAATTTTGAGCCTAAATTTTTGTTTTGTCAAGTGAATCAAAGGAAAACACAATGAATTTTGATAAAGAGAAGAAGTGATTCACTTGACAATTTCTTTGGCAAACGCTTAACCCAATAGTACTTGAACCTTGAATGGAAAGCATTGATGTCTTTATAGATAGAAATGTTTAAAGTTGGGGAGAGATGTTTCTTAAAGATAAAGAAAAGAAAGAAAATGGTGGTGCAATGCATTCTTTGAAAAAGGAAAATCAATGAAAAGAATTGAGAAAGAATGAGCATATGATAAAAGAGGAAAAAATTTTAATGATCTAAAGAAAAGAAAAGAATGCATTGTAAGGTGAAAAACAAAAGGGTAACATATTAGTAGTGTTGTACATAAATAATGCTTTCCATGATCATTCACTCTTTTTGTTTCAATGGCCGTGTACATATAATATCACTTGTTTGGAACCCAGGCCAAGTTACAACCGAATGAAGTCCTCAGTGATCTTTGTCTCTATTGTCTCGTGTGCATAGTACAGATGAATATATGAATTGTTTTGGATGTGCATCATTGCTAGTGATGATTTGTCCCTTTTGCTATCATGACAATTGTCCTTCAATTATTTTGTGAAGTGAAACCTAGGTGATTCATTCATGAACATTATCTTTTTAATGCAATTGTGTTGAAAAGTTTGTGTTCAGAAAGTGGTTCATAGTCATGTTAGAATCTTGTACAAGCAAGGAAGACTTATCTTGTAGGTATGTAACTCAAGTTTGAACCATTCAATTGATGTTACTAACTTTATGTGATTTGATGATGTATGTTTTTGAGCTAGCTTTGTTCGAGGACAAACAAAGATCAAAGTTGGGGAGAGTTGTTAGAATCCCATTTATGCATATTTTGTATATAAGTTTTGTGGTATTTCTTAAACTCTTGTGCCAAATTTGATTACCTTTTGATATAATAGTATGTAAATAAATAACTTTGTGTTTATTTTCTAAATTAAGTTAGTTTATTAACTCTTGTAATGTTTTTCTTTAGGTTTTAACAAATTTTGGGCAAGATGGAATGAGAAGAATGATCAAAACAAGCTTGCAATGAGGGTGGAATGCAAAAAGAAGGAGTTTTGTGCAAGAAGGTCCGCTCAGCGGAGTCCAAGCAGACCCAGGTAGAGATTTTTCCACCAACAAGTCCGCTCAGCGGAGTTGAAGCGGACATGGGCAGGGACGAGCAACAAAGTTGGCTCCGCTCAGCGGACCCCCTCCGCTCAGCGGACCTTGAAGACAAATTAGATATTTTGGCTGCTCCGCTCAGCGGACCTACTTTTCCAACTTTTGTTCTTAGCCACATAAAATTGATGATTAAGAGGATTAGGATACTTCTTATCATAATATACACTTGGAGAAAAAGCTAGGGCAAGAGAAGAAGAAAAAAAACCATTTTCCTTAAGAGAAAATCAAGATTTCTAAACATCTTTCTTTGATCTTCTTGAGTTTGATGTCACTAAATCTTGGTTTGTTGCTTGTTGTTGAAGCTTCCATGGATATGGAAGGCTAAGTTTCATCTTGTGTCAAGATTAGAGGTAGTTAGTTTGTAAATATGTACTTTCTTTGATCTATTATGTATGAACTTAGTTAATGATTAATACATGGTGAATATTTTGTTATTTATGTTTCATTTGTTGTTTTGGATCATTATTGAGAGATATTTTTCAAAGCTAGACCTAAAAGATATTCATCTATCAATAAACAAACTCTAGAGATAGATTTGTGAGTTGATAATCACAAGTATCAAGCTTTTAAGATTATCATGTTGATTGTCGGCATGAGAGATCATCTGACGGTGAATATGATAATAATCACGATATTGCTTTAGAGATAAACGGTATCGAGAGGATACGTGATTGTATTAATCATGAATAGGTTCATATATATAACATTAGAGTACATATGAAGCAAACTAATTAACACTAATCTTGACACAGTTTTACCAAACCGTTTTTAAATCCTAAGTTATTGTCTTTAATTTCTTTTCATGCTATTTATCTTTCATGACACTAAAAACATCCAAAACCTTAACTCAAAATACACTAAGCTGTAGAACGGCGATAATATCGCATCAATCCCTGAGGAGACGATACTAAAAATACTTATCCTATACATTCTAACAGACATCTCATACGACATGTCATTCCAGATGTTGAGACATCTCAACACAACATGTCTTAACATTTAGATAGGACTTCTTGCTTAATCTGGTCCTGTCAACAAGTTAATTCAACATATCTACTAAACCTGCTTTATTTGTTTTAATAAAATTAATGTCAATCCTAAAGCTAGAGAACTTACAACAACTCTGGATTAACTTCTCCATTACATGTCCAATACCAATAATCAGGAGTAAACCCTTTCATGAAAATATGAACTTTAACTTCTTCGAAGTGTAAGAAATTAATGTTTCTACAAATAGAACATGGGCATCTAATTTCGTTATTTGATATGTCAGGTTGTTGGATTTAAAAGGAAACAAATTCCTTTACCCCTTTTAAAAATTCAGGAGTGCACCTCTTTTTATGAGGATTTAGCCTATTTACATCCAACTACAACATACACAGATGTCCATATTCTGGAATATAATCAAGCAAAGTTTATTCGTTGTCAAATATCAAGCAAAAAGTATCACATTAAGGGGAAAACTAAGGGATCTTACCTTCGAAGATAATTTCCAAAATTTTCCTTGCACGCTATCCTCGTGCAAATGGATAGCACTACCAAATATCTACAATGTCAATAGAAAAAAGATTTCAAATTAGAAAATCAATTGTAACGTAAAGTTCATATTTCTTTGCACAATATCCTCTTATAAATGGAAAGCCCTCTCAAATATCTACAATTGTACACCATATGCTACTACATAAAGAAATGAATAACAACTTAAAAAGTTTGTAAATTGAACACAGTGCGGCCAACAAACAACCAGTAGCAGAGACTGAAAATAAGGAAATGGATACATGCATAATGAACTCATAAACTATGTCAAACAAAGATAGATTTTATTACCAAATATTACACTATAAGCTATAAACTAAGAATAGTTATACAATATTTTTGAAACGGTTTCTACACCACCATAGTCAAAGGATGCAAATAAGCTCCAATAATGGTCAGTGTGAAAATTGGAGATATCTAGAAACTAACACAAATATTCTCTGATAAATTAACTTTTATATCATTCAAAAAATTTCTATCTATAAACCATTGTTTACTTCTAAATATTCAAATATTCAAATAATTTTAAACATATCTACAAAGTTAGGAATCAAACTTTTAAATAAATACCATTGAATCTATCTATAAACCAAAACAAATAAAAGAAATTGAAAAGGTTTTTGTTTTGTTTTCTTTTACCAGAATCTAAAACAAGAAATTGGCCACATAACTATACCACATAAAACAATCCAACTACTGAAATTTGAAAACACAAAATAGTTGCTAACATTAATTTCATACAACAAATATAAAAATACCTTTGAAGCAGATAAGAAGCAAGTGGTTGATTTAGGATGAACAAGAGAGAAGCAAGCTTTGATTTGTGGTGATGTAAGGACAACGACACTAAGATGCAGATGAGAGTATTTCAGCGCTAGGGTTTAGAAGAGGAAGTTTGTTTCAATTATATTTTTACTCTATGTTTTTACGTTTTACTCTGTTTTCTTTTTTCTCTCAGCTACTGGGTACTATATTTTGGAGTCAAGAGGCAATTAAGTTTTTAGATTTTTTAGCGCTTAGCTTTTTTTTTATGAAAGGAATTATTTAGCGCTTAGTTTAAATATTTAAATATAATAGGAGGGAATAAATATTACGTATTCATTTATTTTTGGGATAAATATTTGTTACCCCCTACCATGCATATAGGCGAGATTCGGTTTACCCCCTTTAATTTTTTTTGGTTTGGATTACCCCCTTGAGATATAAAAATTCTATGTTTTTGCTCTCTATTACCCCCTGTAAAATGTTTTTTTTTTATTTGCTCCTCTGATTTTTTTTTTTTGGTTTTTACACGCTAAGGGAGTACCCTAAAATTATAGGGAGATAATCCAAAACAAAATAAAAGGGGGTAACCCGAATCTCGCATATATGGCAGTGGGGTAACATATATTTATCCCTTTATTTTTTAATAAATAATTTATTCTGATTTATTTTCATAAAGATTTTGCAGGTTGACATATTTTTTAGGGAAAAAGAGATAGTTAATCTTTTTTAATTTTTTATAGTTATTTATGAGTTTTTTTAATAAATAAATAAATTATAACTGTTACTTTAAATTTAGCAACCTATGCACATGTTTTAGCATTTTAGAGTTGAAAAATTAAAATTTTTTTATTCATTATATTTATATTTTTTAATAAGTATACAAATGTGTCATATTTTTTTAAAATAATTTGACCCCAAGTAGTCATTTGAAGAAAACAAGGAAAGAATTAAAAAAAATTTAATACAAATAAAATTACTTAATTATTTTTAAAAAAATAGCTCAACACATATTTTTGTTACATTTTAAAAAAATTAATTAATTACTATTTTTGTTTTAAAAGTAAATAAAAGGTGGAAAAATTGATAACAAAATTAAAATTTTGAAAGAATTGAAATATTAATAAAGATCTATTAAAAATTAGGAGAAATTGAGCTTTAGTTAGTGACCAAAGTTTCGATAGCAGACATTATTTTGAAATTAATTAATATATTTAAAGTTCGATGGTGTTGAAGAGTTAACTAAACTTTATTGGAGACCGAAAAATCAGTCACTATATTTCGGTTTCTAATTTGGTCACTAACTTACTTTCATGAATCACATTTACAAGGGACTTTTTTTGCTGGCTAACTTTGGTCGCTATAGTGACCAAATTAGTGACCGAATTATATCGGTCGCTAAAAGTGAATTTTCTAGTAGTGTTTGTATTTGGTGCCATTTTATTTTATTGTTTATGTTGGTGTAATTTAAAGATTTTATTACCAAGAACGTGGACTATGTGGTTGTGCCTGAGAACTTTGAATTCCATAATACAAAATCGTTTTGAGAGGTGTCATTTGGAATCATATTCTATAATCTAAAACCCATGTTATGGGTGAATTTTGCAGGGTTTATATTTTCTAATCTGAAATGTTTCGTTAGGGGTGGCAAAAGGGCTTGGCCCACTGAGCATGCCCTTTTTGCCCATATTTATTTGTGGGGCGGGTCAAGATTTTAGGCTCACATTCTCTAAGATGCCCGACCCTGTCCCGCCCAGTTTTTTGCGAGATTTTACAGGCACTGACATTAAGAAGAGTATTTGCGAATTTTAGCTTTTAGGAGTGCAAGACACACATGCCCGCCAGCCCCGCCCTCATCTTTTTTCGCGAGGCGGACCAAGTTTTTATGCACACATCCTCAATTATGCCCGTCCAACCCTATTTTTTGCAGATTTTTATGGGGTAGACTTGAACAAGGTGGGCATACCCGTTTTCCATCCCCGGTATGAATAAATCCATTGAATTATATTTTGTGGTTTAAATTTCACTGATATTTTTTGGGGACTAGAATGCCCAAGAACTTATATAAAATGATATGCTTAGTGTATGTTTTATTTTATTTTTGGAAGATTAAAAGCAATTATAGAGTATAAAATTGATCATGTAACGATTTTAAAGTGTTTGGTTCTTTTAAAGTAGAATTGAGTCTGCCTCCAGAATTGATTTTACTTGAAGCTACAATTTATAGCTTATGAGTTTAAATGTGATTTTTACAATGAAAATTATTCTTCAACTCACTTTTACATAAATGAATCCAATAATAAATCACTTTACATCCAACACACTTTTAACTAGAATCAATTCTACAAAATCAATTCTCTTCACTGCAAAACTAAACATACACTTAGTTTACTTCTAGTTCACAACAAAAAAGTAGTGAACTCTTCGTACTTATGCCCAATCAAAATCATGAACAATAACCTAACTACAATTTACAAGAAAAAATGGAATTTTCCCCATTTGTTCATGATGAATGTCGGTGTTACTGATCGGTAAAATAGCAAGCGTATTATTTTGCCTCTTGTAATAATAGGGAAAATCCCTCGAATATCGATCTCAGAGATTGCGTAGGAATAATGAGTTCAATTCAAAGTTCAATTAAACAAAAACTTCAATTGGGTTTTGTTTGGTGATTGTAACTTAGCGAAAAGTAGAATAAGTAGTAAATGAGATTGACTCTTTAACAAATATGAGTAACATGCTAGGGATAGTGGAAGATTCACTCTGTAACAACTCTGGAATTTCTATTGCAACAACTTACTTTCAATAATCAATTACCGGTTCTTAAGGTTGTTTTATCCTAAGTCCTTAGTGAAAAAACCTTTGATCTTTCATCCTAAACCCTAAGTCCATAGAAATTTACGATGAAATCAAGCAATTAAGTTATCAAGAATATCCGGCTGCTATAAGGTATTCCTAGTCCTAGGTAATATCTATTATAGCATACTCTCATAAAAGCATTATCAAGGGTGGTCTAACCTAAATGATAATCATACATCAATTCCAATTTATCCGAAAGGAAAAGCATTAAAAACATCAAGAGAATAAATTAACAACGAAAAACATGATTGTTATTGCAATTACAAACTCAGAGTCATCACAAAGTAAAGTCAGAACCACCCCCTAGCATTGGGGGGTTTAGCTACTCATAGTATTCAAAGAAAACAAAATATGTAATAAAGACATTACAAGAAATTGAAGGAGATTGAATCTTCAATTGCTTCCGTTCATGAAGATCTTCTTCTCTCCCAAACCCTTGCTTTCTCCAACCTTCTATCGTATTCCCTTTTCTCGTATGTCAAAAGTGCCTTTCTCCTCACACAAACTTCATTTAAGTAGTTTTAGTATCAGTGCCAGCAAAAAGTCCAAAGTGACCTCAATGACCTGACAACTTACAACAGATAAAAAAGTGACGTTTTCATACGCATCCATCTACACGGGCCGTGTTGATTCACACGGGTGCCCGTGTAGATCTTCTGACTCACGTGGCTAAGAACTCTGCATCAGACCCATCAACACGGGCTGTGTCGATTCACACGGGTGCCCGTGTTGATCCACTGACTTCAGCCTTTTTCATGCTCGTCCTGAAGCTTTTAACACGGTCCGTGTTGACGTACACGGGCGCCCGTGTTGACCACCTGATTCTTCAAAAACTTTAATCTCTCAGCCTTCCAGAGCCCCTAAAGTCCTACCATTAGTTCCTCTGATCACACGCATCAACCTGCAACACTAACACTATCCAACAAAGGCATAAAGAAGATCTTTTGACATAAACCTTAAACAAAATGCAATGCAATACTGTAAATTAATAAACATGATAAACTTAACTTAAAAGCAATAACAACAACCAAATGTGTTACCGAAATGATGAATTTGTGTCGGATGAAAGACAAAAACTTAATAGAAATAGTGACCGATAACAACCCCAAACTTATATCATTGCTTGTCCTCAAGTAATGTATTGAGACTAAACAGAGGTCACCCACAAATTTCTCCTTTCCACAACACAGCCTGTATCTTTTGCAACTTGCCTTCTTCTTTCACGATCTAGCTTCTGGCTTCCCGAATCGAACTATCTACCACACTTTCACATCAAAGGACTTCTTTACCTACAAACTTTTTCACACTCTCACTAGATCTCTCGGGGTTAAAGTGTTTGCACTCACAGTACCAAAGTATGCAATATCAACTCTTAATTTTGAATGTATTCTATCTTCACTACACAAACAGATTCCACACACTTTATGAGGTCTTTTGGGTTGTAACGGGGCTTAGGTACGGTAGGATAGACAAATAAATGGATAACAAAGGGGTTTGGATTCGGAATTCATGTTGTTTTTCTCACTTTTGTGCCTAAATCATAGCTTGGGGTCTTATTCAACTTTGACTCTTCTTCACTCAATTTTTTAATGAGCATGTTAGGGTCTTTAGTCACGGCAAGTGCTTTTCTCTTTTCTTTTTTTGTTAGGACATTTGCATGCCTCTCATTTTCTTACTTTCTTATCTTTTTGATTTCTTTTTATGCACTTACCCTTTCTCTACGAATTACCACCCCAAACTTAGCTTTTTGCACACTTTATAATTTACAACAATCATGCCGAGCAAGGGTAGGAAGTGTATGGTTAAGGGTTAACCAGGCGTTTATTTCAAACAAAAAGGCTAAGGCTCAACGGGGGTTCACAAAGGGTAAACATAAAGTAAAGGATGGCTAGAAAGTCTAAGGGTTAAAACAAACAACTTGTCTCAGTGTCTGTCTTCATGTTGTGCTGTGTCAAAAGAGCATACGCAAAATCAAAGTGATAAAGTCATACCTGACTGAAATCTCATGATGATATTTTGGTGTTTGGCCTTTGTACTCCCACCATGTTGGTTAAGCTTACAAGCTCTGAAGCCTCCTCGTGTCATGTGGTTTCTTTTCCGACTCGGGTATACCATACAACCATTCTAGTCTGGTGTCTCCAAATTGCGTCCAACCTTTACTTTTCTCTTTTCTTGGCTGTATTAACTTCCGGGGTGCCTCGGGAGATCAAGTACGGGGAGGATCTTTCATCCACTAGCTATTAATCCCAAATTCATCCAGCAACTATCAATCAATCTGTAACACAATAGCTAAAACAAAAACAAAACCAAAAATAAGAAATGCATAAAATGAAATAAAAGCAATGGAAGAAAACCAAAAGAAA
Source organism: Vicia villosa (assembly GCF_029867415.1). NCBI lineage: Eukaryota > Viridiplantae > Streptophyta > Magnoliopsida > Fabales > Fabaceae > Vicia > Vicia villosa. Next base: position 15,339,542 of record NC_081181.1, read on the forward strand.
ACCCCCCCACATCTGAACTAAACATTGGCCTCTATGTTTTCGAACAAGAGTAAGAAGGGTGACTTACAGAGGGTGATGCCCTACCAATTTTCGCTTCATAGCTTTCATTAGTAATGCCCCATTTATTGCCTGAAAACAAAACAAAAGAAAACGGAAAACTCCGTTAATAAAAATATGGGTTGCCTCCCACGTAGCGCTTCGTTTAACGTCGTCTGGCTCAACGGTCCATCCCCATTAGGGAGGGTACTTCCTCTTCCACACCTTGTCTCATTTCCTTTCAGCAACCAAGAATTCATGAAGCTTAAAATTTTGGGAAACTTTGTGCTTTATGTCACTTTCAACCTTGTCACCCTTTCTACCTTCACCTTGGGCGTGAACTTCGGAACAAAAGCTTCATAGAATACCTTATTGGAGACTGTGGCTGAAACTTTTTTTGGACTTGGTGTTGAACTTTTCATCCATTCTCCAAGTTTGATCATGCCAACTGTAGGTTGATGTCCCATTCCTTCACTCTGTTTCCTGATGTCAGACACTTTTAGGGTTACCTTCTCATCAAAATATTTCAGGGTCAGAGCACCTGTTTCAATATCAATGTTGCATCCACTAGTAAGCATGAATGGTCGACCCAGAATGATAGGCGTTTCTTATTCTTCAGGAATATCCATGATCTAAAAGTCCACTGGAAAAATGAATCTGTCAATTTCCACCAACACGTCTTCAGCCACCTCGTACGCTTGTTTGATGGTGTGATCCGCAAATTTAAGCTTTGTTCCTTTTCCCTTACTGTTCTAATACCCAACTTTTTGAAAATGGATAAAGGCATCAAACTCACACTAGCACCTGAATCGATCAAAACCTTGGGAAAATTTATGTCGTTGATGGTGCATGGTATTGCAACCGCTCCAGGATCTTTCTTCTTAATTGGGATTCTCCTTTCCGGTGAGATTCTCCCGCAATTTTCAGGTACTCTCTTTTGTTCATCTCCCGTTGGCTTCTTCTTTGCAATTACATCTTTCATAAATTTTTTGTACAACGACATTTGCTCAAGTGCTTCAAAGAAGGGCAAATTTATCTCTAACTTCTTGAACAATGTAGTGAACTTCTCAAACTCTTTCTCTTTTGAATCCTTCTTTGCCACTCTAGTAGGGAATGGCAACTTGATCACCGGTTTAGCCTCTTTTTTAATTTTTTCTTCATTTGGCTTTACCGGTGTCACGAATTCTTTGTGTCTTTTCTCAATTTCCCTCACTTCCAAATCCACCTCTATGACGACGTCGTCATCATTTTACTTTACCTCTTCAGATCCAGACACCTTCTGACTTCTTGTTGTGACAGCATTCACATTCTCTTGATTTTTCGGGTATATCACAGTTGAGCTCGAAAGAGTACTTTGTGTCTGTAGAGACAGATGTTGTGCTATCTGACCCACTTGAACCTCCAAATTTCTGATTGACGCAGTTGTGTTCTTGTGGTTGTTCCTTGTCTCTTATTGGAATTGAGAGTTATATGTAGCCATCTTTTCTATAGCCACTTCCCACTCTGCCTTCTGCGGAGCTTGTTGTTGCTAATCTTTCCACGAGAAGTTGAGATGATTCTTCCACCCTGGATTGTAGGTGTTAGAATAAGGATTGTTCTGCTTCAAAAACTTGATCCCCTCAATCTGTTGTGGAGTTGCAAGACAATGAACCGTTTTGTGTGGTCCATTACAAATCTCACAAATAGCGCTTGGTGTTTGTTGGACTTGAGCCACTTTCTGAGTATCTATGTTCAGTGCTTTCAACCTCTTTTCCACCTCTGCAGCAACTGTCTCTTCAATTTTTACCTGCTTGTTAGCTTCCAGCTCTAGGTTAATCACTCCCTCAAGCATGCTTGTAACCTTGTCATATAGCTCCAAATGCTCATTTGCGGCAATTGCTTCAATGATCTTCTTCATACAAGTGGCTGTTGCAAAGTTAGATGAGCCATCGGCAGTTGAATCTAGAATTTGCCTTATCTTGAGTTTGAGACCATTAACGAACATCAGCATCTGCTTAGTATCATCCATATTGTGAGTAGGACAAGCCACTAGAAGTCTTTTGAATCTTTTATAAGTATCCCCTAGCGACTCACCCTCTTTCTGCTTGAAATTTAGAATTTCATATCTTTTTCTCAATGGCACTGATGCAGGAAAGTATTCATTCAGAAAAGCCTTCTCCATCTCTTCCCAAGTAGTAATACTCCCTGCAGGTAGGGAATAAAACCATTCTTCAGCCTCATCAGTTAAGGTGAAAGGGAACATATGTAACCTCTTTGCTTCCTCACTATGCCCATCTATCTTCAAAGTGGTACTCATAGTCAGAAACCGTTGAAGATGTTTATTTGCATCTTCGTTCACCCTTCTAGAAAAAGACCGTCTTTCCAGTTAAATGATAGTGCTGGGATACAGCTGAAAGTGTGCCGCATTCACCGGTTGGTTCACAATTGCCATTCTACCAGCCGGTGCATTATTTCCACCATAGTCACCAAGAAGCCTCTCGACTGGTGGGGGTGGATTAGCTGCCATTGTCTCAGGAATTGTCTCGGCGTCTGAATCGGAATGCTCTGGATGAACCGAAACCTCTTCCTCTATTTCTGGTATTGTTGGATTTCCTTCGGATGCTGCCAGTCTTTCTTGCTTAGCTCTTCGGAGTCTTGCTCGTAAAGTCCTCTCTGGTTCTGTGTCAAAAGGTAAATCAGCTGAGGGCTTTCCTCACATACAAGGATTAGAAACGGATTAGCGAAACCAAAAAATTAACAATACAAAAAAATAAAATTTTAGTTGCAGAGCAAAAAAATTCTAACTGAACTAAACTTAAACTCAATATTATGGTAGTCCCCAGCAACGACGCCAAAAACTTGATCGGTAAAATAGTAAGTGTACTATTTTTCCTCTTGTAATAATAGGGAAAATCCCCCGAATATCAATCTCAGGGACTGCGTAGGAATAATGAGTTCAATTCAAAGTTCAATTAAACAAAAACTTCAATTGGGTTTTGTTTGGTGATTGTAACTTAGCGAAAAGTAGAATAAGTAGTAAATGAGATTGACTCTTTAACAAATATGAGTAACATGCTAGGGATAGTGGAAGATTCACTCTGTAACAACTCTGGAATTTCTATTGCAACAACTTACTTTCAATAATCAATTACCGGTTCTTAAGGTTGTTTTATCCTAAGTCCTTAGTGAAAAAACCTTTGATCTTTCATCCTAAACCCTAAGTCCTTAGAAATTTACGATGAAATCAAGCAATTAAGTTATCAAGAATATCCGATTGCTATAAGGTATTCCTAGTCCTAGGTAATATCTATTATAGCATATTCTCATGAAAGCATTATCAAGGGTGGTCTAACCTAAATGATAATCATACATCAATTCCAATTTATCTGAAAGTAAACGCATTAAAAACATCAAGAGAATAAATTAACAACGAAAAACATGATTGCTATTGCAATTACAAACTCAGAGTCATCACAAAGTAAAATCAGAACCACCCCCCTAGCATTGAGGGGTTTAGCTACTGATAGTATTCAAAGAAAACAAAATATGGAATAAAGACATTACAAGAAAGTGGAGGAGATTGAATCTTCAATTGCTTCCGTTCATGAAGATCTTCTTCTCTCCCAAACCCTTGTTTTCTCCAATCTTCTATTGTATTCCCTTTTCTCGTATGTCAAAAGTGCCTTTCTCCTCACACAAACTTCATTTAAGTAGTTTCAGTATCAGTGCCAGCAAAAAGTCCAAATTACCCTTAATGACCTGACAACTTACAACAGATAAAAAAGTGACGTTTTTATACGCATCCATCTACACGGGCCGTGTTGATTCACACGGGTGCCCGTGTAGATCTTCTGAATCACGTGGTTAAGAATTCTGCATCAGACCCATCAACACGGGCCGTGTTGATTCACACGGGTGCCCGTGTTGATCCATTGACTTCAGCCTTTTTCATGCCCGTCCTGATGCTTTTAACACGGGTCGTGTTGATGTACACGGGCGCCCGTGTTGACCACCTGATTCTTCAAAAACTTTAATCTCTCAGCCTTCCAGAGCCCCTAAAGTCCTACCATTAGTTCCTCTGATCACACGCATCAACCTGCAACACTAACACTATCCAACAAAGGCATAAAGAAGATCTTTTGACATAAACCTTAAACAAAATGCAATGCAATACTGTAAATTAATAAACATGATAAACTTAACTTAAAAGCAATAACAACAACCAAACGTGTTACTGAAATGATGAATTTGTGCCGGATGAAAGACAGAAACTTAATAGAAATGGTGACCGATCAGTTACACTGTATAATTTGAAAGATCCACTACTACGAAACGCGTAAACAATAATGTCTTGGTCAGCACGGTTCTTCACAATAAGGCTCTACCATATTAATTTTGTTTTTTGATTAAAAATTAATTGTATATAACAATGATTGAGCAGCCAACCGTGGTAAAACCATCAAGCTTTCATGGGTTCGAACCTCAGCTTCATCATATATATTATTCCTTTAATGTTAAAGTGCATCTTTTATTTTTTATTTATTTTTATATAAAAAATTTAAAGGGATATGATTACGGTTGATAAGTTTCACCGTTGTGATATATTTATAAGAAATAAATACTTATCAATACGGTTGATAGATAGCCGTTGTGAAATAATTTACCCATATATAAGCGAATTAACTATCACTTATTGACAGTAGCACTATTTCCTTCGCAATGAAACCCTAACACCCATTTTTTCTCTTCTTTTTTCGCCATTATCCGTGAATTTTGTGCTTCATACGTTAAGGTATTCTTCTTCTTACATCTTATTGTTAGATAGTTCCCCATTATCTCGTTTGTTGCATGTTATTTTTGTTGATTAATTGTTCTCATTTTTTCAGATTCGTCTTCACTACCTTAAGTAAGACCATACTTTGGCTATGGTACATATTGTTTGTGTAGCTATGGAAAAAAGTACAAGAAGCATGAAGCTATGATGGAAACTTCATCCACCTTGTACTTTTTCTTCATAGCTTCACAAACAAGATGTTTTTCACGTGATTTTCATAATATTCTCTTCTTCATCGTCATAAGTTTTGTTGCTGTTGTATGTTGTTGTTGATAAACATTTGTTGTCATGATTTTATCATATTAGTCTTCACCACCTTAATAAAGTGCATGCGTGACTATCATACATATAGTTTGCGTAGCTATGAAAAAAATATAAGTATGAAGTTGTTGTGGAAACTTCATCCACCTTTATATTTCTTTTGCATAACTTCACAAACTACATGAACTTCATAATTGTTCCATTTTCACGATACTTTTTTTATAAAAGGTGCGTCCTAAAATGTATATTTTTTTATGTTGTTGCATGTATTTGTAGATGAAATATAGTTTATTATATTGACACTAGATGAAGTATAGTTTATTACATGCTATGTAGATTGTTTGTTTCATTAATATTTCACTGAAAATACATTCATTTAAATTAACATAGAAACTTATAATCTAAAAATTAAGTTGTATTTGAAAACTAAATCATAAAAATTAACATTTTTTGGATTGTTTGCATCTCATCATTTATTTCACATTCTTTTGCATTAGATCTATCATAACGATTGAGTTAACTAACCCAAGACCATGATTGTAAGTAACACATCTACAACAACACTCTACATAACAACGCATGAATCCATGTGATTATATATATTTTCCAACTGTTGTTAAATAGATTTTCCGTAGTAATGACCAACTAAATAAACCATAGTCTCAACCATTGCAATAGAAGAAAGGCGGTTAATATTGAGTATCACCATCCGTCGTCAATCGATGATGTTGAACACGTTCAATTCACCAACATGCAACTTCAAAACAACAATGAAGAGAGAATCAATGTTGTTGATAATTTATCATTATATTACAAAGGACCGATTAAATCAATGCGACCTTAAAAAAATATTTTTGGACTATTTGTTTAAGTCTGGTTCGTCCCATGACATTTGATAAAATAGTAGCGTGCATTGTTGAATTTGATAAAGAAATAACTAGGTTGAATTTGATAAAAAAATAACTAGTTTGTAGGGTTATGATGTTATTTACATTTAATAGATATTTTTAATTATTCAGAACTTATTAATGTGTTTCCATATATCATGTTAAATTTCATTTATATATATTGTGGGGGTAAGTTGTTCAATTGATGTTGAATTTAATACAATCGTAAGGAGAATAAAGTCTTTTTAAAATAAAATTTTATTAACTTTTTGTCTTTTTAATCAATGAAACATGTCAAACAATTAGTATCATAATAAGTTTTTATTTCCTCCATTTTTTATTATAAGTATATATCTTTTATAATACTTATAAATGATTAATATCTATTTTTCTATTTTATTTATTAGTATATCTACTATTAATATTTTAAATTAATTTTTTAATATCATAAATGAATAACAATTTTGTTAAATCACTAATACTTTTTTTCATACAAAATTTATCATAATGTTTAATATGGCAAAAGTCCAAAAAATTTAAATAAAAAATAAGGCAGAATTTTATTTTTAAAAAAATTGAAATCTATCAACAAAAGAAAAGAAAAAAAAAAGAATAGAGTAAGCAGTCAAATCTAAACAAACAGAAACAAATGAACTAAATTTGAAGAACTATTCATTAATAAAAGAAAAACAGCATGCTTAAATAAACAACTGTTAATTTGGACTTTTAGTTCAATAATATATTAACCTTTTTTGACCTACAAATCATAATAAAAAAAACCCTACAAACAAAGACTCCAAGTACATGATAGATTAAATAAAATTACCTAATCTTAAGTTAACTAGTTTAATTAAACATAAAAGATAGAAATATATAGATTAGGTTAGACATTTTGAATCCTAGTAGCAAAAGAATGAAAAAGTTCAGGATAGTAAAACACATCATCCATTATAGAACACTCTGCTGCATGATAACTATTTCCCTCAACACACATAGCCACATTGTTGTTAAAGTTAAACCCATTATCAAAACTCTCAAACTGTTGCATTGGAAAACCTTGATGTTGTTGATCAAAAGAAACATAACCAAAACTCTCATTATCAGGAAGCATGTTATGATGATGAGAATGAGATAGTATTGGTTGAGAAACTGAACCTGCAAAAGTTTCAGTTTTCATCTTCTTTTCACTATTTGTTGTTTTCGAACTTTTCATAAACTTATGAACAATCTCTTCCAACAAACCAGATGATTCTCTCGGAAAAAAATCCGAGTCAGCATCATCATCATCGATAATGTTTTCAGTAGTAACATTATCTTTACCATAACAACCTTGGTTTATAACATCAACCATAGAAACTGAACCTGAATCTGTAGAAACTGAAGCTGAAGCTGAAGAAGAAATAGTACTGTTAATGGTTTTGCTATGAAAGTGTTGGTTAAGATAATCAACACCGTTGAACTTGCTGACGTGGCGGTGTTGAGATTGTTGCTGTTTTGAAACATTGAAAGAATGAAAAAGACAATGTTGCTGTTGTTGATGATGATGAAGATGATGATGTTCGGTGGTTTCGGTTTCGGGGTTAAAGAAATTGGTTCTAGCTTTAGAACCGCGCATGGATATGGCGGCGCAGTCGTAGGCACAGGCGGCTTGCTCGGCAGTATCGAAGGTACCAAGCCAGCGGCGTTCTTTGGAGTGTGGATCTCTTATTTCGGCTGCGTAACGGCCCCATGGTCGGCGTCGGACTCCGCGGTATCGTATTGAGCTGCCGGCTTTGTTTGTTGGTACGGCGGAGGATGGGGTTTTTTTGTGGCGGCGGTGGTTTTCTGGTTCCTCCGTCGGAGATATTCCGTTGAAGCGTTGAAGTGATTGTTCCATGATAAAATATTGAAAAAGTTGATTGCGAAAGGTTGAAGCTTATGAATAAGAAGAATGAAGGAGTTTGTGTCGTTTGGGCTTATTTATAGAGATTTTTTAATAATAAAGAAATGTTTTTTATTATTATAAATGAAATTATAAAGTGAATTAAGTTGGTGAGGGAGAAAGGAAGGAAAAAACAAAGAGAAAATGTTAATTGTGGTTTAAAAAGGGTTATAGGTATGTTTAAAGGTGGGGAATGCTATAGGGCTAGATTGATAAGCAATCGACCTGCACATTGTGCATGCATGGCAAAGGCATGGCATCATTATAATTTCTTCTGCCTGTACTTTGTGTTTCCTTTTGTCCCAACTATAATACTGTAGTTGCTTAGAGTTTTTAACTCTTCATTTTAAAAATTAAAGTCTATAGTTTTTATTATGAGATTAATTCAAAAATTTTACACCATCGGTGCTTCATCACCAATGCACCATTGAAATAAATTACTAATAAAAATTAAAATAAAAGTCAATTAGAATATTTTAATTAAATTCTTTTTTTATAGCCAAAAAAAATCTATAAATATCTAGATTTATTTATTGAAATTTTTTTTAATTATTAAGTTTATCAAAATTAAAATAAACTTTAAGATATATTATATGTTAGTTGAGTTAATTACATAAAAATTACTCCTTCCAGTCACTATAATAAACAAAAAGTAACATTAAATCTTAATTATTATTATAAGCAAAATATTATTAACTTTTAATTAATTAATATTTGTATTATCAATTTATTTTTGATTTAATTCAAAAATATTTAATATTGGTAGTTAATTAATACTAATAAAATATGACTAAGAATATTATAGTAAATTTTACTTTGATTGTATATGAAATCAAAAAAATTAATTGTATTTAATTAATTTTATTTTTTTGATTATCCGATGTGTAGGTTGATGATTGCCCCACTTATAAGGGCATGTTCATGCCATATATTATCCGATGTGAGACTCTTAACATTTATATTTATATATATTTAACATAAACAAATTATTGATATTTATAAAATTTATAATTTAAAAAAAAAGGTTTATTAAAATTAATAAAATAAAAAAATCAATTTGTTTTAGTTAATTTCTTTATTAAATTTAATGATGAGTTTAGAAAGAAATTTCATGCTTTTTTACTCTAATTTTTTTTGGAAATAATATAAATTAAAAACTAAACTAAACGAGTCAAATACAAAGTTTTAATGTAAAAAATATAATATATAATTAAAGAAATGACAACTAATTAATGAATCTCTTCATGTTTGCTAACCCTTGAATTAAACAGACAGAAAGAAAGGCAAATGGAACAGAAAATAGTTTTGACTTTTGATCTGATGGATTATAAAGTTTTGTTAGAATTGACTTTCGAAAAGAACATTACTTACAAACCTATGGATATTTGTCTCACGAGTATTTCTAGACAGCCATGCTGGTAGTACACTAGAAAGACACGAACTGATTCACGCCCTTTTACATGTCATTGTCAACTCATTAAAAAGTAATTCATGTATTAAAAATTAAAATAATATTTTTATAGACAATTAATTATTTAACTACAAATAAAGATTATGTTAATGAAAAAATTTAACACCATAAAAGTAACATATATTTTTGCAGGAGGGTGTAATTTATTTTCAGGTTCTGTAGCCCAACCCAAATTCTCCACCCAACATGTAATAAATAATCAAGATTTTTCTACAGTAGAGAATTGATAAAGTAGCTTTATGCTTCAAAATGGAGTAATATTTTATGGGAAGTTGAAGATATTCTGAATTTTGAATGATTACATACTGTGGCGGCGCTCAGAAATTGTTCCTCCAACTTTGGTGTTTTAGGAACTTCATTTTCACTCGTTTTCTTCCATTTAGGTTACTTTTGATTGTGCCACTGTTCATAAATCATAAATACGTACTGTATTCTTTTTTTCCAATTTTTTTTAATCTCTGAAACATGTCGAGAGAAAAAAACAAAGGATTTAAAGTTCACATGCACTTGTCTGAAAGTGACTAATAAGTTGTCATTAACGAGTGTGTACTATTTGATTGCAGAGATCTCTTTGCATTGCAATGCAACTAATGCACTTATCATTATCATCTCTTTACGTCCAATTCCAAATGATCCCTCAAAATTTAGTACTACCTTTTTTCAAGAATTTATTTGTATTGAGTAGTAAATATTTGAACAATTCATTCTTTGAGGTTGTGTAAATATTATTATTGGCTTTGGTCTGCTTGCTGCCAATAGATGCTTGTTTAATTATGTTATAGTTTTCATTTTTGTTTTGTACAAAAGGGTTTTTAAAGAGAGAGGCTTAGAGAAACAAATAAAAACTTATTAATTCTCCATTATAAGGGTTTAAGTGATCATTGTTTATAATATAAGGATTGAGAAATATTTTTAAACCCTTTGAAATTTAGTGATTCATGTATTGAGAGGTTGTAGAAATTAGGTCTCAAATTGGTAGAAGTTAAATGTTGTTCTTATGAATTTATTGACCTGTAACTCATTTGTAATTTCTTGATTAAAGACTCTTTTTGATAGTGAATCGAAGAATTGCTCTCTTCTCGATAATAGATCATTTTGGATTGAATTGAATAAACAATTTATGCGTGTTTAGTATTTATCTTGTTCTTGTTAGTGGGGTTTTGTTCACACATAGTTAATATATTAACTATTGATTGAGAGTGTTATAATGGGGTTGTTTTTGTTCTTTGTCTCATACATCAATGATCTTGTGTGTTTGAATCTTCAATTTTACTACAAGTGACACCTAATAGATGATTAAGTTAAGGGTTAATTATAGTGGATAAAGCATAAATTTTACAAGAGGGAGATAGAGTATGGAAAATCAAAAGGAGAAGAAATTTAGGTTTAACTCCCTTGATGTACAAATGCTTCATTTGTCATAAAATCTACCATTTCAAGAAGCATTGTCCCAAGAAAGGAGCAATGATGATTTTCTTTAGATTACGTGTGTTTCAGGTGAGTATTGTTATGAGAGTGTTAGTGCACTAACGATAACGAATTTGGAGACAAAAGAGTTGGGTCATGAACTCAAGATTGTCTTATCACATGTGACGGAGAAACGGCTACTTTGAACTTTAGAGCTAAAAGAAGGCAGAATCGTCCGATTTGGCAATAATAAAATGTTGTTCCTTTTGGTTAGACTGCATTATGCAAAATAACATGGAATATATTTAAGTTGTTTCAGGTGTAGAATATAACACCCTAAACCTTTACACTTATATGTTAAGTATTACACGAAAGTTTAAGGTGTCACCAATGGAAATCCTTTAACAATCCAACATTTAACAAACTCGCAGCAAAAAAATATCAACATCATACAACACCTGTCATCACACGCTCACCTTCACTTAAGATATAATTGCGACGATATCGATCTTATTTCAAATAATAAAATATTGCAACTGAGACCTTTAGTCTCAAACTTCAAATCATAATAAATTGTTTTTAAAATAAAGAGTTATCATATTCAACTCTTAACAACTTCAACATAAACCGAATAAAATAATTAAACTCCAATAAAACATAATAAGCAAACAAACATTCTCAACCTCGATGTTATAGGATTAGAGAAAAACTTCTAAACAACGATAAAACTAAACTAAGTAACTCCAAGAACTAACTTCCACTTACAGCAACAAACTCTACTCTTGAGTATCTGCAAGTAGAGCTCTTAAAATGGGCTACCCGACACTAAATGGGATGGCCCTGGTGGGCTTGGGCTTTTTAGGGCTGGGTCAAAAAATCCCTGTTGTAAATTACTACTCGAGCCCGGCCCTAAATGAGCTTTTTTTATATAAAAAATTAAAATAATAACTCCATAATATTTTTATAGATAAAATCAAAACTTCTATTCTTTTAAACATAATATATTTGCAAAGTACCATATTATTTTTTTATAAATACTATAATGTGTTTCTAAATATAATATATGTCTAAATTGTATAAAATGATACTCGAATATTTAACACAAGTGAAACTAATATAATTCGAGAAAAAAGTATTGATTATATTAATGTATAATATTTAAAAGAGAAATACTAAATAGAATAAATATAAAATTTAGTGAAGAGAGAAAAACGAATGTGATATTTTGGAGTAAGACAACATAAGTATTAATTAATTTTTTAATAATTTATAGTTATGCGGGCCTAATGGACTATCCACGACCCATGCGGGTCAGCCCTAATGGATAATAGTTTTTTAGGGTTGGGCTAATAAAGCCCTGAAAAACATGAGCTCTAATTTTAAGGCCCACATGGGCTAGCCCATTTTGACAGTTCTATCTGCAAGATGTCAATGGTGTACAACATCAAAGAAAAGAGGGTGAGAAATAAAATTCAATATAAATATTGTAAAGAATGCTAAGTTAGAGAAACATACAACATGTAATACCCGAGGACGAAGAAGGCGAGAGGTGGTTGCACCGCATGAAACACTCAACAAAATGGAGCTGTAGAATGCAAAAATAAAACTCTACAAGAAATGGCCAGAACATGATCAATGAGACTAACATGGCTAAACACTTCTGGGCAGAAGCAGTTAATACATCGTGCTACATTCAAAATAGAATCTCTATAAGACCTATTTTGGAAAAGACTCCTTATGAATTATGGAAGAACAAAAAGTCCAACATTTCATATTTTCATCCATTCGAATGTACCTGCTTTATATTAAATGCTAAAGATCAATTGAACAAGTTTGATTATAAGGCACAAAAGTGTTTATGTTAGGATACTCTGAGCGTTCAAAAGGCAATAGAATGTACAACACTGAAACAAGAATTGCGGAAGAATCCATTAACGTAAGGTTTGAAGATAAACTTGGCCCTCAAAAGTCAAAGCAGATTGAATCTCTTGCAGATATAGAAGTTGAAATTGCAGGTGCCAAAGACACAACTTCAGAAATATATATAAAAAAGAAGATCAACTAAACTCTGAAAAAGTTAGTACAAGTGTTCCAATAACTTCTGAAGAACTCACTCAGAAAATATTCTCCAGAAGTATTTTAGCACATCATGAAGATAAGATTCTGGGAAAGGTAGATGACCCAATCAGGACAAGATCCCCATTCAGAAATACTGAAGAGTCTCTTATAGGATTAGTATCTCTGATTGAACCCACTTCCATCGACGAAGCTCTTCTTGATAATAATTGGATACTTGCAATGCAAGATGAGCCAAATCAATTCACCAAAAATGATGTATGGGATCTTATTTCTAAACCCAAAGGCTTCAATATTATTGGAACAAAATGGGTCTTCAGAAACAAACTAAATGAACAGGGAGAAGTTGTCAAAAACAAAGCTTGACTGGTTACACAAGGTTATAGCCAGCAAGAAGGAATAGACTATACAGAAACCTTTGCTCCAGTAGCCAGTCTCTTTGGGCAAAGACTTTGCTAAGAACGTGCAGGGTGAATTTGAGATGAGCATGATAGGTGAACTCAAATTCTTTTTTAGAATTCAAATTAATCAAACTCCATAAGGTACTTACATACATCAAACCAAGTATGTTAAAGAACTTTTGAAGAAAATTGATATGTCAGAAAGCAAATTTCAAGACTTGAGCAAATTTGATATGTCAGAAGTTCTTAAGCAAATTTGATATGTCAGAAGTTCTTAAGCAAAGTATAGCAGAAATTCTACAGAGGTATGGTTGGTTCTCTCTTATACTTAACAACTTCAAGACTTGATATTCTATATAGTGTCTGTTTATGTGCCAGATTTCAATCAAATCCTAGAAAATTTCACTTAACAACAATTAAGCGAATTTTCAAATATCTGAAAGGCACTACTAATCATGGTATGTTTTATAGCAAATCTAGAAATTATAAATTAGTAGGGTACTGCGATGCCGATTTTGCTGGAGACATAATAGAAATAAAAAGTACTTCTGGAAGTTGCTAGTTTATGGGAGACAACTTAATCTCATGGTTCAGTAAAAGACAATCCACTGTAGCGCTATCAATTGTTTAAGCCGAATACATAGCTGCAGCTGGATGCAGTACTCAGATGCTCTGGATGAAACATCAACTTGAAGACTTCAACATACATGAGAGGAACATTCCTATTCTCTGTGATAATACTTCTGCCATCTATCTTTCTAAAAATCCTATTTTACACTCAAGGGCTAAACATATAGAAATAAAATATCATTTCATTAGGGAATATACTCGAAAAGGGATCCTCTCTTTAAAATTTATTGATACAGACCATTGATGGGCTAATATCTTTACAAAACCCCTTGCTGAAGATAGGTTTAATTTCATTCTGAAGAACATAAAACATCAATCTCCATCGCAACTATTAATCAATGTTATGAAAATTAACAAATAGCACCAACATCACCAACTCAATAATTTCATACTCATAAGCATTCAATGATGTTATTTCATTATAACATCAACACGTCATAAAAATAAAAATGGCTATATTGTTGTGTTCTATTTTTTCAAAAAGAGTCATGAAAGCAAACAAGGATATACTCTCTCTCATTTCTATAAAGAAAATTGTAAAGGTAAAAAAAGAAATATGTCTACCTATAATATGTATTCCACTAACATCAAAGGATCCAAAAATATTTGCATACCAAAGGTCAAAAAGTCAAATTATGATGCAGATGCACTCGATAACTTCAATTAAAAAGATGACATCGACAATCGCTCTTCAAGTCATACAACTAAAGAAATAAATATGTTCTTCTGTTTCACTCCTACAATAAGAAAGATTGTTTGGTAAGAGCCCTAATCTTATCTTTGTGTTATTCTTTTGAATAAAGTTTTATAGCACAAGTTACTTTTAAGTAACTTGTGTGACAAAGGTAATAATGTAACTTTTATATACTCGGTCTTTAAAATCTTTTTAAAACCTCTTTTCAAAAATACCATGACTATAGAAGAACTCATGTAACACCCTTCTAAACCCCGCGGCAATTATATAAAATTCAGAGTAAAACATAAAAACAAAGGTGCCACAATTTAAAATAAATCAATTTATTATAAGTTAATTGTCATGCCACACTTAGGAACAAGTTGTTAGAACAAGATTTGTTCTGATCAATATTCTTAGTTTTGATGATAACAAGGATATGAATTTTGTGTGAGATAATGTGGTACTCTAATACATTGCAATTTCCCTTTTAGGAAATATATAAAGAGTATTCACAAATCAGCGCTCAGAAGCTTTGTCTCAGAAGGTTCAGCATGCAACATCAGAACATGGTCTGGCAAGACATCAGAAGATGGTCAAGGCAGAATCAGAACATGGGTCTATGGAAGCATCAGAAGAACTTGAGATCAGAAGCAGAAGCACTGAAGTTCTCATGGTATCACGCTCAGAAGCACTTCAAGGTCAGAAGACATGAAGATGCTATGCACCAAGCTGTTTGACTCTGATGATATTCAAATGTTGTATACACAAACATCAGATCAGAAGAAAGTATAGGTGGCAGGCTACGCTGACTGACAAAAGGAACGTTGGAAGCTATTAAAGGCAACGTCAGTAGACACAGCGTGAACAAGGCTCGAGGTAGTTGACAAAAGCGTGAAACATTAAATGCACTGCTGTACGGAATATGCAAAGCATTAAATGCTCCCAACGGTCATCTACTCAAGTGCCTATAAATATGAAGTTCTGATGAGAAGCAAGATTGACGATTTGCTAACAATAAACTTGCTGAAACGCTGTTCAAATTAAAAAGCTCAGAAACTTCATCTTCATCAAAGCTCACTACATTGCTATTGTAATATATTAGTGAGATTAAGCTTAAACGTTAAGAGAAATATCACTGTTGTGATTATAGCTTTTCATAAGCATTTGTAATACTCTTAGAATTGATTACATTAATTTGTAAGTAACTAGAGTGATCAAGTGTTGATCAGGATACTCTAGGAAGTCTTAGCTTGTGTCTAAGCAGTTGTAATTAGAGTGATCACGTGGTGGTCAGGATACTCTAAGAAAGTCTTAGCTTGTGTCTAAGCATTTGTTCCTGGAGAGATCAGGTTGTGATCAGGATACTCTAGAAGACTTAGTCGCGGACTAAGTGGAAAACCATTGTAATCTGTTGCGATTAGTGGATTAAATCCTCAGGTGAGGTAAATCACTCCGTGGGGGTGGACTGGAGTAGTTTAGTTAACAACGAACCAGGATAAAAATAACTGTGCAAATTGTTTTTATCGTTCAAGTTTTTAGACTACACTTATTCAAACCCCCCCTTTCTAAGTGTTTTTCTATCCTTCAATTGGCATCAGAGCGCCGGTTCTAAGGGGCAAGCACTTAACCGTGTTTAGAAAAGATTCAGGAAGAGAAAAACGCTTCAGTAAAAGATGGCTGGTGAAATTTCAACAAATACATCTGCATCTACATCTGGCTCTGCTGAGCAATACAACGGTAACAATGGTTATACTAGACCACCAGTATTTGATGGTGAAAACTTTGAGTACTGTAAAGATAAACTGGAAAGTTACTTTCTTGGTCTAGATGCTGATCTATGGGATCTTCTGTTGGATGGTTACAAACATCCTGTTAAAACTACTGGTGTAAAGCTCACAAGAAGCGAAATGACTAATGATCAAAAGAAAGAATTCAAAAATCATCACAAATGCAGGACTGTTTTGCTGAATGCTATCTCTCATGCTGAGTATGAGAAGATATCTAACAGGGAAACTGCCCATGATATATATGATTCATTGAAAATGACCCATGAGGGAAATGCTCAAGTCAAGGAGACTAAAGCTCTTGCTCTAATCCAGAAATATGAAGCCTTCAAGATGGAGGAGGATGAAGATATTGAGAAGATGTTCTCAAGATTTCAAACTCTAACTGCTGGATTGAGAGTTCTGGATAAAGGCTACACCAAGGCTGATCATGTAAAGAAGATTATCAGAAGCTTACCCAGAAGATGGGGTCCAATGGTGACTGCATTCAAGATTGCCAAGAATCTGAATGAAGTTTCTTTGGAAGAGCTTATCAGTTCCTTGAGAAGCCATGAAATAGAGCTGGACGCAAACGAGCCTCAGAAGAAAGGTAAGTCTATTGCATTAAAATCTAATGTTAAAAAATGCACTAACGCTTTTCAGGCTAGAGAAGAAGATCCTGAAGAATCAGAATCTGAAGAAGAAGATGAACTGTCCATGATCTCCAGAAGGGTAAACCAACTCTGGAAAAGCAAGCAAAGGAAGTTCAGAGGCTTCAGAAGTTCAAAGAGATTTGAACATGAAGAATCTTCTGGTGACAGAAGATCTGACAAGAAGAAGGCTGTCTGCTATGAGTGCAATGAGCCCGGACATTACAAGAACGAGTGTCCAAAACTTCAGAAGGAGAATCCCAAGAAGAAGTTTCATAAGAAGAAAGGTCTTATGGCAACATGGGATGATTCTAAATCAGAATCAGAATCAGACTCTGAAGGAGAGCAGGCCAACTTCGCGCTGATGGCTACAGAAGATGGTGGATCAGAATCTACATCAGAATCAGATTCTGAAGAGGTATTTTCTGAACTATCTAGAGAAGAGTTAGTTTCCAGTTTAACAGAACTTCTGGAACTCAAGGCTCATCTTAGTATCAAATACAAAAAGCTGAAAAAGCAGTTTGAATTTGAAACTAAGAAGCTGGAAGTGGAAAATTCTGAACTGAAGGAAAAAGTTTTTAATCTATCCAAAGATAGTGGATCTCCTTCTGAAACAGAAAAATCCATTCCTAGCATGAATCATATTCTGAAAGAATATGACTCGAGCTTCAGAAAGTTCTTATCTAGAAGTATTGGCAGAAGTCATCTTGCTTCTATGATATATGGTGTTTCTGGAAATAGAAGGTTTGGTTTTGGCTATGAGGGTGATACCTCACATAAATTTGAACCTATTGATGATCTGAAGATCACATACAAGCCATTGTATGATCAGTTCAAATATGGCCATGCACATGATATTAGGCTCACTTCACATGCACAAAAGTTTAACACTGTTCACACCAAGAAGCTTGTGACACATCCTAAGAAATATCATGCTGACAAACCTAAAGAATATCATGCTGTTCCTCCTATCAAATATTTTGCTAAACCCAAGTTCAATCAGAACTTGAGGAGAACTAACAAGAAAGGACCCAAGAAATTGTGGGTACCTAAGGAGAAGATAATTTCTGTTGCAGATATCCTTGGTGGCAAAGAGGACAAAAAGCAAAATGTCATGGTACCTGGACTCTGGGTGCTCGCGACACATGACGGGAAGAAGGTCTACATTCCAAGACCTGGTGCTTAAACCAGGTGGAGAAGTCAAGTTTGGAGGAGATCAGAAGGGCAAAATCATTGGCTCTGGAACCATAAGTCTTGGTAACTCTCCTTCCATAACTAATGTACTTCTTGTAGAAGGATTAACGCATAACTTATTGTCCATAAGTCAATTAAGTGACAATGGTTATGATATAATCTTCAATCAAAAGTCTTGCAAGGCTGTAAGTCAGAAGGATGGCTCAATCCTATTTACAGGCAAGAGAAAGAACAACATTTATAAGATTGATCTTTCTGATCTAGAGAAGCAGAAGGTAACTTGTCTTATGTCTGTTTCTGAGGAGCAATGGGTCTGGCACAGAAGATTAGGACATGCTAGTTTGAGAAAGATTTTTCAGATTAACAAACTAAATCTGGTCAGAGGACTCCCAAATCTGAAATACAAATCAGATGCTCTTTGTGAAGCATGTCAGAAGGGCAAGTTCTCTAGACCTGCATTCAAGTCTAAGAATGTTGTTTCTTCCTCAAGGCCGTTAGAACTCTTGCACATTGATCTGTTTGGCCCAGTCAAAACAGCATCTGTCAGAGGGAAGAAATATGGATTAGTCATCGTTGATGATTATAGCCGCTGGACACGGGTAAAGTTCTTGAAACACAAGGATGAGTCTCATCCAGTGTTCTTTGAATTCTGCACTCAGATCCAATCTGAGAAGGAGTGCAAAATCATAAAGGTCAGAAGTGATCATGGTGGTGAATTTGAGAACAAATTCTTTGAGGAGTTCTTCAAAGAAAATGGTATTGCCCACGATTTCTCTTGTCCTAGAACTCCACGGCAAAATGGAGTTGTAGAGCGAAAGAATAGGACTCTACAAGAAATGGCCAGAACCATGATAAATGAAACCAATATGGCTAAGCATTTCTGGGCAGAAGCAATAAACACTGCGTGTTATATTCAGAATAGAATCTCTATAGGACCTATTCTAAATAAGACTCCTTATGAATTGTGGAAGAACAGAAAGCCCAACATTTCATATTTCCATCCTTTTGGATGTGTATGTTTTATTCTGAATACTAAAGATTATCTTGGTAAGTTTGATTCTAAAGCACAAAAGTGTTTCCTTCTTGGATATTCTGAACGCTCTAAAGGCTACAGAGTATACAATACTGAAACATTGATTGTAGAAGAATCAATCAATATCAGGTTTGATGATAAGCTTGGTCTTGAAAAACCAAAGCAGTTTGAGAATTTTGCAGATTTTGATATTGATATATCAGAAGCAGTAGAACCTAGAAGCAAAGCTGCAGAAGCTGGAAGTCTCAGAAGCAATGGATCAGAAGATCAAGTTGCTACATCTTTAGAGAATCTCAGGATTTCTGAAGAACCAACAGTCAGAAGATCTCCTACACTTGCCTCAGCTCATTCAGAAGATGTGATCCTTGGAAAGAAAGATGATCCTATCAGAACAAGATCATTTCTAAAGAATGACAATCAGAAGCAGTGATCAGAATCAGAAGGCGTAAAGTCTATTCAAAAACTTACAGCTGTCATCTATTATCTGATGGTGAACACGTTATGTACGGTTAGTACAAAGCGTGCAGTTGAAAAGACGCCGACCTAGATCCTTTTATGCAAATATGAGTATGCTCTATCGAAAACATGCTTAATACCCACGGAAGAACTGGAAGTTCTATGTGAATCTGCTGTGGACATCAACAACCTAAAAGCAAATGGCTTTAAGTGTGATGCAAGAATCTTTGAGCAAGGATGGTCTAAATATCTTGAGAGATTGGTTGGTCCAATTTATCCTGAACTTGTGAAGGATTTCTGGGTACATGCAACGGTTACTCCAACTGCCATTATTTCATTCGTGCTAGGGCATGAAGTAGTTATCACTGAAAAGCTCATCAGGAAGCTGTACAATCTGAATGATGAAGAAGGTTGGTCTGGTCTTCGACATGCAACAGTTGACTGGTCTATAGTTGAAAAACAAACCTCTCTGGCTTTTGGAATTGATTCTCATAACACGGGCACCTTAAGGCCATTTTATAAAGCATGGGCTGAGATTATTCTGGGTTCCCTTTACCATAGAAAGAGGATGCTCTCCTCCTCCTACATCAGTCCGGATCACAAGTATACTCTTTTCTGCATTGGCAAAAAGACTGAGATCAACATCTCTCATATTCTGTTTGAGAATCTGAAGACTTCTATCTTTGAGTCAAGAGAAGATGAAAGGGCGAAGTACCCTCATATTCCAAGGACGACTATTCCGTTTCTGATTGAAAGCAAAGTGCTGGACTCCATCAGAAAACTCAATGCATCTCATTTTCTTGGAGTAGTTCAAGGTCCCATCTTCAATGTTGTGGATTTGTTCAGACTGGAACTCATTAAAAATGTACCTTCTGTGTGCATAAGCTTTCTTGACATCCTGTCAAGAAGAGTTGTTGTTGAAGGTTTTGCCTCTTTATTTCAAAAAGAACTGCATCAAGTTGTCAAGCTTTACCTGGAAGATTGTGTTAGGAAGCAATCAGATATTGATCCTGCTTGGATCCGTGGCAGAGTACTTCCGTCCAAGGCTGATCTTCTGAAGAAGGATCAGAAGGAACTAAAGGCTAGGCTAAAAAGAAAGGCCCGAGAAGATGAGGTTAAGAAAGCCAAGAAGTTGAGGGTCACCTATGATCCTGACAAGGTGGACTCTGAAGAACGAAGGGAGAAAAGGATCAGAGATTCCTTTCACAGAACCAGATCTTCTTCTTTTGTACAAATCTCCAGGCAGGTTTTTACTCCACCTCCTTCTGTCCCTAAACCATCTCTGCAATCACCTCCATCTGAACCAAAAGTAAACTTCACTTTACCAAATCCTTCTCCATCATCTTTTTCCTCTCCCATCCTAAACCCCACACCTCTAAGTATTCTTCCCCCAACTCCTTCTGATAAATCCTTCTCACCAATTCCCTTTACAAATACTCCACCCTCTTCTCAATCTATCCTTTCTGATATTCCATCCTCATCAATCATTCTCTCAGATATCCCTTCTTCCTCATCCACCGCACCTCCACCTTCTATATCCCATCCCTTACCTACCAGAAAATCCAAACCCTACTGTCTTCTCTACCCTGACTACAAATTCACCTTCAATCCGCCTGAACCTGAACCCTATACCTACCTGGAACTTTTCAGACATGAGGTGATCAGCAGTCTAGACCTTCTGAAGGATGCCTTTCTAAATGGTCTGGATGATGTTTCTACAAGAAATCTTTGGAAAAGCTTTCGCAAGGAGTTTCAAGTAGAAGCAATGGGAGTACAGAAGAGATTAGTGGCTGCTGCCCCTGGTTACCCTGGATACCTTCTGGAGAATGATAATGGTATATACTACCATCCTCTCAGAAACTGTGTTGCTGCTGAAGAAAAACCCTTTGTGGATGAATTGGAAGTAGCAAGATTGGCTGCTGCATTGGAAGCTAATCCTTGCAGGGAAATTGTGGTCTGGAGACCTCAATATCCAGTTCTGCTCGGGGATTTCAAGACCCTCTTTGACTTTCTGAGGGAAAACCCTTCTAAGGAAGACCCAAGCTTGGTCATTCCAGAAGTTGTTGACCCACCAGAAGTTAAAGGTCCTTCTGCCCCCAGGAATCTAGCTGCCATTCTTCAGGCACTTGAGAATGGAGATTTTGAGATTCCGGCTGCAGAATATGGAGATGCTTCTATGCAAGAAGCAGATGTAGAAGATCATGTTGCTGAATCAGTTCCTGTTGAGGAAATCCCTGCAAATGATCTATCAATGGATGCTACAGATCACAATGCCATCCCGCTGGATAGAAGCTGTGAAGCTTCTTCTGATGAACCTTCCCGTCTTGCAAGGACTCTGGAAGTTCTTCAGAAGAACCAGGATGAGCAAAGCTCAGTCAATGCTGAGTTTAGAGCTTTAATAGAGAAGCAGAATGAGCACAACAATGGGGTTCAAGAGATGCTGGCCAAGATCTTGTCAAGGCTAGAGTCGTCTTAGATTGAGTCTTAGTTGTTTTGTTTTTGCTTTTGCTGCATCTGTTTTGTGCATCTTGTCTTCCTTCTCTTCGTGTACTTCTGTACTTGTCTGTTTGAACTTCAATGAAAATCATCCTTTTTCTTCCGTGTGTTTCTTTTTGTTTTTATCTGAATCTTTTATGTTTTTGATGATATGACAAAAAGGGGGAGAAATATGTGATAAATGATTTGATTTAATCAGTTGCTTTACTAACAGAACTTGCAAAGTTCTATGCTTTAAGTTGTGTTGTTGCAGGAATCGAAGATTCAAGATCAACATTAGAAGCAACAAGATGAATCAAGTTCTTGGATTCTTGAAGCAAGCTGAGTGCTATGAAGCTTCAGAATCAGAATCAGAAGCAAGAAGGAAGAATTTTCAGATATCTGATGATAGAATATGATATGAAACATTATGTCTATTTGTTCTGATACATTCTATATGGCTTATATGGCTCTGATACATATTATGTATTATGAAACACATTTTATGTTCTGATTCATTCATGCTGACTTTTGTCGTTTAGTTTTGTTCTGTAACATTTCAGGATGTAGAGATGCTCTGATGAAGCTCTGGTACATTCAACAATGTTCTGATACATTCTAGCATGAAGTGATGAAAGAAGAAATTCAAGCTCTGAAGCTGTCCCAATGGAAGCAGGAATCAGAAGCTGTGAATGTTCTGAAGATCAAAGAAATTCAAGTTCTGAAGCTGTCCGATGGAAGCAGAAATCAGAAGCTGTGAATGTTCTGAAGATCAAAGAAATTCAAGTTCTGAAGCTGTCCGATGGAAGCAGAAATCAGAAGCTGTGAATGTTCTGAGGATCTAAAGAAATTCAATGTTCTGAAGCTGTCCTATGGAAGCAGAAATCAGAAGTCATGAATGTTCTGAAGATCAAGCATTGTGAACGTCTCTACTGAAATACTCAGGGAAGTCTTTTATTTATAAAATTCTTCTAGTATTAACTTCAGGGGGAGATTATTCATCTCAGGGGGAGATTGTTAATCTCAGGGGGGGACATATTCACATGCTTATGCTATAGCTGTGTAAATTGTCTTTAGCCGTCTGCTCTTTCTGATTGCAAAATCATATCATTTATATATGTTTTTGTCATCATCAAAAAGGGGGAGATTGTTAGAACAAGATTTGTTCTGATCAATATTCTTAGTTTTGATGATAACAAGGATATGAATTTTGTGTGAGATAATGTGGTACTCTAATACATTGCAATTTCCCTTTCAGGAAATATATAAAGAGTATGCACAAATCAGCGCTCAGAAGCTTTGTCTCAGAAGGTTCAGCATGCAACATCAGAACATGGTCTGGCAAGACATCAGAAGATGGTCAAGGCAGAATCAGAACATGGGTCTATGGAAGCATCAGAAGAACTTGAGATCAGAAGCAGAAGCACTGAAGTTCTCATGGTATCACGCTCAGAAGCACTTCAAGGTCAGAAGACAAGAAGATGCTATGCACCAAGCTGTTTGACTCTGATGATATTCAAATGTTGTATACACAAACATCAGATCAGAAGAAAGTACAGGTGGCAGGCTACGCTGACTGACAAAAGGAACGTTGGAAGCTATTAAAGGCAACGTCAGTAGACACAGCGTGAACAAGGCTCGAGGTAGTTGACAAAAGCGTGAAACATTAAATGCACTGATGTACGGAATACGCAAGCATTAAATGCTCCCAACGGTCATCTTCTCAAGTGCCTATAAATATGAAGTTCTGATGAGAAGCAAGATTGACGATTTGCTAACAATAAACTTGCTGAAACGCTGTTCAAATTAAAAAGCTCAGAAACTTCATCTTCATCAAAGCTCACTACATTGTTGTTGTAATATATTAGTGAGATTAAGCTTAAACGTTAAGAGAAATATCATTGTTGTGATTATAGCTTTTCAGAAGCATTTGTAATACTCTTAGAGTTGATTACATTAATTTGTAAGTAACTAGAGTGATCAAGTGTTGATCAGGATACTCTAGGAAGTCTTAGCTTGTGTCTAAGCAGTTGTAATTAGAGTGATCACGTGGTGGTCAGGATACTCTAAGAAAGTCTTAGCTTGTGTCTAAGCATTTGTTCCTGGAGTGATCAGGTTGTGATCAGGATACTCTAGAAGACTTAGTCGCGGACTAAGTGGAAAACCATTGTAATCTGTTGCGATTAGTGGATTAAATCCTCAGGTGAGGTAAATCACTCCGTGGGGGTGGACTGAAGTAGTTTAGTTAACAACGAACCAGGATAAAAATAACTGTGCAAATTGTTTTTATCGTTCAAGTTTTTAGACTACACTTATTCAAACCCCCCCCCCCCCTTTCTAAGTGTTTTTCTATCCTTCACAAGTCATCAAATTATCATAATCATGTTTCTACACAGTGGAACATTCTTCAACGGATAAGCATAACATTATCTATGCAATATCCCACAAAATAAATCCAAAACAAATAGATAGAGTTATAATCAAGACTCTATACTAGCGTTTCCCCCAGTGTTACAATATCAGAGCATGACACCGACTCGAACTAAAATCACGGATAAACTCTACTAGTCATCCTCACCGAGCGCTAATGCCGCTACTCCTCAAATCTGAAAAATGTCAACAAGTAAAGGTGGGTCTCATTCATAATTAATCAATGTTATGCATTCATAAGCAACAAACATCATAATATATCATTCACCCAATTTGTCATATATTCAGGTTTCAACCATCATTCATCAACCCCAACAATTACACACCAAACATAACAATGAAATCACTTCAATCATGTTATGACAACAATCCATATGACCAACTGACACTATGCATGTGGTACCAATAAACCGTGGAAATAATCCACCTGACCGATCTAAACCTCATCGAGATACAGTCCAACCGATACAAATTCTACACAATGGGAGTTATGTCCACCATTGATCCAAATCATCACCGAGATCCATCACTGAATGCATATGAATGAATGCACACATATAACATACTTAAAACATCACCGATCCGATGATCCACATCGTCTCACATAACTCAACATAGTTATCCTCAACAAATATGTACATGTATCATGCCTCATTAAAAACAAATCAATCATCATCATACAATCAAAACAATCACCACATGATCACGTTATACACAAATTACCAACATTATAAGCATGTTGTTACAACATCTCCACTGGATCCAAATGAACAATATCATCACTAATAACTCACCAAGGCAACACCGAATGAGGTATCAACACCATCCATAATTATATCACACATAATCATGTCCACCATTTACACAGTCATTATGATAACCATAACAATAACCACCACTCATCATTATACCGAAACATTGCCATATTCACACATTCACACGTATGCACAATATTTCATGTCACAAGCAATTAAATTGAGTTTTAGAAATAAAGCCGGCCACTACCCATACTTCTATTTTATATTATAAAACATTTAATTAGCTTTGCAACGCCTAAAATGGCACATAAAAAGAGTACACGGATCAAAAGATACGCAATTTCTAAGTTTGGAAAAATTTCTGCCCAGCAGGGTCCGCTCAACGGACCACCAGCGACGTGAGGCATAAGCGAACTATGTTGGGACCTCCGCTATACTGGGAGGAATTTGAAATACTTCTCCTTAACGCAACAGAATTAAAGCCTTTCAAATGATTATTGGTTGAATTCTTTGGAGAACAGGTACAAGTAAAATGATACATCACCTTGAAGGTCACTTTTGGAGAGCATGATCAAGCCAAAAAAAATAAAGGGTTAGGTATTTGTTTATTGACACCCTTTCTTCCTAAAATATGATTATAGGGTGACATAATTTTAACTAGATGGGCGCCATGTTGTCCATTATGTATTTATGCATGAAGTACATGCTCCTTAATGGATGAGTGGGAGTTATCCAAAGAGATCAAGAGATCGCTAGGAAATATTATGCAGAGAGTCTCAAGTTGAAAAGAGTATGCACTCCATGTAAGAGAGCAAGGAGAATAGTCTCAAGAATAAAGCCACTAGAAGAATCCTGTAAGGACAAGGAGGTTTCCCTTCCAACCGTTAAGGAGATTGAAGATTGAAGGTCTAGAGGAAATATCCTTTGTAGACATCGGCATAACAATTGTTTATTTATTTTATTTATTATTGTTTTTATATTTTGTTGTCTATTTTTATAGGTGACAATTTCATATTTGTTGTTCGTAAGGACACATTATTTCATGGGGTGCACTATTTTCCCTCTGCACTTTTTGCACGTGGAAAAGGTTTTTAATGAGGCACCTCGTTTTATTATTTTAGACAATCCATATTTGTTGGATATTTCTTTCTTTGCAATAAAACTAAAATCTCAAGAAAAGATCACCAATACAGGAGATCAAAATTAATGGATCCTTAAGTGGTTTCCTTGTTTCCCATAGAGGTAATCAAAATTGTTGGATCCTTAAGTAAAAACCTTTTCACCCATAGAGGCAATCAAAATCGATGGATATTTATATGGGATCCTTGCCACCCTAAGCAAAATTGTTGGAGCCTTAAGTGGCATCCTTTCCCCCAATAGAGGCGATCAAAGCCGCTGGATCCTTAAGTGGGATCCTTGCTGCCCGTAGAGGCGATCAAAACTGCTTAATCCTATGGGATCCTTACCTCCCATTGAGGAGATCAAAATCATTGGATCTTTAAGTGGGATTCTTGCCACCCACAGAGGCGATCAAATTTGCTGGATCATTAAGTGGGATCCTTATCGCATGTAGAGACGATCAAAATCGTTGGATCCTTAAGTGGGAGCCATGCCGCCTATAGAGGCTATCAAAGCCGGTATATCCTTAAGTGGGATCCTTACCGCCCATAGAGATGATCAAAATCGTCGGATCCTTCAATGAGATCCTTGCCGCCCATAGAGGAAATCGGTTCGTTGGATCCTTAAGTAGGACCCTTGCCTCCAACAAAGGCAATCAAAATGTAAAAAATGAGATCCTTGTTAAGTCTCATTGTAGTTCTTAACAGCAGTAAAATTATTGCAAGATGAGCAAGGATAAAAGACACCCTTAGCCAACGACTAAAGGGCTAATCACACAAAAATAACTATGGAGGAGGATAACAAAAAAGGCAGTTAACATAAAAAGGGCCCTCAAGAGGCACCACTATTTATTACAATTACAAAATTCCCATGTGAAATTCTGGTGCTTCAAAATTAAGATGTTGAATCTTGTGTTGAGACATCTTTTCTTATAAGAACACATAAACAAAATAAACATAATGTTTGAACAAAGCTGGAAAGCAATGGAACACTCATAATTGTTAACCCAGTTCTGAAGGATAGAAAAACACTTAGAAAGGGGGGGTTTGAATAAGTGTAGCTTTAAAAACTTGACAGATAAAAATAAATTGCACAGTTATTTTTATCCTGGTTCGTTGTTAACTAAACTACTCCAGTCCACCCCCGCAGAGATGATTTACCTCAACTGAGGATTTAATCCACTAATCGCACGGATTACAATGGTTCTCCACTTAGTCAGCAACTAAGTCTTCCAGAGTCTTCTGATCACACACTGATCACTCCAGGAACAACTGCTTAGATACCCTCTAAGACTTTTCTAGAGTATACTGATCCACACGATCACTCTAGTTACAACCTGCTTAGATAACTTCTAAGACTTCCTAGAGTATTCTGATCCACACGATCACTCTAGTTCCTTACAACTTAATGTAATCAATTCTAAGAGTATTACAATTGCTTCTTAAAAGCTATAATCACAAACTGTGATATTTCTCTTAACGTTTAAGCTTAATCTCACTAATATATTACAACAGCAATGTAGTGAGCTTTGATGAAGATGAAGATTCTGAGCTTTGAGTAGAACAGAGTTTCAGCAAGTTAATACGAGTTGTTTTTGTGCAGAATCGTTAACCTTGCTTCTCATCAGAACTTCATATTTATAGGCGTTGGAGAAGATGACCGTTGGGTGCATTTAATGCTTTGCGTGTTCCGTACAGCATCGCATTTAATGTTATACGCTTTTGTCAACTACATCGAGCCTTGTTCACGCTGTGTCTACTGACGTTGCCTAGAGTAGCTTTTAACGTTCCTTTTGTCAGTCAGCGTAGCTTGCCACTTGTACTTCCTTCTGATCTGATGTTTGTGAATACAACGTTTGAATATCATCAGAGTCAAACAGCTTGGTGCATAGCATCTTCTGATCTTCTGACCTTGAAGTGCTTCTGAGCGTGATACCATCAGAACTTCAGTGCTTCTGATCTCATGTTCTTCTGATGCTTCCATAGACCCATGTTCTGATTCTGCTTCGACCATCTTCTGATGTCTTGCCAGACCATGTTCTGATGTTGCATGCTGAACCCTTTGAGACAAAGCTTCTGAGCGCTGAATTATGCATACTCTTTATATATTTCCTGAAAAGGAAATTGCATTGTATTAGAGTACCATATTATCTTAAGCAAAATTCATATTATTGTTATCATCAAAACTAAGATAATTGATCAGAACAAATCTTGTTCTAACAATCTCCCCCTTTTTGATGATGACAAAAACATATATAAATGATATGAATTTGCGATCAGAAAGAGCAGACGGCAAAAGACAAATTACACAGCTATAGCATAAGCATATGACTATGTCTCCCCCTGAGATTAACAATCTCCCCCTGAGATAAATAATCTCCCCCTGAAATAAATACTCGAAGAACTTTAATAAAAGACTTCCCTGATTATTTCAGTAGAGACGATCACATAAGCTTCTGTCTTTAGAGAATTCATAGCTTCTGACTTCTGCTTCCATTGGACAGCTTCAGAACTAGAATTTCTTTAGATCCCTAGAACACTCACAGCTTCTGATTCCTGCTTCCATCTAGGACAGCTTCAGAACTTGAATTTCTTTGATCTTCAGAACATTCACAGCTTCTGATTTCTGCTTCCATTTAGGACAGCTTCAGAAATTGAATTTCTTTGATCTTCAGAACATTCACAGCTTCTGATTTCTGCTTCCATTTAGGACAACTTCAGAACTTGAGTTTTCTGGATCTTTAGAACATTCACAGCTTCTGATTTCTGCTTCCCTCGGATAGCTTCAGAGCTTTGAATTTCTACCAACATCACTTCATGCTAGATTTGTATCAGAACATTGTTGAATGTACCAGAGCATCATCAGAGCATCTCTACATCCTGAAATGTTACAGAACAAAAACTAAAAGATAAAAGTCAGCATGAACGAGTCAGAACATAAAATGTATATTAGAACACATGATATGTATCAGAGCCATATAGGCTAAAATAATGTATCAGAGCAAATAGAATTTTGACAAAGCAAATAGACAAATATGGATCAAATTCTATTATCAGTGCTTCTGATTCATTCTTCTTTCTTGCTTCTGAAGCTTGACAGCACTCAGCTTGCTTCAGTTTCCATGAGCTTATTCTTTTTACAGAATAACACTTCTTATGGTTTTGCTTCTAGTGTTTGCTTTGAAGATTCTCTTTACTTCTTTATACCTGCAAAACACTTAAACCATATAGAACTTGCAGTTCTTGTTAGAAAATGTGTGGGAGCTTTACCCAGCAACTGATAGATTAATCAAATCATTTATCATTTATCTTTCTCCCCCTTTTTGTCATAACATCAAAAAAGCAAAAAAGATTCAGAGACAAACAAAACGAAACACACAGAGGAAGAAGATGATTTCATTGAAGTTCAAACAGCAGGTACAGAAGTACATGAAGATAAGTAAGATCAGATGCACAAAGACAGATGCAATGAAAAGAAAGAAACAACACAGACTCAATCTAAGATGGCCCTAGCCTTGACAAGATCTTGGCCAGCATCTCTTGAACCTCATTGTTGTGTCCTTCTTGCCTCACCATGAAAGCTCTATACTCATCATTGAGTGAGCTTTGCTCATCCTGTCTCCTCTGAATTTCTTCCAGAGTCCTTGCAAGACGAGAAGATTCATCAGAAGAAGCTTCACAGCTTCTATCCACAGGGATGACATGTTGATCTGCAGCTTCCATAGATAGATCATTTGCAGGGATTTCCTCAACAGGATCTGATTCAGCAACATGATCTTCAGCATCTGCTTCTTGCATAGAAGCATCTCCATATTCTGCAGCAGGAATTTCCGAGTCTCCATTCTCAAGTGCCTGAAGAATGGCAGCTAGATTCCTTGGAGCAGAAGGACCTTCAACTTCTGGTGGGTCAACAACTTCTGGAATGACCAAGCTTGGGTCTTTCTCAGAAGGGTTTTCCCTCAGATAGTCAAAGAGAGTCTTGAAGTCTCCGAGAAGAACAGGATAATCAGGAATCCAGATAACAATATCCCTGCATGGATTTGCTTCCATTTCAGCAGCCAGTCTTAATTGTTCCATCTCATCCAAGAAGGGCTTCTCTTCCAACAGATGTCTTCCTTTGAGACTAGCAAACCAGAAGTCTTCATAATTCCTCAGAATTCCACGAGGCCGTGGGGCAGCAGCTACACAGGCTTCCTGAAGTTCTAAAAACAGAGCATCTGATTCTCTGCGAAGGATCCTCCAGAAGTTCAGCATAGCAACATCATTCAATCCAGAACTTTCAGCAATTCTGAGAGTATCAAAGATACTTCTGAGATTCCTCTTTATGTTTTCAAAAACTACACCAATAGGGTATACAGGGCGAAATTTTATTTGGGTTTTTGAAAAGGCAGGGTTGGAAGTGAAGTACGGATGAGGTTCTCTATCCAACCTATAAGAAGATTCTGCTTCAGTATCAGAATCCAACACTACTACTTCAGCTTCAGGACGAGGCTTGGGAGTGTAGTTGCAATCACGGAGCAGCTGCTCATGTGATGCAGAGGTTGGAAGAGGAGAATCACAAAGATTGTTTTGAGAGGTGGAGGGAGTATGTTCAAAGGTGGCATTGAGAGAAGGTTGAGATGGAAAGAGAGTTTGAAGGGGTGGTATATCCAGAACAGGATTTATGGTAGGTGGAGAGGAAGGAAAGGTTATAGGAGAAGATGGAGGTGTAAGAACATGGAAAAAAACCGGTGATTCTGATGTGGCTTTTTCTGGTTCAGGTGTAGGGACAACCTCTATTGGTGCAACTTCTGAACTAACAGCAGGAACAGAATCAGGTTCAGAAATGCATATACCTTTGGAACCTCTCAGAAAAGCTTTGGCCACATCCTCAGTCTTCTTCTGCTTTTTACTCTTCGGCTCTTCAATAATCTTTGCTTTGCCTCTAGAGATTTCTTTCCTTCTGACATAAGCCAGAACTTCTGGTTGATTCTCAGCCTCTTGAGCAGCATTTTCTTCATCTGAGCTTTGAATAATCATCTTCCTTTTTCTGGTTATCTTCTTCTTAACAATTTCAACAATCTCATCATTGTTATTTGACTTCTTCTTCTTTTTCTTCTTCTCAGCTTCCTTCTTATTCTTCTCAAAATCAGCAGATACGGACTTAACAACTTTTGCAATCACTTCTTCTGGGACTACTTCATTTTTAGTGGTAGCAGCAACTTTCTTTGCAACCTTCACTTGATTAAAGGAGGGATGATCAAACTTTCTTTTGGTTCTTTCTTCCTTCTTGCGATTCACTTTAATAGGAGCACCTTTGTCTTGATCTTTAAGACTCTTATCCTCTTTTTGTGACTTCAGATACTTAGTTCTGACTTCAGGTACCTCACTATTGAAGAAGGTTTCAAAGTCAGCTAGAACTGGTTTTCTTCTGATTCTTGTTCCAGCTAGAGGTTGAGGAACTTTGAGGATAGTGTCAATTATTTTCATCTTCTTTAAAGAAAAAGCATTCAGACAGGCTCCAGAGGTGACAGCAAGGTCTTTAATAATACCTTCAGACTCCAGACTCTCAACAATCTTGGAATGCACCAGAAGGTTTGTAATAATTCTACCAAAAGGAATGATTGTACCACCATTTTCTTTTCTGAAAGCGTTTCTGGAATCCTTTACTGCTTTCCACATATGGTTGAAGATAATGTAAATCGCATCAACCTTCTTCTGAGTGGCAATGCAATAAAGGATATACCTTTGATCATTACTGATGAAATCCGAGGCATGTGTTCCTTTCCTATGGTAGAAGCACCCAAGAAGGATCTTTGTCCAGATTCTGTAGACATCTCTCAAATCCTTGACGTGTTTTGTTTTCTTGACATTTGGATAGAGAGTGGATAGAACATCTCCCAAATCTGCCCTTTGATCAAACTCAAAAACCCCTTCAGGGTTTTTCAGATCAAACATCATTCTTAGGATGTTTTCAGTAATAACAACAAACTTTCCATGGACGAAAGAAAGTATAGATTTTGGAGCAACCACAGCATGTGCCCAGAACTCCTTGACAAGATCCGGATAAACTGGACCAACGAACTCAGCAAACAACGAGGTCCATCCTTGAAAGATGATGTCTTCTTTAAGGTGAAATTGGTTTTCTTCAATGTTGTCAAAGTCAACCATGAGTTCACACAGAACTTCCAATTCATCTTTAGGAATGGAGCATGCAACAACAGGGGTGAGTTCCTGGTTTGTTTCATTATGAATATGGAGAAGAGTAGATGAACCAACAATTTGAGATGAGGAAGCAGCCATTGAAACAGAACGAACAACTAAGAGGAACAAATTCTGGGTTTTCGGTTAGGGTTTTAGAAACGACTAAGAAGATTTCAAAGGAGAGTATGCAAGAGGAAGGAGAGACACGGAGCAAAAAAAAATATGAGATGATTTGAAAAGAATATATAGAGACGGATTTGAAAAAGAAAATAATAAGAAATATAAACTGAACAGTTCCAGAATCAAAAGAAATCAATTTTATTAAATGATGAGTGACGTAAGGAGAGAGAACGTGGTAAACGAAATGATTTAATACAGTTACCTAGGTCGGCGTCTTTTCAACTGCACGCTTTGTACTAACCGTACAGACACGTGTTCACCATCAGATAATAGATGACAGCTGTGAATTTCAGAATAGACTTTACACCTTCAGATTCAGATCACTGCTTCTAAATTGATCAAATTTCTCTTCTGGAAACATTCCTTCTGAAGTGTGCTGATATAAATCTGAATGATCTTCTAATTCATCACTTCTGATATACACAGCTTCTGGAGATTCACTTCTTTGTTCTGCAGCTTCTGATAAGACAAAACTGTATCTGCAGAAATTCTTAAGCTGCTTTGTTTCATCAGAAACAAGTTTATCATCAAACCAGATATTTATTGATTCGTCCACAATCAATGTTTCAATATTGCATATTCTGTAGCATTTAGAGCATTCAGAATAATCAAGAACGAAACATCATTGCTTTAGAAACAAACAAAACAGATGGTTCCAAGACTAATAAGCTTTCTTTTCTGATCTCCCACGAACATAGTTTCTTCAACAGATTTAAGTACCAGAACTTGGAAGACAGTCCTTCTTCCCTTCAAGTGTTGAGACCAACTTGAGTCCAGATGACATGACATGTTGACTTTTATCTTCTTTGTCGCCAAGAGAATCTGCAAAAGAAATAGTCTTTTTCTTTGGTACCCACATCTTCTTGGGTCCTTTCTTGTTAGTTCTTCTCAAGTTCTGATTGAACTTGGGTTTAACATTGTAAGCAATAGGAGGAACAGGATGATAATTCTTAATGTGAGTTTCATGATATTTCCTAGGTTGTGTCACATGCTTTTTGGTGTGTGTTATGTGAAAACTTTGAGCATGTGAAGTGTGCCTAATATCATGGGAGTGGCCATACTTGAAATGATCATACAATGGCTTGTATGTGAATTTCATTTCATCAACAGGTTCAAGTTTGTATGGGGTTTCACCCTCAAAACCAATGCCAACTCTTTTGTTTCCAGACACAGCATATATCATAGAAGCTAGCTGACTTCTGCCAATACTTCTAGATAAAAACTTCCTGAAACTTAAATCATATTCTTTCAGAATATGGTTTAGACTAGGAGTGGATTTTTCTGAATCAGAAGGAGATCCAACATTATTGGATAATTTTAAAAGTTTTTCTTTTAATTCAGAATTCTCCAACTCAAGCTTCTTTGTTTCAAATTCAAATAGCTTTTTCAGCTTTTTGTATTTGAGACTAATCTGAGACTTGAATTCCAGAAGTTCAGTTAGACCGGAAACTAACTCATCTCTAGTAAGTTCAGAAAATACCTCTTCAGAATCTGATTCTGATGTAGATTCTGATCCGTCATCTTCTGTCGCCATCAGCGCACAGTTAGCCTGTTCATCTTCAGAGTCTGAATCATCTTCTGACTCATCCCAGGTTGCCATAAGACCTTTCTTCTTATGAAACTTCTTCTTGGGATTTTCCTTCTGAAGTTTTGGACATTCATTCTTGAAGTGTCCAGGCTCATTGCATTCATAGCACATGACCTTCTTCTTGTCAAATCTTCTGTCATCAGAAGATTCTCCACGTTCAAATTTCTTTGAACTTCTGAAGCCTCTGAACTTCCTTTGCTTGTTCTTCCAGAGTTGATTTAGCCTTCTGGAGATCAAGGACAGTTCATCTTCTTCTTCAGATTCTGATTCTTCAGGATCTTCTTCTCTAGCCTGAAAAGCGTTAGTGCATTTCTTGATATTGGATTTTAATGCAATAGACTTACCTTTCTTTTGAGGCTCATTTGCGTCCAGCTCTATTTCATGACTCCTCAAGGCACTGATAAGCTCTTCCAGAGAAACTTCATTCAGATTCTTTGCAATCTTGAATGCAGTCACCATAGGACCCCATCTTCTGGGTAAGCTTCTGATGATCTTCTTTACGTGATCAGCCTTGGTGTATCCCTTGTCAAGAACTCTCAATCCAGCAGTAAGAGTTTGAAATCTTGAAAACATCTTTTCAATGTCTTCATCATCCTCCATCTTGAAGGCTTCATACTTCTGGATTAAAGCGAGAGCTTTAGTCTCTTTGACTTGAGCATTTCCTTCATGAGTCATTTTCAAGGACTCATATATGTCATAGGCCGTTTCCCTGTTAGATATCTTCTCATACTCAGCATGAGAGATAGCATTCAGCAAGACAGTTCTGCATTTATGATGATTCCTGAAAAGCTTCTTCTGATCATCATTCATTTCTTGCCTTGTCAGCTTTACGCCACTGGCATTTACTGGATGTTTGTAACCATCCATCAGAAGATCCCATAGATCACCATCTAGACCAAGAAAGTAACTTTCCAGTTTATCTTTCCAGTATTCAAAGTTTTCACCATCAAATACCGGCGGTCTAGTATAACCATTGTTACCGTTGTGTTGCTCAGCAGAGCCAGATGTAGATGCAGGTGTAGACTTTGCAGATTCATCAACCATCTTTTACTGAAGCGTTTTTCTCTTCCTGAATCTTTTCTAAACACGGTTAAGTGCTTGCACCTTAGAACCGGCGCTCTGATGCCAATTGAAGGATAGAAAAACACTTAGAAAGGGGGGGTTTGAATAAGTGTAGCTTTAAAAACTTGACAGATAAAAATAAATTGCACAGTTATTTTTATCCTGGTTCGTTGTTAACTAAACTACTCCAGTCCACCCCCGCAGAGATGATTTACCTCAACTGAGGATTTAATCCACTAATCGCACGGATTACAATGGTTCTCCACTTAGTCAGCAACTAAGTCTTCCAGAGTCTTCTGATCACACACTGATCACTCCAGGAACAACTGCTTAGATACCCTCTAAGACTTTTCTAGAGTATACTGATCCACACGATCACTCTAGTTACAACCTGCTTAGATAACTTCTAAGACTTCCTAGAGTATTCTGATCCACACGATCACTCTAGTTCCTTACAACTTAATGTAATCAATTCTAAGAGTATTACAATTGCTTCTTAAAAGCTATAATCACAAACTGTGATATTTCTCTTAACGTTTAAGCTTAATCTCACTAATATATTACAACAGCAATGTAGTGAGCTTTGATGAAGATGAAGATTCTGAGCTTTGAGTAGAACAGAGTTTCAGCAAGTTAATATGAGTTGTTTTTGTGCAGAATCGTTAACCTTGCTTCTCATCAGAACTTCATATTTATAGGCGTTGGAGAAGATGACCGTTGGGTGCATTTAATGCTTTGCGTGTTCCGTACAGCATCGCATTTAATGTTATACGCTTTTGTCAACTACCTCGAGCCTTGTTCACGATGTGTCTACTGACGTTGCCTAGAGTAGCTTTTAACGTTCCTTTTGTCAGTCAGCGTAGCTTGCCACTTGTACTTCCTTCTGATCTGATGTTTGTGAATACAACGTTTGAATATCATCAGAGTCAAACAGCTTGGTGCATAGCATCTTCTGATCTTCTGACCTTGAAGTGCTTCTGAGCGTGATACCATCAGAACTTCAGTGCTTCTGATCTCATGTTCTTCTGATGCTTCCATAGACCCATGTTCTGATTCTGCTTCGACCATCTTCTGATGTCTTGCCAGACCATGTTCTGATGTTGCATGCTGAACCCTTTGAGACAAAGCTTCTGAGCGCTGAATTATGCATACTCTTTATATATTTCCTGAAAAGGAAATTGCATTGGATTAGAGTACCATATTATCTTAAGCAAAATTCATATTATTGTTATCATCAAAACTAAGATAATTGATCAGAACAAATCTTGTTCTAACAAGTTCAGTGTACAACAACACCTAATCTAGGGGCTACCAAGCCATAAAGGTAATCCATTATTAGCAGTATCAATTCAAAGAATCTTAGCAAACATCCTCGTTTATGATCTTCTCACTTAATCCCTACCCAATGCAACTTCTACCTAAGAACTTCCTATATATGAGAAACCCCGCTCACTTCCAATCACCGCAGTGATGTCTCACAAATAACGACTCACGTTACCGATATTGACAGCTCTTGACCACAATTGTCAATTACAAATGTTACACGATTAAGACTCACTTAACCAATAAATATTTAGCCAAGACTCTTGACTAAGAACAATACATAGAGTTGCTTAAAAGCTTCCTCCAAGAACAATAGCTTGAATCAAAAGCAACACACATTTAGATAACTGTACCAATGATACCTAAATGACACACATACATCCAATACTTCACAACTTATGAATGCATGAAAGAACATACAACTCAATGAGACAGGCGTTCTCTATATCAACATGATACTCAAGAGGATCACATTGATAGAACAAAACCTAACCTAATTCCATAAGCTTTGATTTTCAAAAGGTTTGTAGCTTGCTATTTATAACACACATTTGGTATGGACTTGGGCTTCAAAATGCAGTAGGAAGACTGATAGATATCTGCGAGATATTCTCCATAAGAATAGATCTTTAATCCAATCTTCCTAAATATTCTCCATATTTAGAAACCATGAAAATCTTCAAAATAGATCGAATCTCTTATCCTGATATTAAGCGCTGTATAGGGTTGCATAATATTCTTCAAATATTCTGCATCTGCAACACTTAAAACAGAATCCAAAATCCCATTTAATCCTTGAGTCATGATGTCGAGCGATCCTTGCATAGGACATCTTGTTCAACATGTTACATCAGATGTAATTGATAGAGCATCCTGTTCAACATATATTTCTTGCAATGTTGAAATATTCTATCTAACATGTTGCTGTTTAATTTGTTTTACTAAATTTAATGTCAACCATACAACTAGAGAATCTATATCATGAATAAGCAAATAAATACAACCAAAAGGGTTAAAATACGTGGAACTATTTATCGTTCATTAGCTGACCATCCCGAACCACTTGAAAGGGATCCACCAGGCTAAAATACATACTAGGATAAAGAAATGTGGTACGTCTTCTTGCCCTCTGAAAATGATGGACGAAGGTTACCACAACTTCATCCTAGAGTGGCGAGACTCTCTCCTCCAAACTATCGAAGGTGATGCGAGCAATCTTAAGCGATTGCTTTAGACACCGCACCTCTTAAAACTGGGTGAGAGCCTCAGTGGCAATTTCTTGGGTAAGTGCCTTCATGATGTATTGTTTCTCCCTAAACAGCCTTACCGTCGTCCCACCTTTGTGCTTACTCCTATTTACATGGATCACATGGGACTATAAACCTTGAACGGTGCGAGAATACTTACCCTTATATGCTTTCTCCACTAAAAGGTACCTCAAAAGTTGGACTTCCCGTAAAAGGTATCATTGAGCGACTTATAGTCACTAAGAAAATTCCCAGGGAAGGAGAAGTGGTGATTAGAAAACTCTACCATATTAAATGTATGGTTGTTATACAAACAGGGTTTTGGAAGGACAAATTCATCTCCTACTTCCTCCTTCCCTTGCCTACATCACGACTCCTATATGGCCTGGAGGGGCCCTCCTCCCTCCGTGGAACCGTGAGAGGATGGACCTCACCAGCTCGAGAAGTTTCACACTGTATCGCCCCTTCACCTGCCACGATTTAGGGGACGGGAAAAGGAAGCCTCGCCCGCTTCTGGTCATCTCTATTCTCTCCAATCACTCTATTTTATCGTTAAGGGGGGGGGGGGGGGGTCTTCACCATGTTCCATGAAAAGAAAAATACTGTCAAGACACAAAAATAATGAATACATGATTAGGTCTAAAAAGGTATTCTTTCATACCTAAGTACGCCTTCACTTCATCGTCGTATTCATGGTCTCGAGTAATGAGGGACTAGATTCTAGAGAATGGAAACACCTCAAAT
This sequence comes from Vicia villosa, assembly GCF_029867415.1. Lineage (NCBI taxonomy): Eukaryota > Viridiplantae > Streptophyta > Magnoliopsida > Fabales > Fabaceae > Vicia > Vicia villosa. The sequence goes on from NC_081181.1 coordinate 15,378,325, forward strand.
TATGTATTACTTCACGATTAAGAGGGGAAAGAACACTTGGTTCCACCGTTTGGATAATCCATGGATACGACGAACAGGATAAAAGGAAAAGTGGGTCACCCCTCGCTCGTGCATTAACTGGAGAAGCATCTACTTGCCCTCTTACTCGCACGAACTTGTCTTTGTAGTCCTTATAAGGATTTGCGAAGGGCTTTAACAGACATCTGTCTGGAAAAGGGTGTAACGTCACTCAGCCGTTGTTAGGGAGAATCTTTGTCCTGAATAAATAACGGAACACCCCCACCGTGGGGGACACACACAGGCTGCAATATACTATCCGAAAAGCCCTAAGTATGACCCACACATTCAGGGTAACGAGATAAGGGAAACATTGATGGATGTCAGGAAATCCACTTCAAAAGAAGTGAATGGAATCAAAACCCTCAGCTCATGAGTAATGGGAAGGTGAACATTAAAATAGGGAGCAGGAGGCTCGCCAAAAGTATCCATGTTGCCCCCCTCTCTCTCTCTCTCTCTCTCTCTCTCTCTCTCTCTCTCTTTCTCTCTCTCTCTCTCTTGACAAGGCTTCAGAATCACATCCTCCCCACATCCTGTGTTGTCTACCCAACAAAGGGTGTAACTGTTAGAACAAGAAATGTTCTGATCAATATTCTTAGTTTTGATGATAACAATGTATATGAATTTTGTATAAGACAATGTGGTACTCTAATCCTATGCATTTTCCATTTCAGGAAATATGTAAAGAGTATGCACAATTCAGCGCAAGAAGCACTGACTCAGAAGGTTCAAGTATGCAACATCAGAACATGCTCTCGCAAGACATCAGAAGATGGTCAAGCAGAATCAGAACATGGTCTATTGAAGCATCAGAAGAACTTGAGTTCAGAAGCAGAAGCACTGAAGTTCTTATGGTATCACGCTAGAAGCACTTCAAAGTCAGAAGACAAGAAGATACTCTGCACCAAGTTGTATGACTCTGATATTCAAACGTTGTATCTACAAAGATCAGATCAGAAACAAGTACAAGATGGCAGGCTACGCTGACTGACAAAAGGAACGTTAGAAGCTATTAAAGGCAAACTCAGTTAAAGCAGGAAAAGCAAGGCTTGAGGTAGTTGACAAAAGAGTGAAACATTAAATGCAATGCTGTACGGATCACGCAACGCATTAAATGCTCCCAACGGTCATCTTCTCAAAACGCCTATAAATAGTGAAGTTCTGATCAGAAGCAAGGTTTCTAATTTACGAACAACTCTTTCAATCTTGCTGAAACGCTGCTGAATCAAAATCTATCAAACTTCATCTTCAACCTCACATTACTTTTGTAATATCTTAGTGAGATTTAAGCTTAGAACTTAAGAGAAATATCACAGTTGTGATTATAGCTTATTAAGAAGCATTGTAATACTCTTGTAAGAATTTGTTTACATTAATTTTTAAAAGGTTCCTAGAGTGATCAAGGTGTGATCAGAATACTCTAGAAGACTTAGAAGGTATCTAAGTGGAAAACCATTGTAATCAAGGTTGGTTAGTGGATTAAATCCTCAGGTGAGGTAAATCACTCTAAGGGGGTGGACTGGAGTAGTTTCGTTAACAACGAACCAGGATAAAAATCATTGTGCAATTGTTTTTATCTTAAGAGTTTTTAAAGTCACACTTATTCAACCCCCCTCCCCTTTCTAAGTGTTTTTCTATCCTTCAATTGGCATCAGAGCACCGGTTCTACGGTGCAAGCACTTAACCGTGTTTAGAAAAGATTGAGGAAGAGAAAAACACTAAGTCAAGATGGTTGAAACTCCACCACCTACATCTACATCTGGCTCTGCTGAGCAATACAATGGAAATGGTAACAATGGCTACACTAGACAACCATTATTCGATGATGAAAACTTTGAATATTGGAAAGATAAACTCAAAAGTTACTTTCTTGGATTAGATGGTGACTTATGGGATCTTCTGGTGGATGGTTACAAACATCCAGTGAAAGCTAGTGGAGTAAAGCTGACAAGACAAAAAATGAGTGATGATCAAAAGAAGCAATTCAAAAATCATCACAAGTCAAGGACTGTTTTGCTGAATGCTATCTCTCACGCTAAATATGAGAGGATATCTAACAGGGAAACTGCCCATGACATATATGAATCATTGAAAATGACTCATGAAGGAAATGCCCAAGTCAAGGAGACTAAAGCTCTTGCCTTAATCCAGAAATATGAAGCCTTCAAGATGGAGGATGATGAAAACATTGAAACAATGTTCTCAAGATTTCAAAATCTAACTGCTGGATTAAGAGTTCTTGACAAGGGATACACAAAGGCTGATCACGTCAAGAAGATCATCAGAAGCTTGCCAAGAAGATGGGGTCCTATGGTGACTGCATTCAAAATTGCCAAGAACCTGAATGAAGTCTCTCTTAAAGAGTTGATAAGTGCTCTGAGGAGTAATGAAATAGAGTTGGATGCTAATGAACCTCAGAAAAAAGGTAAGTCTATTGCGTTAAAATCTAATTATAAAAAATGTACTAACTCTTTCAGAATCAAAGTTAAAGCAAAACAGTTGTCACCAACTTTTCCAGAAGTTGAACACGTGTTCACTCTATTTGGACGAGCGATGCGTGCAACTGATGAGACGCCGCCCTAGGTAACTGTGCAAGTCATTTCAAATTTCACATTAAATGCATTTGATTTTTCTTGATTTTGTAACTGTTCATTCTCATAATTTCATTGCATTCTTTTTCAAATCCGTTTCTATATAAACTCCCCTCATCATATCATTTTCTCTTTTACGCATTCCTTCTCTCTCCTGTTTATGCACTTCTGCAACCTTTTTGCCCTATTTTCTTACCCTAAAAGAAAGAAACCTAGAAACCTCAGTTGTGTGAAAATGGCTGCTTCTTCATCACATATTGCTGATTCTTCATCTCCTCCTCAACAACATCAACAAGAAGAAGAACAACTATTCTTTCCACCAGTCACTTGTTCGATTCCTCGGGAAGATTTAGAAGTAATTTGTGAGTTGATGGTTGACGTTGATAATCTTGAAGAACATGGGTTTCGTCTCAGAGATAATATGGTCTTTCAAAGATGGTCATCGTTGTTTCTTGAGTTCTGTGGACCAGTCTATCCTGACTTGGTAAAAGAGTTTTGGGTTAATGCTTTCGTCATTCCTAAAGCAATAATTTCTTTTGTTCATGGAAGATTCTTCTCAATCACTGAAGACCTTTTGAGAATGCTGTTTGATTTGAGAGATCCTGTTGGTGCTTTTGAACTATCTCAAAGAGAAAACTGGGATCATGTTCTTGCTGAACTATACCCAGATGTGACGAAGACTAAAAATTTTAAGGATTTGAAGGACATCTACAAAGTCTGGACAAAGATTCTTCTAGGCTGTTTCTATCACAGGAAAGCAACATGTTCACCCAACTTCGTCAACAAAGACCAACAATACATCATGTATTGTATTGGTACTCAGAAGAAGGTTGATGTGACTTACATTATTTTCAATCATATGTGGACTGTTGTAAGAGATACTAGAGATAAGAACAGAACCAAGAAAGGAAATGTTATTCCTTTTGGAAGAATCATTACCAATCTTCTGGTTCAAACCAAGATGGTTGAAAAACTGGAATCTGCTGGAGTTATCAAGGATCCTGTTACTATCACTAGAAGTATTTTGAATGCCAATACCTTGAGGAAGATGAATATTATTAAAGTTATTGGAAATGCTCCTCAACCTATTCCAGGAGTTAGAAACAGAAGAGGTCCTGTGCTAGCTGAGTTTGAAATGTTTTTCAGAAATGAACTACCAGAAGTTAAGGTTCTCTATCTTAAAGTTCTCAGGGAAGGTGGTGATATTGATGCTCCTACTGGAGTATGTCGTCAGAGACTTCCTACTTCCAAGGCTGGAGTATCAGAAGTTGTTACAAAAGTTGTCCCAGAAGCTGCTTATCATCAGGAAAGAAGAACAAAGCGCAAGCTAGATCTTCCTTCTGTCAGTCAAGAGAAGAGAAATCAAGAAGAAGCTACTACTGAAGTTGATAAAGTGGTTATTGTTGAAAATGAAGAAGAACAACAAGAAGATGTTGATAAAAGGAAGAAGAAGAAGAAATCTAAGAAAGAAGATAATGAGAAGAATGGTGAGAAGGACGCAGAGAAGAAGAAGAAGAAGAAAAATAAAAAGAAGAAAAAGAAAGTTGTTGAAGTAGAAAAGAGATCAGAAGAAGAAGTGAATCAAGAAGAAGTGAATAAGGAAGAAGAGAAGAAGGAAGCTGCCAGAAAGAGAGAAATTTCTCTAGCAAAGGTGAAGGCTGTTTATGAGAAGAAGAAGCGAAAGGCTATGGAAGATGATTCTTAGAGGCCTCAGAAGAAGAGCTCTTCAAGTATAGATGTTTCTGAACCTGACTCTGTTTATGTTTTAAGTTCAAAATCTGTACCAACAGAAGTTCCTGCTACCCCTCAACCAGAAAATCAACCACAAATAGCCCCTGCCATTTCACCTTCAATCACCAAAGTTCTCACCCCTCCTTCTTCACCCATAACCAATGCTGTTTCTGACCAACCCATTGATACACTTGTTCTCGATATTCAACCCCTTCAAACTCTCTTTCCCCCTCAAACAAATATCTCCATTTCTCAACCTCCTACTCATACAAACTATTCCCCCATTGCTAACCCAGTTACCAACAATTCACCTGAATCAGAATCTAAAAGTACTGGTTCTTTAGCACAATTGTTTCGTGATTGCAACTTCACTCCTAAACCCCGTCCTGAACCTGAGCTTGTAGTGCTAGACGCTGAGTCAGAAGAAGTAGAATCATCTCTCTCTCTTGATAGAGAACCTCAACCCTTCTTCTTTCTGAACCCAGATTCTGCTATCACCAGACTCAAATCCCGCCAGGAATTTTCTGTTGGTGTACATTTTGAATTGTTAAAACTAAAGATGCAGACAGGTTTAGAGACATTGAAGGAAGCACATCATGCCCGGATGGATGATGTTGCTTTGAGAAATCTCTGGAGGATCTTCAGAAGAAAGATGAACTCTGAGTTTCTGAAGCTTCAGAAAGCATGTGAAGCAGAAGCTCCAGGTCATCTTGGATTTCTCAGGCCCTATGAAGAATTCTGGGTCAGTCATCTCAGGGGCAGGTATTGTTTTGAAGAAAAAGAATTCGTTGATGAGCTTGCAGAAGATGTGCCTAAACAAGTGCACTCACTTGCTATGGTTGTGTGGAAGCCTCACTATAGCGTTCTGACTGGAGACTTTCAGTCATTATTCAACTGGCTAAGGGAGAATCCCTCAGAGAAAGCACCAGATATGGTATATCCAGCTGTTGAATATCCTTCAGAAGTTGCTGCTCCTACACCTCCAAAGAATTTGGCTAAGATTCTATAGGCTCTTGAGAATGAAAATTTTGATATCCCTACTCCAAATTATGCTGAAGATGCTTCTATGTCAGAAGCTGGTGCTGAGAAGCAAAGTGATGAGAATCATCCTGCTGAGAAACTTCCTGTTCAGGAAAATCAAGATGATGTTCTCATGATTGATGCTGCTGTTGAGCATGTTATTCCTTTGGATGATAGTTGTGAAGCTTCTTCTGATGAACCTTCTGTTCTGGTGAACGCCATGAAGGCTCTTCAAAAGAATCAAGCTGATCTTGCTTCTCGTTTGGATAAGCATGAAGATACTCACAACGAGTTTCGCTCATTCATGAAGACGAAGTCTGCAAGCACTTTTGAGATTTAAAACCTTCTGGCCAAAATAGTTTCTAAGCTAGGCTAGTCGTAGTCCTTTGGTCTTAGTTGTTTTCTTGTTTCTTGCATCTGTTTCTTGCATCTACTTCTATCTTTGTATCTTCTGATATTTTGTTGAATCAATGAAATATTATCTTCTTCTCTCATATTGTTTGTTTTTCATCTGAATCTTTTATATGCTTTTTGATGTTATGACAAAAAGGGGGAGAAACGTGATAATTGATTTGGTTTACTATATCAGTTGCTGGGATTAAGTCTCAACATTCCTAACAATATTTGTAAGTTCCATGTCTTTGAGATTTTTTGCAGGATTGAAGATATTCTGAAAAAGCTCAACATGAGAAGCAAATACATGAGGAAAAACAATTCTATAAAGAAACATGTTCTTGGAATTTGAAGCAAGCTTAGTATTGTGAAGCTTCAAGAACAGAAGCAAGAGGGAAGAATGTTATGATATTCTCGTGACAGAATATGCTCTAACACATTCTTATCCCTCATATGTTCTGATACATATTCTTTTTAAGAACTTATCAAAGTTTGCTCTGATAGTTTTTCTAGCATTGCTCTGATACATGTTCTTTCTTAAAAGAATGTTCTGATTCATTCATGCTCTGACTTTTGTCGTCTAGTTTGTCCTGAAACATTTTAGGATGTAAAGATGCTCTGATGATGCTATAATACATTCAAGAATGTTCTGATACAATCAAGCATGCTATGATTCAAGAAGAAATTCAAAGCTCTGAAGCTGTCCTATGGAAGCAAAAAGCAGAAGCTCTGAATGTTCTGAAGTTCTAGGCAAATGTGAACGTCTCGACTGAAATGGAAAATAATCAGGGAAGTCTTCTATTTATAAATTCTTCCAGTATTTATTTCAGGGGGAGATTGTTAATCTCAGGGGAGACATATTCACACACAATGTTTATATGCTTATGCTGTAACTGTGTAATTGTCTTTAGTCATCTGATATTCTGATTACAAATTCATATCAATTATATATGTTTTTGTCATCATAAAAAAGGGGGAGATTGTTAGAACAAGAAATGTTCTGATCAATATTCTTAGTTTTGATGATAACAATGTATATGAATTTTGTATAAGACAATGTCGTACTCTAATCCTATGCATTTTCCATTTCAGGAAATATGTAAAGAGTATGCACAATTCAGCGCAAGAAGCACTAACTCAGAATGTTCAAGTATGCAACATCAGAACATGCTCTCGCAAGACATCAGAAGATGGTCAAGCAGAATCAGAACATGGTCTATTGAAGCATCAGAAGAACTTGAGTTTAGAAGCAGAAGCACTGAAGTTCTTATGGTATCACGCTAGAAGCACTTCAAAGTCAGAAGACAAGAAGATACTCTGCACCAAGCTGTATGACTCTGATATTCAAACGTTGTATCTACAAAGATCAGATCAAAAGCAAGTACAAGATGGCAGGCTACGTTGACTGACAAAAGGAACGTTAGAAGCTATTAAAGGCAAAGTCAGTTAAAGAAGGAAAAGCAAGGCTCGAGGTAGTTGACAAAAGAGTGAAACATTAAATGCAATGCTGTACGGATCACACAACGCATTAAATGCTCCCAACGGTCATCTTCTCAAAACGCCTATAAATAGTGAAGTTCTGATCAGAAGCAAGGTTACTAATTTACGAACAACTCTTTCAATCTTGCTGAAACGCTGTTGAATCAAAAGCTATCAAACTTCATCTTCAACCTCACATTACTTTTGTAATATCTTAGTGAGATTTAAGCTTAGAACTTAAGAGAAATATCACAGTTGTGATTATAGCTTATTAAGAAGCATTGTAATACTCTTGTAAGAATTTGTTTACATTAGTTTGTAAAAGGTTCCTAGAGTGATCAAGGTGTGATCAAAATACTCTAGAAGACTTAGAAGGTATCTAAGTGGAAAACCATTGTAATCAAGGTTAATTAGTGAATTAAATCCTCAGGTGAGGTAAATCACTCTAAGGGGGTGGACTGGAGTAGTTTCGTTAACAACGAACCAGGATAAAATCATTGTGCAATTGTTTTTATCTTAAGAGTTTTTAAAGTCACACTTATTCAAACCCCCCCTTTCTAAGTGTTTTTCTATCCTTCAGTAACGTCACTCAACCATTGTTAGGGAGAATCTTTATCCTAAAGAAATAACGGAACACCCCCACCGTGGGGGACATACACATGCTGCAATAGACTATCAGAAAAGTCTAAGTATGCCTTACACATTCAGGGTAACGAGATAAGGGGCAACATTGATGGAAGTCAGGAAATCCGCTTCAAAAGAAGTGAATGGAATCTAAACTCTCAACTCATGAGTAATGGGAAGGTGAACATTAAAATAGGGAGCAGACGACTCGCCGAAAGTATCCATGCTGCCCTCTCTCACTTTGAACAACGCTCCATAATCACATCCTCCCCACATCCTGTGTTGGAAAATCTAATTCCATGATAAAACCTATTGATTATATTTGCAGTAGAATACAGGGACACAATGTCTCAAATGTTAACAAGTTTAGCTTTCCTTCCCATGGTCGCTTGGGGTAGGTAAACAGGAGACAAGACATTTCCACACTATGAAAAAGAAATAGCTCTTCACTTTCCCCACCGTTACCCTAAACTATATATCTTTCTGTAAAAGGGAAATGGGAAAGAAGAAGAAAAGAAAGGGTTTTCCCGAAACAATATATGGGAAGCCCAGTGGTACAAGTCATACACTCATCCACTGAGGTAACTGCCACGAGAAGCAGGAAAGCTTCCACGCTTGAAAGACGCATGTAAGAAAGAGAGGATAAATTAATTTTCCCGAAGAACGCCATCATTAGGTGCATTAAATGCAACCCACACTCTTTTTCCCACTAAAGCACTCATGCTTTCAATAATGATTGACGTTTTGGCATCTTAGAGTCTTATCAAAAGAAATAAGGCATATCTATCTATCTTCTAGTTATCTAAGAGGCGTTCAAATAAGAATAAATAGCTTCCTTCAACTGAGGGACTCGCCCCAAGCTAAGGATATATCCCTTTAATAAATCATCACCTTCAGCAGAGGGACTCACCCCACGCTAAATGATTAACCCTTTAATAAATAATCACCTTCAATCGATGGACACAACCCAAGCTGAGAGACCCGCCCTTTAATAAATAATCGCCTTCAGTTAAGGGACTCGCTCCAAGATGAGGGACTCCCCCTTTAATAAATAACCGCATTCAATTGAGGGACTCGCCCCAAGCTAAAGGACATGCCATTTAGTAAATAGTCGCCATCAACTTAGTGTCCTCATGACTCTCCTTGGCTCTAACGACATGTGTAATACAGTTAGTTAAAGGAGAGGAAGTTCACAACAACCCCCTGGAGCTTAGATGGTCAATAGCTTCATCTGATCACAAGGGAGTGGTTGTCGCCCCCTAAGAGTTACCTAAACTCTAGGCCTAAAGGGCGTCTATAAATACTTCTCCCCACTAGGGGAAATATACATATCTTAAACATAAGCACACCACTCAATAACAGAGTCTCTCATTTTTGTTATAGTGGTCATACAAATCAAACTCCACATACGCTTAAACATAAGCACACCATTTAATAACAGAGTCTCTCACCTCACGTGAGCAGGACCTTTAAACCACCGTAAAACATCACCACGCAAGATTTCTCACCGCCTTGGGCAAGCCTTACCCACCATACACCAAAATACACCTACTAAGGCCTATGAGTCCCCTTATCCTTGGAGGAGAAACACACACATTTGTACTTTTTGAACAATACACAAAGTTTGAAAAATTCATTCTATTAGAATTAAAACTTAAAACATTCATCTTTCATAAAAAAGAAATTATTGTTTCTTCTACTGCAACATAAACCTCTAAGTTTTAACACGCCATTATAATTTTTATTCTTTCAACCATACTCCATTAACATCACGTTGTCCTTATCAAACCTAGTCATGTTGTTCAGTTTGCTTCCGACCTAAGCACAATATTGATCATCGTTGTTTACCTCAACATTTGTTTATCATCATTAATTCAAATGTAACTCGCTCGCTATCGCTCTACTCAATATTGAGATCGTTCGTTCAACCGTGACATGTCTGTCATCATTCAACTAACAATTTTTTGGCACAATTTCATGTTACTTTGTCTTCCATGTTTCTATTTTTAATATATTATTGGGTTAAACAAGTTTTTGGTCCCTATAAATATTGCAGTTTCATTTTTAGTCCCTCCATGGTTTTGGCAACGGTTTTAGCTGGTTTTGGCAACGATTTTTTTTGTAAAAAACCGTTGCCTAAAGGCAGGGAGGGACTAAAAATGAAAACTGCAATATTTATAAGGACCAAAAACTTATTTAACCCTATATTATTTAAGTATTTTTTTTGTGTAGTTTTATTTTAATTTGTTTTTGAGTTACGTATATTCTTCCGTTTATATATATTTTTTATCTTATTTAATTTAGACATATATTCTATTTTACATATTTTATTTATTTATTTATTTTAAACATTATGTTCTATTATGTTTATTTTTTGTTTGAATTATTTTATCTTATTTTATTATAATTATTTATAACATGTTTGGATCGGCTTTTGGAAGACTTATAATCAATTCTATAGATGTAGAATTAATTTTAAGTGATTTTAAAACGTTTGTTTTATCAAAAGTAAAATTGATTATACCTCTAAAATTGATTTACTTGAAGCTAGAATTGACGGCTTCTACTCAAAAATTGATTCGACTGAAATTTATTATTCAACTCATTTTTACATAAATGTATTCAAATATAAATCAACTTTACTAAACTCAATTCTCTTAAAATCAATTCTATGAAATTCAATTCTAGCTATAATCAATTATGTTTATCGGTAATCCAAAGACACCCTTATATGTAGAATTTTTTGGTTGTGCAAATACTATTATATGTAGAGTTGAGATTCTCCCCATGTATGTATACCTGTCTCCCCAACCTGAATCAGAAGCATGTTTATTACTGTTAATTGTGTCATTTGATACGAAGCTATATATGCGTTAGAAATTTATTGAAAGCTTCATCCTTGTATCCTCCGGTTACTTGCAAATGGAAACCTTTTCACAAAAAGGTGACAATGAAACACATCGAGCCATTAGACCATATGCAATGGTGTGTTTAATTGAACTCAACATGGCAAAATCATATGCAATGGTGTGTTTAGAGTAGTGTTGAGTGTGTGTTGGAGGAGAGAGATGTTGAGAAAACTCAACACCATGTACACTGACGCAGGGACTGACGTGGTTGGTCTTGATTGGCTGGCCAGATTTTTATCCATTTAATATTTTGAACTCAATTATTTCGTTGCAAATTATTTTTTTTATTTTTTATTTTTACCAAAATTCATGATTTTTTTCTCTATAAATAGAGACTTGGTTCATTTGATTTGGACACAGAAAAAAAAACCAAGTTTTTCACTATCTTTCTCTATTATTATCTTTCTATTAGTGTTTTTTTTGAAGTTAAGTGTCTTTTGTATCGTATCCAATTATTTAAATAAATTTTGTTTTTATTACAAAAAATTAAAAAATAAATTATTAAGTATTTATTATTTTAATTTAATTTTAATCGATAATTATAATTTTATGTAATCATAAAAATAAAAATAAAATTTAAATAAGAATATGAAAATAAAAAGTGGTTGGGTAGGGTGTTGAGTGAAAAACCATTCGAGAGGGTAAAAGTTGAATGGGTGTTGAGTTATTAGGTGGAAGAAAGAGAAAGTGATGTGGAGTGTTGGGAGTTGAAAAAGTGGGTGTTGAGTGTTGAAACCATTGTAGATGGTCTAAGGAATTAATTAAAAATGACGGCAATCTGAATATCTGTAACCTTATTTCATAGTAATCAAATCAGACACAACAAAATCCGCATGCATGGTTACCAGAGAGACAACAACCCGGATATTATTAATTCCTATATATGTTATTCTGTCATATATGTGATTTCTAAGTGATTGATCTTTTCTGTGTAAAAAATCTGCAACTTAATATATTTCCTTCTGCATATCCTGCTTCAATTCTCAATGGCAGATTCATGAAGACGCGGTTTTAAACATTGAATACACAGGTGTAGGCAACTAGCTCTTTACTGTCTCAATTTAATACTCCCTCCATCTATTTCGAAATTAATGTCGATTTAAATATAAAATTTATTTTAAAGAAAATATTATTATCATTTTTTAGTCCATGTAAAATTAATTATTACTATTATTTTTTCAATTTTTTATTTTATTTTTAAATTTAAAAATTTACATTAAACCTTTATATCAATAGAATTACATTTATCTTAACATTCTTAACCAACAATTAATCATTATTTATCTCAACTAACAAATATCAATTGAATAATATGTTTCTTTTGATAATTAGGATGTATTTTAAAGCGTTAATAAAACTACTTTAATACTCAAGAGCACTTAGCGTGTGCTTGGTAAAGCAGCAGTATATCGTTACCACCTGTTCTGAAACAATCACACCGCAATTTTGAGAAGCTAATAGTTATAGTTTTCGTGTAACGTGCGGTGATACCGTGATTTTCTTCAAAAGCCAAACAGAGGCTTAGATGGGATAATAAGTGATTTTTTCAACTTAACCAAAATTTTACCATTTTGTTACAGTTTTATCTTGAAGAATTTTACCACTTATTATGGTATTGGGGATTACTTTTTGTAATTATGCGCAAAAAATATTCAGTTTCTATAAAAATTTATTTTTAGAAATAAAAATGTTAGTTATAAATGGTATGATTATGAATGTCTATTAATTAAGAGATTTTATGTTGATTTTTTATTTATTATATACATGTCTTATAAATATGACTCATATTGTATCAGAATCACTCACTCTCAGAATATGAATAATATAATAAACGCTCTTCGTCTATTTCTCTATTCTATTATTTTAGGAAATTTCTTAATAGACCTCCTAACCTTCTTGGCCACCCCTTGCGAAATTCCCAGAATGCCCCCATATTTCGGAAATGCATTTGCGAAATCACTTTTTTTCTGAAAAAAGGGGTGATTTCGAAAGTACACTTTCGAAAACACCCCTTTTTTGGGTTTTCAGAAATGCATTTCCGAAAACACCTTTTTTTTGGGAGGGGGGTGTCTTCGGATATACACTTCCGAATTTTTTTTGGGAGGGGGTGTTTCGGATATACACTTCCGAAATATTCCAAGACCAAATTGGTCTTGGAATGTTTCGGATATACACTTCCGAAAGAATTCAATAATTATTAAAAAATTAAAATCAAGGTGAATCAATACCATTAATAGGTATAAAATCAAGGTGAACAATACAACTAATAGGTATAAAATTTCCTAAACAATTTTAAAGTTAAAAATTATTTTACTAATTTATATAAATCAAAAACATCTTTTTTTGAATTATTTAAATTAAATATAATATATAAATATAAATATAATATATATTATAAATTAAAACACTCATTGTTTTAATTTTTATAATTATTATATAAATGTATAAATATATTTATAATTAATATATAATAATTATTATATAAATATATAATAATTTTTATAAATATATAATAATTATTATAATTATTATATAAATATATAAATTAAAACACTCATTTTTTTTAATTATTTTTGTAAATATATAAATATATAATAATTATTATAAATATATAAATATATAAATAAAAAATTATAACTCATTTTGTAAGTGAAATTATTTTAATTATTTTAATTAAAATTATTTTAAATTTTAAAATATGAATCAAAATAGAAATATATAATAATTATTATTCATAACTCATAAAATATATCAAAATATATAATTATTATTATTCATTAATCATAAATTATATCAAATTTATGATAATTGAATTAATTAATATCCTAAAATTAATTTTTGGGATTTTTTTTAGATTTTTTTTTTTGTTGTTTCGGAGATGCATCTCCGAATTAGTCAAAATCCCAATTTTTGGGATTTTTTCGGAAATGCACTTCCGAAGTCTGGAAAAATTTAGAAAAAAAAAATTTCGGAAATGCATTTCCGAAGCGGGGTAAAATAGGGTTTTCGCTGGGGGTGACCCCCATAAGGAGGTGGGTAAAGAAAAAATCTTATTTTATTCAGTTTCATAATACAAAATCACTCACTCTTAGAATATGAATAATATAATAAACCCTCTTCGTCTTTTTCTCTATTCTATTATTTTATTCAGTTTCATAATACGTTCTCAGAATGAAATTCTATCAAACTTGAAAAGAAAAAAACATTGAAGTTCTAAGTATTAAAGGTAATATTGATATTTCCTTTTCTGTTTTTTTTACCTTATTAGCTTTGAATTTTAATATGATATTATATCTTATTAACTTTTAAAGTATGCAAAATAATAGTTTATTATATATTTCTTGAAAGAATTATCAAGCATCCTGAAAGATAGCAAAATAATAGTTTAATATATGTTAGACGCTGGCCTATTATGAGCCCCTTTAGGTCCGGAAGCCATCTTTCCAATAAGTGTTTCACGTAGCACGGAATAAACCAGAGCTCTTGATGCCACTTGTTAGACGCTGGCCTTAGGATCTAGAGGGGGGTGAATAGATCGTTCACAGTTTTACGGATTTAAACGACTTTTCAGCGGAAGTGAATTCTGAATCGACTCGCGTCTATTCCGAACCACTATCGAAACGATTATATATGTGTTTGGAAAAACCAGTCAAAGACTTGAAGTAAATGATAAGAGTATATGTCGCAGAATCAAGATGTTTCTCTTATGAAAATCAGATTAACTTTTTGTATGATGGACAATGTTTGCAATGCAGTAAGAGTGATAGAAACAAATATACAAACACTTGGTGATAATGATCAAATTGAAGGTAATTCAATGTGTGATGGATTGTGATGTTTATGAACGAACTTAATTCACAATCTTAACACTCGAATCGTTGATCAATTTGCTATTATAACCAAATATGAACAGAATGTAAATGAAAAAGTAAAAGCGACATGAACACGATATTTGTTTAGGCAGTTCGTCGATCGTCCTCGCTACGACTACGTCTGCCCCCAATTCCAAATTGAAATTGGGTAATCTTTCATTAATGTTGAAAGTAGTATATACAAAGAAGATAACAAAGCGATAAACGATAAACCAATTATGTCGATCCTTTGAATCTTCTTCCCCCTTAATCTTGAGCCAGATCAAGGTTATCCAAGAGCTTCACTTTGATTCCCTTCTGCAGTGTCTTGATTCCTTGAACTCCCCGTTCCTCAATCGTTACACTCAGCCGAATCCTCAATGAACGCCTCTTGATAAAAACCCCCAAGAACCACCCGTCGTGGAGGACAAAACCCGCAGATTTTATTCACCAACAAACCCCACAAACCTTCACCCACTAGGAATCTTCAATTCCGTTCCATGGACGTTATCGAACTCATCACTAACCCGCAACGCAAGAATGATTATGTGTAATTGTGTTGGAGATGATGAAGAACGAAGATGAGAAGCGTTTATGTATCTTTCAGTTGTTGGTGTTACTTGAATAATTACCCTTGCACAATATATATGATTGCATAACAGTTAGAACCAAGAAAAACTGATTTTTGAACTTTCTTGATCAGTTAGGTCGACCACTTGTAGTGCTTAGGTCGACCTAACAGAGCTTGCAGAATTTTGCTCCCAGTTAGGTCGACCTGTTGAAGGAGTAGGTCGACCAGAATCCTCTTCTGATGCATTCTGGGGATATTTTCACAGATTAGGTCGACCTAGTTGATGTGTAGGTCGACCTAACAGGCTGGTATGTAGAATTCATCAATTTAGGTCGACCTAAATGATGTGTGAGTCGACCTAGCAGGGGTATATGAACTTTTCTCCATTTTAGGTCGACCTGGGTTGATGGTAGGTCGACCTAACTGCTGTTTTTCTGCATTCTTCTTGTTTAGCTTGTGTTGAGTCAACCTTTAAACATATAAACATAATGGGTTGACCTATGAGTGATCAATGCTTGCTTTTCTTTAAGTTTTCTGCTTCCGTCTTGTTGTTTGAATGCTTATTTGAGTTTGCCATGAATCAAAAACATCTTTGAGTGTAATCTTGTATTCACATACTCCCCCTTTTTGATGATGGCAAACCATTCGTCTAAACTTTGGTAGTAAGTGATAAAGACTCAGCTCCCCCGTACATCCAGCATCTATCTCTCAACAAGGCAATCTCTCAATAAAGCTCCCCCGTGCATCCAGCATCTATCTCCCCCTTTGTCAACATCAAAAAGAGAAAACAAGAGAATAGGAGAGTAACAAGAGAACCATAGATAATAATGCTAGCATGTACAGTATAGTAGGTAAAAGGTAGTTAATGATAGAATGAGACACATATGTGAGCAGGAGCAGTTTTTATGCATGAAGTCACTATAAGCATGTTAATTGATAGCATATTATAGTATCAATAATATTTTTGGAAGTGAACAACAATTACGTTACCGCTTTTTCAATATGACGCCTGACTTGATGATGAACTACCTTTACGCTAAGAAAAATGTTAGCAAGACAAATAGATATACACATAAAGTAAAGAAATAATATTAAGAGAAAACAAACGTAATTAGCCCAAATTAGAGATATCGAGTATCCCTAATTCCCTACGAATGTTGAAATATTGCTCCGTTGCTAGAGGTTTGGTGAAGATGTCAGCTAGTTGCTTCTTGCTTTCTACATGTTCAAAAGTAACGTCTCCTTTCTCTACATGATCTCGTAGAAAGTGATGCCTTATTTCAATATGTTTGGTATGTGAGTGTAAGACAGGATTTTTACTCAAGTTTATGGCGCTTGTGTTGTCGCACATGATAGGTATGTGATCAAGCTTAATACCAAAGTCAAGAAGTTGTTGCTTGAGCCATAATATTTGTGCACAGCAGCTTCCAGCAGTTACATATTCTGCCTCAGCAGTGGATAATGCAACCGATACTTGTTTCTTACTATGCCAACTTATTAATGAGTTTGAGAATAGATGACACGTTCCACTAGTGCTTTTTCTATCGGATTTGCAGCCAGCAAAATCTGAATCGGAGAATCCTACCAAATGACACTCATTTCCTTTTGGATACCATAGGCCATATGTAGTAGTTCCACGTAAGTATCGTAGAATTCTTTTGACAGCTTTCAAGTGAGACTCTTTTGGACAAGATTGATATCTTGCACACATACACACACTAAACATAATGTCTGGTCTTGAGGCAGTAAGATACAATAGTGAACCTATCATACCTCGATATAATTTCACGTCAACCTCTTTACCTTTCTCATCTTTGTCTAGATTTGTATTTGTTGCCATAGGTGTGTCAATTTCCTTTGCTTCACTCATTCCAAATCTTTTGAGCAGCTCCGTACAATATTTAGTTTGATTCACAAACGTTCCATGACTGAGTTGCTTGATTTGTAGGCCAAGGAAGAAATTTAGCTCACCCATGAGACTCATCTCAAATTCACTCTGCATAAGCTTAGAAAAGTCTTTGACAAGTTTTGCATTAGTGGACCCAAATATAATATCATCTACATAAATTTGGACTAAGAGAATATCCTTATCTTTTCTTTTAATAAAGAGAGTAGTATCAACTTTACCTCTAGAGTACCCTTGACTAAGGAGAAATTTGCTCAAACGTTCGTACCAAGCCCGAGGGGCTTGTTTAAGACCGTATAGAGCACGTTTCAGCTTATAAACATGAGTTGGATACATGTAATTCTCAAAGCCGGGTGGCTGAGCAACATAGACTTCTTCATTTATATAGCCATTTAGAAAGGCACTCTTAACATCCATTTGGAATAGTTTGAAGTCTTTAGAACAAGCATAAGCAAGTAAGAGGCGAATAGCTTCGAGACGTGCTACAGGAGCGTATGTCTCTTCATAATCAATACCTTCCTCTTGATTGTAGCCTTGGGCAACTAATCTAGCTTTGTTTCTAGTAATAACACCGTTTTCATCAAGTTTGTTATGAAAAACCCATCTAGTGCCTATTACTTGATGATCTCCCGGATGAGGGACTAAGTCCCAAACATCATTCCGTTTAAATTGGTTTAATTCTTCTTGCATGGCCATTAGCCAATGCTCATCAAGTAATGCATCCTTAGCGTTTTTCGGCTCAACTTGTGAAACAAAAGCAAAATGATGGCAGAAGTTACTTATCTTTGAGCGTGTTGTAACGCCCCTTGAGATGTCTCCTATTATATTGTCAATTGGATGGTCTTTCACGTTTGTCCATGCCTTGGGAAGTTCTTCATTGTTTGAGATGCTTTCTTTTTCATTTTCATTGTGAGACTCATCTTTCTCTCTCTCAACATCTTTCTTTACAATACTTTCATCCTCATCTTCCTTATCCTTGACAATGTCTTCAGTGGATGGGCCTACACTTCCTTTACCAAGTATGGCTCCCCGATTGTTATCTCCATAGGTGACATACCCCTTTTTCTTTGCTTGAAACTCAACGAAAAGAGATAGGTCTCCAGTCATGTGTCTTGAACATCCGCTATCAAGGAACCACAACCTTTCGGCAATGTCAAGACACTTTTCAGCTTTCTTTTTCTTGTTTTGATGAGCCATGAAACATAGGTTTGCTGATTCTTCTTCATCGCTTGACGAGCTTTCACTAGATGAATCACTTTCCCATGCTATGTAAGCTCTTTTAGATTTGTTATGACCTTTGCTTTGGTTCTTCTCCTTTTCTTTCTTAAGGTATGGTCAATCCGGTTTGTAGTGACCGGCTTTCCCACAATTGAAGCAAAGACCTTTGATCTTTCCTTTGTTGTCGTCATCTTGTTTGAACATGTTTGATTGCTTTCTATAGTTGATCAATCCTTTGTCGGAATGTTTTGCTCCATTTTTCTTTAGATATTTGGTGTATCTTCGCACAAACAGTCCCATTTCCTCATCATCGGAGTCTTCGTCATCACTTGTGTCACTATCCTTTGGCTCTCGTTTTGAGGTCTTGGAGCTCGAAGCTTTTAGAGCTATTGACTTCTTCTCTACCTCTTTCTCCATGTTCTTTTCTTTCTTTGTCCTCTTCTCATGCATGTCAAGGCATTTAAGATGCTGCTCATGTTCCTCTAGTTTACCAAAAAGAGTGGTAATGTCTAAAGTGTTGAGATCATTTGCTTCCTTAATTGCTGTAACTTTGGGTTGCCATTCCCTGTTCAAGCATCTTAAGATTTTGTTAGTAGCAACTGCATTGGAAACAGGTCTATCAAGAGAATTTAATCGATTTTTCAGATGAACGAATCTCTTCTTCATGTTTTCGATGGATTCACCATCTTCCATGTGGAAGAGTTCGAACTCTTGAGTTAACGTATTGATCCTAGCTAGTTTGACATCATCCGTTCCCTCGTGGGCAACTTGCAATGTGTCCCACATAGCTTTAGCTGATCTACAATGGGAAACGCGATAGTATTCATCAACTCCTAGAGCTGAGATTAGAATGTTTCTCGCTTTCCAATCGTATGCATATCTCTTTTCATCTTCAGCATTCCAAGTATCTTCTGGTTTTGGAACAACTGCACCAGCTGCATTTGTCATGGTGATCTGAAATGGACCATTGACAATAGCTGTCCAGATGTTCCTATCAATTGCATTGATATGGACACACATACAATCCTTCCAATAGCCGTAGTTTTCGCCGTTGAAAACTGGAGCTCTATTATGAGCCCCTTTAGGTCCGGAAGCCATCTTTCCAATAAGTGTTTCACGTAGCACGGAATAAACCAGAGCTCTTGATGCCACTTGTTAGACGCTGGCCTTAGGATCTAGAGGGGGGGGTGAATAGATCGTTCACAGTTTTACGGATTTAAACGACTTTTCAGCGGAAGTGAATTCTGAATCGACTCGCGTCTATTCCGAACCACTATCGAAACGATTATATATGTGTTTGGAAAAACCAGTCAAAGACTTGAAGTAAATGATAAGAGTATATGTCGCAGAATCAAGATGTTTCTCTTATGAAAATCAGATTAACTTTTTGTATGATGGACAATGTTTGCAATGCAGTAAGAGTGATAGAAACAAATATACAAACACTTGGTGATAATGATCAAATTGAAGGTAATTCAATGTGTGATGGATTGTGATGTTTATGAACGAACTTAATTCACAATCTTAACACTCGAATCGTTGATCAATTTGCTATTATAACCAAATATGAACAGAATGTAAATGAAAAAGTAAAAGCGACAAGAACACGATATTTGTTTAGGCAGTTCGTCGATCGTCCTCGCTACGACTACGTCTGCCCCCAATTCCAAATTGAAATTGGGTAATCTTTCATTAATGTTGAAAGTAGTATATACAAAGAAGATAACAAAGCGATAAACGATAAACCAATTATGTCGATCCTTTGAATCTTCTTCCCCCTTAATCTTGAGCCAGATCAAGGTTATCCAAGAGCTTCACTTTGATTCCCTTCTGCAGTGTCTTGATTCCTTGAACTCCCCGTTCCTCAATCGTTACACTCAGCCGAATCCTCAATGAACGCCTCTTGATAAAAACCCCCAAGAACCACCCGTCGTGGAGGACAAAACCCGCAGATTTTATTCACCAACAAACCCCACAAACCTTCACCCACTAGGAATCTTCAATTCCGTTCCATGGACGTTATCGAACTCATCACTAACCCGCAACGCAAGAATGATTATGTGTAATTGTGTTGGAGATGATGAAGAACGAAGATGAGAAGCGTTTATGTATCTTTCAGTTGTTGGTGTTACTTGAATAATTACCCTTGCACAATATATATGATTGCATAACAGTTAGAACCAAGAAAAACTGATTTTTGAACTTTCTTGATCAGTTAGGTCGACCACTTGTAGTGCTTAGGTCGACCTAACAGAGCTTGCAGAATTTTGCTCCCAGTTAGGTCGACCTGTTGAAGGAGTAGGTCGACCAGAATCCTCTTCTGATGCATTCTGGGGATATTTTCACAGATTAGGTCGACCTAGTTGATGTGTAGGTCGACCTAACAGGCTGGTATGTAGAATTCATCAATTTAGGTCGACCTAAATGATGTGTGAGTCGACCTAGCAGGGGTATATGAACTTTTCTCCATTTTAGGTCGACCTGGGTTGATGGTAGGTCGACCTAACTGCTGTTTTTCTGCATTCTTCTTGTTTAGCTTGTGTTGAGTCAACCTTTAAACATATAAACATAATGGGTTGACCTATGAGTGATCAATGCTTGCTTTTCCATAAGTTTTCTGCTTCCGTCTTGTTATTTGAATGCTTATTTGAGTTTGCCATGAATCAAAAACATCTTTGAGTGTAATCTTGTATTCACAATATATAGTTCCCAAATAACTTATAAAGTATCCATGAATTTCATGATAGAAATATAATAAATTTATATTGTACCTGAAGAACATATGAAACATCCTTAAAGGATCGAAAAATATTAAATTTCTTATAGTGTTTCCGAAGAACATATAAAGCATCCCTAAAGGATCGAAACATATTGAATTTTTTATATAGTTCTTGAAGAACATATAAAACATCCATGAAGGTTAGCGCAAAATAATGGATTTCTTATATAGTTCATGAACAACATATAAAGTATCCCGAAGGATAGAAAAATTATGAATTTGTTTTATAGTCTTGAATAACTGAAGATTTACAAATATTATTATTTTTATTAATAAAAAGATTTGTGATTGAGTTCCTGAAAAACTGCATAAAAAGATTTATGATTGAGTTTCTGAAGAACTTCTTAAAAGATTTGTGATTAAGTTTCCGAATAATTACAAAAAAAATAAATTTTGATTGAGTTCTTGAATAACTTCAAAAGAAAAAAATTGTTGTCGAGTTCCGGAAGAACTAAGCACTTAATATACATTGGTTTACATGAATATTTTAAAATCCAACCGCGCAACGCGCCGACTATATATTTATTTGAGAATTTTATATTTTAAAGATAAGTATTAGTGATGATTTGATTGCATAAATTATTTTCTTAAAAATAATGCAAATATTTATTTTCTTTTTGTTTAATTTTGTTTTTTTTTTTTAATTTTCTAGTAAACAAATAAATTTTTTTGTTTAATTTTCTTGTAAACAAATGTTTATTTTCTTTTGTTTTAATTTTGTTTATTAAGTTATATTTCTTGTATAAAATTTGTAGAGTTATTTATATTTATTAGATAAAATTTTTGTATTTTAAATTCTATATCTATATAAAAGTGAAAGAAAATGTAGTAATGTGTTTTATGTACTATCTGATTATTATTAATGTTTTTAATTTTTTTATTTAGATGTTAAAATTGTAAATAAATTATATGTCATTTATTTTGAAAAATATATTTTATATAAATAATTTTATTATTTACTATGGATTGAATTAAATTTGAAGAATAGAATTATATGTTGTATTGTAAATCAAAAGTTTACATATCACACGTAGGTGTACCGTTGACAAAATTGGTTGGGTCATCTCAAATGTATTATGATGCGAGAATTAGTTTTGAAAAACCAGAAGTTTCTTCAATCCAATAAAATTTGTGTATTTCCAAAGAAAAATTTGAGAAATCGAATTTTTATGACATTAATTGTTGCATCGACTAAAAGATCATGCATATGTCTCTACTCACAACTAGAAGTTTATGAAATTATTTTCTCAACTAATTAAACTAAGATCTTGTTTTTTGGATTATTTAGAAATTCCTATATAAGTATCTGTTTACAGTGATTTCTAGTAACCGCTAGTCCTCTAAATCAAATATTTTGGTAACTTACATGATCGACTAGATTGATCCTTGGACGCGTGTCTAAGTTTTTTATGATTATGCTTACAATTGAATTCATGTTTCAACACAATTGCTTCTCTAATGAATATACTAAATTTTTTCTTGAAGATAATAAATGACAAGAATGTAAAGTAAAACAATTCGACTACTGAAAGTAATTGACTGAAAATGATAAAGGCTTCGACTGGAAAATAAGGAAATGTAAATAGTATGTAAAATAATTTGTATTGATAAAATAAATGACTTTGAAAAGACAACAATGGTGTTTCTTATACGTACATTCTCTGCAACTCTTTTCTCTAACACTATTACTTTGAGTATATTAAGTAATTTGTACAAAATGAACACACTGAATTCTAACATTAAGACTCCTATTTATACTAATTCGACCTAACGATCTTTTCTCCAGGATCATGCCACGTTCGATGTTTGCATGATTCTTTCTAATAATAGACCTCCACGCGTCTTTATAGATAAAATACTTCAATTTGAATTCAAATTCTTCCTTGTTCGCAGGCCCTAAGTTTTCGACGTATTGTATCCTAATGACTTCAAATTTAAATCCATCAACGAACACAATTCTATTCGACCCTTCTGTCTTTAAGAAAATTTGGGCTTTTTTAAACTTGTCCAATTGAGGCCCAAAACCTAAAATACTCTTATTCACTTTCGACCTAGTTGATGTCAAAATTATCAGTTAACAACATCATATATATTATTAAAATTGATATTGAATATCATGTAATATATGTTCAAAATGGACCTGAAGATCCATTATTTAGACATCTAAAGTTAATTATATGATTGATACTTATGAGATCATCAAATCTAAATTCTATATTTGAAACACCCCAAATATGACATTAACATATTTATTTGCATTAAGCCAACAAGTTAGCGTATGATAATTCTCCCCTTAACTTACAAATTATTTTAGATTAATAACCATATACATCTCATCTAAGTAAACTTTTGGATGTGCTGTGATTTTTCAATTGCTTCAATATAGTACGCTAAGATGAGTTTTGAAAGAATGTAGAGAAAATATATTTTACATAAATTCTGTATTTGAAGATGTATCTTGATCCAATAATTGGATACTTGTTTGAAGTCCAGTAGGCTGATTATCAGTTGATAAATTAATTTTCTCAATATCAGGGAGAGAGAATAAGCAGATAAAAGTGTGAACCAGAAGTTCAAATGAACATTTTGAAATAAAATATTATTTTATAATTTTGATCCTCAAAGTTCAAAACACTATTCATTTACAAAGTTTATGAAAGAAAATTATCAGCTACTAATACTACATTCAAAGTAGATTCTTCTATTGGACAATCTAATATTGCAAATGAGTTGAAATTGTGCCTGAAGCGTGATAGGAAAATCGGTTCCAATGTTAAAAGTCCTCTACCTAGAAAAGAAACTAAAGTTAAATATGACCCAAGTGAGAATTTGAAAATTCTAAGAGCACTTTAACGTAATTTATTTTGCAGTTCCGGAAGAACTAATCAAGTATTTGAAATATGAAATAAAGAGATCTCGATAAATTATGTCATGGATGAAATGGAATGGAACCAAAATTAAGATAACCAAATAAAGTCGACATTGGCAAAGTATTTGTATACAATATAGCGCTAAAGATGATAAACGATAACGAGGATCATGAAACAAAGTCTACCTAATATTGTAGACAAAGTGAGAGTTGGTCAAAATGAACAAATCATGAATTAAAGTCTATCAAAGATTGTAGACAAAGTGAGAAATGACCAAAATGAACAGATCATGAATCAAAGTATATCCAAGATTATAGACAAAGTGAGAATTTACCAAAATAAACAGATTCAATTGAAGAATAATTAAACTCACTTTAAAAGCGAATCAATTTTGGACCTGTAGTCCGAACACCTCAAGGTGTGAAACCAATGGGATATAAATAAGTTTTTGTGAAAAAGAAAAATAAGAATGGTATAAAGCTTGATTCGTTTCTCAATGATTTTCACAAAGACTTAAGATCGAGTGTGATGAAACATATCCACCTGTAGTGGATTCAATTGATTTTTTTTATAATTAATTAGTCTTGTAGCTCATGAAGGGCTTGATTTGAACATGATGGATGTTATAATATTTTATTTGTATGGTTCATTTGATAAGGACATAAAATTGAACAAGTATCTCTGTGGGCTAAAACAATATGAACACAAGTGATATAATTGTCTCAATGACTATTTGCTGAAGGAGAGATATACAAATAAGTCCATTAGTCCTTGTATTTTTATGAAAAGTTTTAGAAAATAATTTTCTATAATAGTTGTCTATGTAGATGACATAAAATTATTGAAACTCCGGAAGAGATTCCAAAAGCTATAAATTGTTTAAAGAAATTATTTGAGATGAAGGACTTGGGAAATAAAAAGTCCTTACTAATTGAACATTTAGACAATGAAACTTTTATACACCAAGAAAGATTATATAGAAAAATGTTAAAACGTTTCTATATGAGAAAATCTTGTATATAGCAAAATGTTAAAATATTCTTATATGGATAAATATTGTATATTATCTACCTCTATAATGTTAGATTATGAGATGTGCAGACGATTCTTTTAGACCTCGAGAAAAGAATGAAAAATTAATTAGTCATGAAGTACCATATCCTAGTGTAATTCAATCACTAATATAACATTTAATATACATAAATAGTGTGTTCTTATAAATAGAAACAAAGGAGTATAATGCTTTTTTTATGGTAGAAATCGGGCATCCTCTGTGTGCAACTGCATAGACTAATTCCTTGAGTCGGGTAGGACTACAATAGATGATTGAAATTATAGTAATTATTTAGAACTTATAGGTTGATTTAGTTTTTATTGGTAATTTTGATCAAATTAGTAGATATTTAAACATTTATATACATAAGTCGTCTGGTCTTATAAACAAAAACAAAGGAGCATATTGCTTTTTTTATGGTAGAAACCGGATATCCTCTGCGTGTAACTGCAGAGACTAATTCCACGAGTCGGGTAGGACTACAATAGATGATTGAAGTTTCTTGTTAATTAGCTCTTTGGATTGGTTGCATTTTGCAACATAACAACATGGAGTGTTCAAGATTATCTAGCTTGCTTAAGTTGTATGGAGGTGCATAAGAGATACATGATGGACACGATATCCTAACATGTTGGTAAGACATCTGGGCCTTGTGCAACATGTCACTACTGCTGCATTTTGGATGATTCTCTAGTCAAAGATTAAATATTATTTTATTATTATTGATTTAACTATACGATTAGGTGATTTTTTTGACAGACGAAACAAGACTAATTCATATTGACAACTTCTAACCAATTTCATAGCAACGTCATATTTGTCGTTAAAATAAAGCATCATAGCATATCAACATTTATAACAATTCAATCACATAGACACATAGGTTCTGGAATTATACTTCAAATTGCTCACATGATTCTATCATATTATAGATCTACGCGTCATCTTTCTAACGCTTCGAGCGACGCGTCAAACGGACACATGAATCAGAAATTACGATCAAAACATTAGAAGTTTCCCAAAAGTTGTTGTGCAAATCGATTTGCACTACACAACAATCGATTTGCACAGTTAAATTTCCCCAAAAAACCTAATTTTCACAGGTAGAATCGATTTGCATCGTAGTGGAATTGATTGCACAATAAGTTGGCCAAAAAGTGCAATCGATTTAAATCATTATTCAAAACCCCCTATCCAGCCCCAAATCAGTGCCAATTTGATCCAAATTCACCTATATAAATTGGTCTAACAATAACAACACACTCATCATGGGAAATAACATCAAAATACATCATGACATCATATTGGACACGAATTATAGCATCTCAACATCAAAATACATCATCAATCAACGAATCACTATGTTTTTCATCAAATCATCAAACAAAGAAAATCCTACATCTATCTTAACCCCCTATCAATCATAATAAACCGAGATTACACCCGTTACCTCAATTCCTAGCGATTACACCTGTTCTTCACGTTCTACAGAATTCTCCTCCGAGCCCTAGCCTCTTCTTCGCATTCTCTCAATTCTACGATCGTATAGAATGAATCCTTCCTCTCTTATTTTCTCTTTTAGTTTGTTACCCTTGGATTCTTCCTATGCTATTCCCCTTATGCCCTCACTTACCATCATACTATTATCATCATGCCCTTAATACCTCTCCACAACTAATTATTCTATTTAATTATTATTATAAATCTGATTAATATAAACGAAATTATTTAAGTCTACATAATTCTAATTATCGTCTATCTCCCACTAATGTCCCACACATATCATCATATGTCACACAATTTCATCATAAATCACAAATAATCAATTAAATAATTAAATCTAAATTTTTAGGATGTTACAAATTTTATGACTGACGGTTGAGTATTGTAGACATTATATATATTTTAGGAGAATCAGTGCATATCTTTAATCTTACAAGCTAGCCATTTATTAAATGACGACGGATAAATCTTCTCGTCATTCCCAATATTCCAATACGAATGATTGTTAATGGATGTAAGTTTGTGCTTAATTTAACATCACAACGAGGATGCAATGTGATGCTTTATTGGTATTTTGTCTCTAAATTACTCCATCCGTCCCATATTATAAGCAAATTTTACCTTTTTAGATTCATTCAATAGTTAATGTATCTAGTCTATATATAGACTAGATACATTAATTATTGAATGAATCTAAAAAGGTGAAATTTGCTTATAATATGAGACGGAGGGAGTATAGTATTATGGCCATTGATTGGATAAGGTGAACAATTTTCAAGCATTATATAGGAATCATATTTTGCTGATGAGCCTTATGTATCGTATTCCTAAACTACATGTTGTAACAAGAGTGCAACCTTTACTTCATTTAACTCTTATTATCTTTTTGTCATCAATGTTTCCAAATCATACAAAATTTCTTATGTAAGTATATAATTTATTGATGAGTAAAACATGCTACTCATAATGTTAAGACTGTAAAGTAGCGTGTGATGGAACACTAGGTTAACAAGTTGAATTCTTCTCATCATAAATAAGATGCGTCATTTCTATGTACCTAATTTGGCTATGATTATATTTGCTATTAGCCATAAATATTGAACTCTTGAATTACCCTTGAATATTAGTATTTCAAAATAATCAAAGTTTGTCTGACTTATGTTGAAACCACAAATACCTGCAACTTGTCTAAGTTTGATACTTGAAATAGCTCGTTCAAACATTTTTACATTTTATGGGATTAGAATTAGAGCTGTTAATATGGGTTACCCGGTTTTAAACGGGCCAGCCTTAGCTGGCTCTGGGTTTTTTAAGGTTGGGCCAAAAAGACCCTGGATAATATGGGCTCGAGATTTACTACCCGAGCCCGGTCTTTGATGGGCTTCGGGCTACCCGGCCCTAAATGGACTTTTTTATTTAAAAACATTAAAAATAAAAACTCTATAATATTTATTATAAATAAAATTAAAAATTATGTTATTTTAAACATAATAGATTTTTAAGTACTATATTATCTCTTCTAAATACTATAATGTGTTTCTAAATATAATATATGTTTAAATTGTATAAAATAATACTTGAATATTTATTATAAGAGAAAAATTAATATAATATGATGAAAAAATGTTGATTATACTAATGTATAATATTTAAAAGAGAAAGATTGAATAAAATAGAGATAAAATTTAGTGAAGTGAGAAAAATCAATATGCTATTTTGGAGTAAGATAATATAAATATTAATATATTTTTTTAAAATTTATAATTATGCGGGTCTGATGGGCTACCCATGGCGCATATGGGCTAGCCCTAATGGGTAGCGGGATTTTTAGGACTGGGCTAAAAAGGCCCTGAAAAATATGGGCTCTAATTTTAAGGCCCAAACCCTATGACTTTTCGGGCCTGGCGGGCCGATCCATATAGACTAGTCCATTTTAACCACTCTAATTAGAATGATGACCTAAAATTTTAACATTACCTATAATAACTTATGAATAGAAAATGCATTTCTTTTAATAGTTTTACAAAATATCATCATATCATCATTAAATAAAGTGCGACTTAAAATTGTAGTTCTTTTTATTTATCACAATTGATAATAATCAATAGTTAATAAGAATATTTTATAAAATGATTACTTTTATTCATCACATTTCTGAACTAAAAAAATTCTTTAAACGACATTTAATTTAAAACAAAGGAGTAATAATATTAAGGATTACAAGAGAAGTTGGACATTTAAATGTATTTTAGCCTTGCTAGTACTATCTGGTATCTCTTGGAGATCCAAAAATGCCCGTGCAAACCCTACGAGTCTATCATGCTAAGAAAAACCCTACGAGCCTTGCTAGTACTATCTGGTATGTTCTGGAATTAAGAGCAATCTGATGAGTGTGAGTCAGCTCATTGAGAAAGATTTTTGTGTTGTCATGAATGACAATATCTTGAAGTTGTATGATTCCAATCAGAAGCTGATTATAGAATATGAACAGGGAAGCAACAAAACATTCAAGGTGAATGTGGAGACAGCTGAAATAAAATGTCTTGGTACAGAAGACGTTGAATGTGATAGTAAGTTATGGCACAAGAGGTTGGGGCATCTGAACTACAGAAGCCTAGGGCATCTAAGTTTTGAGAAGCTCGTGCGTGGCATTTAGAAGAATGTGAAGCCTAAGAAGTCATGTGAGGTATGCATGAAAGGCAAGCAACCCAGATTGCCATTTGGGTCAAAAGTGTTCCCAAGAGCAAAACATGCTTCAGGAGTAGTGCATTATGATGTGTGTGGACCATTTCAAGAACCTTCACTTGGGGAAATAGATATTTTGTGTCTTTTGTGGATGAGTTCACAAGAATGACATGGGTAACAGTCATTAAGTTTAAAAATGAGGTGTTTACTGTTTTCCAAAAGTTCAAGCTGAAGGCTGAGAAACAGAGTGGTCAAAAGCTGAAGATTCTCAGAACGGATGGTGGATGTGAGTATAACTCTATAGAATTTTAGAAGTTCTATGATGAGAATGGAATTCAACATGAGGTTATTGCTCCCTATACTCCTCAACACAATGGTCTTGTTGAAAGAAGAAATCGTACTTTGCTTGATATGACGAGAAATATGCTGAAGGAGAAGAAGCTTCCTAACATCTTGTGGGGAGAAGCTGTAGCCACTTCAGCGTATGTGCTTAACAGGTGTCCAACGAAGAAGCTGAAGGATATTGTTCCTTTAGAGAAGTGGACTGGAGATAAGAAAAACGTTAACCATTTGAAGGTGTTTGGTTCTGTATATTATAAACACGTTCTAGAAGCTAGAAGACAAAAGCTGGATGATAGAAGTAAAGTAATGATTCTGGTAGGGTACCAAATACAGGTGCTTACAAGATTTATTGTCCAGAAACTAATAAAGTTGAAATCAGCAGAGACGTCATTGTAAAAGAGTCAGAAGCTTGGGATTGGAGCAAGTCTCAATCCATTTATGAAGATAAATTAGAACTTGAAAGTTCTGAAGAAGAGACAGAGTCAGACGATGATTCTGAAGACTCTGAAGATGAGTCAGATGGTGAATCTGATTTTGATCCATATTTTGGATCTGGTGGAAATCATGCTTCTGAAAGATGTAGGTTCTAAAGATGTAGGTTCTAGAGAACAAGCTTCTGAAGATGATCATGTTTCTGGTGGTAATCATGACTCTAAAGGTGGACCATATGAAGGAGGAGCTTCTAAAGGTAGTCCAGCCTCTAACGCCGGTCATGATTCTGAAGTTGGAACTTCTGAAGAAAGAACTTCTGAAGGTGATCCAATTTCTGGTGGTGGTCAAGCATCTGATATTGTTCAGAGGCCACAAAGAATCAGAAGAATACCAAGAAGGTTTGCAGATTTTGACATGTTGCAAGACACTAAAGTAGACTCTAAAGGAGAAATGGTTCAATATGCCATGTTAGTAGAATCTGAACCAGTGGGTATTGAAGAGGCTCTCAAGAAGAAAGTATGGCTGAATTCCATGAAAGAAGAACTTGAGGCTATCGAAAGAAACAAGACTTGGGAGTTGATTAAGCTTCCAAAGGAGAAGAAAGCCATCAGTGTCATATGGGTTTTCAAGATAAAGCTTAATCCAGATGGATCAATTGGCAAGCACAAATAAAATATAGTGGCTAGAGGTTTTCTTCAGAACTTGGGTTAGATAACTTTGAGGCGTTTGCGCCTGTAGCTAGACATGAAACAATCAGACTGGTGATTGCTTTAGCTGCAAATAGGAATTGGTCTCTGATGCATCTGGATGTGAAGTTTGCATTTTTGAACGGTTTGTTACAAGAAGAGGTATATGTGTCACAACCCCTTGGATTTGTGAAAAAGAATCAGGAAGGGATAGTGTACAAATTACATAAAGCCTTGTATGGATCGAAACAAGCGCCCAGAGCCTGGAACTTGAAGATTGATTCTTTTTTCAAAAGCAAGAGTTTCAGAAATGTGAGATAGAATATTATGTACAACATTATGGAGGCAATATGATTCTGGTGTGTCTCTATGTTGATGACATATTGCTAACAGGAAGCCATCAAAAGGATATAATCAAGTTCAAGGAGGTGCTGATGAATGAGTTTGAGATGACTGATTTGGGAAATATGGTATATTTTCTAGGGATGGAGATTCTGTACTCGAAAGAGGGTATCATTCTGCACCGGCTGAAGTATGAACATGAGCTTTAAAAAATATTTAAGCTGCAGAACTGTAAGGCTGCTATCACTCCATCAGAAATCAATCATAAATTGGATTTTGACTCTGATGGTGAAGATGAAATGCTACAAACTTCTAACAGTTGGTTGGTTCTCTAAGGTATTTGTGTAATACTTGACCTGATATTTGCTATGTAGTTATAATGGTTAGTAGGTTCATGAGTAAACCTAAGTGGTCCCATTACCAAGATGCTGTCAGGATTCTGAGGTATATCAAGGGAACTCTAAAGTATGGAGTACTATTCCCTTCTGGAAGAAAGACAGATTCAGTGTTGATCAGTTAATCTGATTCTGATTGGTGTGGAGATAAAGTTGATAGAAGAAGTACTTCTGGATACTTGTTTAAGTTTCTTGGAGGTCCTATTTCTTGGTGTTCCAAGAAGCACTCTGTTGTTGCAACATCAACGTGTGAAGCTGAGTACATTGCAGGTGTTGTAGCTGCATGTCAAGTTGTGTGGCTTCTGAATCTAATGCAGGATCTGAAGATCAAAGTAGATAAGCCTCTGAAGCTGATGATTGATAACAAGTATGCAATCAATCTTGCCAAGAACCCAGTATTACACGGGAGAAGCAAGCATATTGAGACAAAGTATCATTTTCTAAGGAGTCAAGTCCAGAACGGGGTACTAGAAGTTGTGCATTGTAGCACCCAGAAGCAGCTGACAGATGTTCTGATGAAGGCAATCAAGACGGATCGATTTCTTCGCTTAAGGGGTGGAATCGGTGTTGCTAGTTTTGTATAGAAAACCCTAAATTAAGGGATGGTATTGAAGGGTAATTTAGTATTTTAGTATGTTTCCTATGAGGCACTAGTTTTATGTGTATAAATACATTAGGAGTAGTTGTCATTTGAACTAAATCATATTTTCACGGTCTTTGTAGCCGTCATTTTACAGAGAATATAATATTCCTTTTGTTTTCGTTTCTTAAACCTTGTGCATTAACGATTTCCATGTATCTAATTTGGCTATGATTATATTTGCTATTAGCCATAAATATTGAACTCTTGAATTACCTTGAATATTGGTATTTCAAAATAATCAAAGTTTGTCTGACTTATGTTGAAACCACAAATTCCTGCAACTTGTCTAAGTTTGATACTTGAAATAGCTCGTCCAAAAATTTTACGTTTAGTGAGAGTAGAGTGCTAACCTGAAATTTTAGCATACTGTAATACCGTGGGAGAACTGACTTTTTTAAGAATGTTGCGGATAGCAAGAGCCGCCACCGACTTTTATTTTATCCAATTGGAAAGGAAAAAAAGAACAGGAAAGACCTTTAAAAAGACTTCAGTTCGGGGGGTAGGTTATACAAAGGAAAGGTATGAGCACCCTTTGTATCCATGGGTATCCATGGGCTCCTAATTGCTTAGCTCACTTTGTTTGTTTGAAATGTTTGAAAGAGTGTCGTGTGTGAATTGAAAAGATTTGAATAAGGACTTTAGCTTGTAAAATAAGCGTAGCCTTTTTAAAGTAATTTGAAAAGGAGTGGGAAAAGTATTCTTGTTCTAAATTTGAATAGAGAAGGCATTTAAGAGAACCCACCCTAAGTTTAACTTTCTGTTCTTTAAGACTTTTGTTTGAAAGGGCTATCCATACCATAAAGAGGGCAGGTAGTCCTTTCATTGGATTTGAAAAGGGTCATCGAGGATTATCGTTCGCCATAAGACTGTCCCTACCATAAAGAGGGCAGGTAGCCTTTAGGGAAGGATATAATAGTCATTTAAGCAACATGTGAGGATACCTTAGCATTCGAAAGGACAATCATCATTTTATCGCAGGCAACCTCGAGGGACAAGATCATATAAACCGAAGGCAACATCGAAGGGACTTATGATTGTAATACGGTGAACTGACTTTATTGAAATGTCGCGGTAAGCAAGAGTCGCCCCGACTTTTATTTTATCCAATTTTAGGAAAGGCTAAAAGAACAGGAAAAGACCTTTTAAAAATATTTTGAGTTCGGGGAGTAAGTTATACAAAGGGAAGGTATAAGGCACCCTTTGTATCCATGGTTATCCACGGGCTCTTAATTGCTTAGCTCACTTTTGAATCGTTTGAAATGTTTGAAGTGTCGTGTGTGAATAAGAAAAGATTTCGAAGAAGAACTTTAGCTTGTAAATAAGCGTAGTCTTTTTGAATTTGATTTTGAAAAGAGTGGAAAAGAGATTTTAAATTTAGAGCAAGCAATTAGTAGCAACTACCCTAAGTTTTAAAATTCGTTCTTTTAGCTTTTCGAGCGAAAGGGTCTATCCATACCATAAGAGGGCAGGAAGTCTTTCAATTGGATGTTTGAAGGGTCATCGATTTATCGTTCGCCATAAGATTGTCCCTTGCCATAAAGAGGGCAGGTAGTCTAAGGGAAGGATGTAATAGTCATTAATCTTTTTAGACATCATGCAAGGATACCTTAGCAATGGGACAATCACCTTATTTTTCCGAGGCAGCATCGAGGGACTAGATGATTTTTACTCTTTAAGGCAACCTTGCTTGAGGTATCCTCGGAATCGAGGGACTTGACTATTTAGTACACTTAGAGGCAACATGCAACAATTAAGGCAACAGTATAAGGCAACAAGAGGGATTACCCTAAAGGTGTGTGGGTGCAACAATCAAGTGGTTAACTTCGATGACATTTATCTTGTAATTAGGTGATTCTAGATTCAATTCATGGTTTTCACTCCCTAAATTACTAACCACGCAATTAAAAATGCCAGAAATTAAAGGCAGAAAAATAAAAGTTCCTACGCTATTACAATAAACACCTGCGGGAAAGGGGAAATAAAAGACAGAAAATAAGAGGGATAAATAATTAATTTAAATATCCTGAATGCCTTGATCTTCCTCGAACTCTGAAAATTAAAAAGAAAATAACAATGGTTAGTGTATTATAGATCCAATGGCTATTGAGGCAAACACTATTAAAAGGCAGAATAAAATAAAAATAAAATGATATTTAAACAAGAGAAATTACTAAACTTAGCTTTTTTGATCTAGTAGTGCGTGGCTGAAGGATCTTGGTTAACCCTGAAAAATGAAGAAGAGAAAGGTAGAAAACTTTTTGTGGCAAATACAAGGCATTGATAATAAATAAAAGAGGTTCTGAAAAAGGCAAAGGTTTTGAAAACATTTAGGGTAAACCCTGATTTTTTTAGGGAATGAAGGTTTTATGAGAAAACTCGACACACTAAGTTAACGGACAACACCTACCTAAAGATTTCTAGGGTTATCTATGGTTTGTGAAGTTTAAATGCTATCTATAAAAACCTAATTACAATTAAAATAAAACCTAAAATTACTAATTAAATTAATTATTTAATTATCCTAAATTACCTAATTAATTAATTATCCTAATTAATAAAATTAACCTAATTATTATAATTTTAATCTAATTATTAAAATTAACTAATTAAAATTAACTAATCCTAATTATTAAGACTAATTAAAATAAACTAATCCTAATTATTATTGTTAACCCTATATATAAAAGAAAGTAATTGGTTTTATTAAAAAAACTGAGTTTGTAAAAAAAAAAAAAAAAAGAAACAAAGATTTTTTTAAAAAAAGAAACAAAATAAAAACAACAAAGAAAAACAAAACCTGGGCGTGAGAGATTCTGTGTGGTCGCTCTGAGGGTGTACGGTGGAGTTGCGTTTCCAGGGAACGTCAGATTTGGCGCCAGGGAGATCCAACGGTGGCTGATGGCTAGTGCATGATGTGCATCATGGTCCTTGCTGCGTTGAATTGGTGAATATGACTATGCAAGAAAATTGATGAAAAATTAAGGAAGACGCTGGGTATCGAACCCAGGTCTTGTTGGTCATAGCCCTTTACGTTTTCCATCTCAACTGCATTCATTAGTTGTCATTGAAATCAGCAACGAAAAATAAATAAGAAACAATAAATAAAATCTTAAATTCAAAAACAAGTTAATAATAGAGTCAGATGGGCCCCCCTGCTGTACGCGTGCACCAATGAATTAGAGAGAGAGGGGGTTGACACTTTGACCGGCCACTAAGACTGTGCATGCGTGGAAGAGAGATGCTATAAGAGTTGACTAACGAATAGCACACAGCCACGCAGGCGGTCAAACGGTCTCCATGGATTGTTCATCATCTTCCCCAGACTACTTGCGGAATTATACGCGAAAACGCCTGCAATTTTACCTGCGGATTTTTCCGCAGGTTTTTTCCTTGTTCATGGCTGCGACTCCAATACCTGCAAACTCAATAAGAAGATAAAAGGAAACAGCCCAGATTTATCATACAGTCCATTGCGAATCTAATGGAATAATTATTTTTGTCCGGGACGGCTTGGATCCATGGGAACAAAACGTGAAGAGCTTGAAGCCCTAAAAATGGTAATCCGTGAGCCATGCGTTAGAGCTTCAAGTTAGCTGCCCAGATCTCCTTTAAATCACTCCAGTAACTCATTAACATCAACAAACCACGTTAAAATGCAAGGATATATAGAAACAAAAATTTGAAAGTATTAATGAAATATGATGATTATGATGCGTGAGTTTGGGGCTTCATCTCGTGATCCATACTACCTGCACTTACTATATGACGCCTTAGGAGTGGAAAGGGACCAATGAACAGTGTTGCAATCGACTGTATTTACAGATGCATGCTGCCCTAACTTCCTTGCAATTTTGTTGTTTGGAAACCCTATTCTCCTTGGCCAAAAATCGTCCCCTATTTCTGAATTATTGTTGTCCTTATATAGAGGAGAATTTAGGTCAATTTATTTTGGAACAAAATCCATGATTGGAGGTTTGTATCTTTGATTGAAAACTTACACTAAAGTTTCTATTTTTGGAGATTTTCTTCATGAGCAAGCTAGAACGAATTTAGACTCTTTTGTGGAATATATATGACATTTAATTGAATCAATTCTGAAGCCAAATCAAATCTTCCATTATTTTTATGATTTTATTTAATTAAATCATGATTTTAATGAATAAAATCTATAAAATAATAAATAAAAACAATAAAAATATAAAAGATATATTCCATGGTCGTGGATGAGCTTAAGATGATGTTATAACCAAAAGAAATCAAGCCCATTTAGAAGAAAAATCATTTTGGACCATATTTCTCTTTGTACACCTCTTGAAAATAGGTGAACTTGTGTACCTTTCCATTCCCTCATTTTTCAACATTTTTTCAAGTTCTTGGACTTTTTAGAAACCTTGAAGAGTCCTCTAACCAATGTCTTTGGTCTCATGTCAAAATAGTTTTCCATGCTCCTTGTATGTTCTTTTGAAAAAGATGACTTTTGGTTGATTCTCAAAAGGACTTATAATGTTTTGAGTCATATCTCTCAAATGAAGCATTTTTAGACTTGGCATGTGAGAGACAAAGTTGTAGAGCATTCAATTTCCTTCAAAATGAGCTTTGGATGGGAAATTTCTGATGTTCCATGTGGAAGTTATGGCTGGTCAAACTTTAGTTGACTTTCTCCAATGAAAACCCTAATTTAGAAACTTTTGGTTTTGATGATTTCTGATCTTTTCTTGATGAATTATGATCAATCCTTGATCAAATGATGAATAATACTTCATAATGAGGATGTTGACCAAAAATCAGAAGTTTTGACTGTGGTTTGACCATAGTTTGACTTTTAGGTCAACCAATCGATTATTGATCGTTTGGGTCGTTGACTGAGTACTCCTTTGAATTAGGGCTTGAAATCGGGCATGAATATCCTTTGAGGCATGTGAGAGGCCATGAGGACCACTTGAGGTGTCAGAACCTGATTTTACTTTGAGAAAAGCAAAACCCTAGTTGGAGGGTTTATTGTTTAGAAGAGAGACTGCATGCTTCTTTCTTGTATACCTTTGAGCATTTGAAAGTCAGATGAAAAGAAATATGATGGGCAAATTTTGGGGTATGACAATGATCTTTGATGATGATAATGAACTAAAGGCAACATTGCTAAGGTATCCCTGTGCTCGAGGGACTTGACTATTTTATTCGAAGGCAACATAAGAGGGGTTACCCTAAAGGTGGGTGTGTGTAGCGATCACGTGTGTTATATTCAGATATTTTAATCTTGAATTATGAGCTACGTCTAGTTATTAGTCTTGCCACTCCCTATTTTACTAGCCACACAATTAATATAAAATAAATGCAAAAATTAAAGTTCCTACGCCATTACAAGGCTTCGGGGAGGGGGAATTACAAACCAAAACCGGGGAACAAGAAATAGAAAATAAAAGCAGAAATATAAACCTAAGCTATTACATGGCTTTGGGGCAATTACAATAAAAGAGGAAAAAACGAGCGCGAAAATAAAAACCTAAACTATTACAAACCAAAGGCAAATACAGAATAAGACACGATAAACTGAAAGAAAAATAAAAAAGGAAAATTAATTAAAAAAAGGTTTTTTGAAATCGAAACCCTAAAGGTAAACCTAATTATTAAAACAAATATTTTTTTAAAAGAAGGTTAGTTGACAAACCTAAAAATAAAACCTAAACCTAAAATTAATTGATGTTAAGTTTGCCCAAAAATAGGGTTAAGGGTCAATGGGGATATAAGGTAAAAAAGAATGTGATAAACCCTAAAAAACTTAAAATGTCAAAAAACCTAATTAATTGACTAAATTAATTTTAAGACTAAATTAACCTAATTCTGATTTTTTATGATTTTATGGGTTTTATGTAAAAAAATTAGGGTTTATTAGTTTATGGAAAAAATAAAGTTTAGTGGTTAATTAGTGGTCAGTTAATTTGAATAAACAAAATAAATAAATAAATAAAATACCCACAAACAGAAGCATGTGATCCTATTGTTAGAAAGTATAGGATAAGTATTTCTAGTATCGTCTCCTCAGGGATTGATGCGATATTATCGCCGTTCTACAGCTTAGTGTATTTTGAGTTAAGATTCTGGATGTTTTTAGTGTCATGAAAGATAAATAGCATGAAAAGAAATTAAAGACAATAATTTAGGATTTAAAAACGGTTTGGTAAAACTGTGTCAAGATTAGTTTTTGTTAGCTCGCTTTTGTATATACTCTGCTGATCATGTATATGAACATATCAATGATTAATACAATCACGTATCCTCTCGATACTGTTTATCTCTAAAGCAGTATCGTGATTGTTATTATATTAGCCGTCAGATGATCTCTCACGCCGACAATTGACATAATAACCTTTAAAGTTTGATACAAGTGATTATCAACTCACAAATCTATCTCTAGAGTTTGATTATTGATAGATGAATACCCTTTTGGTCAAGATTTGAAACATATCTCTCGATAGTGTATCAAAACAACATATAAACATGAATACAAAGATATTCACCATATATTAATCACCAACAAGGTTCATATACAAAAGATCAAGCTAAATACATACTCTACAAGCTAACTACCTCTAATCTTGACACATGAGGAGTTTAGCTATCCATAGCTTCAACAACAAACATCAACACAAGATCTTCTAGCATAGAAATTCAAAGATGATGAAGAAAAATGCTTGAGAAATCTTGAATATTTATGAGTTTTTCTTTCCTCTTCTCTTGCCCTAGAGTGTATGGTTGGTAAGAATCAAAAGAACAAGATAAGGATGTCCCAAAATATCTCTAAGTGTCTAAAAGTAGCCACTTGAAAAAGTACCGCCGCTTAGCGCCCAGACTGCCGCTAAGCGGAGCACCAAAAATATCTGCTTCCACGCTGGAGGCCGCTAAGCGGGCTGAGGCCGCTAAGCGGGACTTGCTGATCACAAATTTTCCTTTCGCCCCTGGAAAGCGCGCTTAGTGGCCGCTAAGCGGCCCTTGCTGAACAAGACTTCTTCATTGAGCCTCCAAACTTGCTCCAAAATGCATCCTAACCTCCTATTACTTCCCAAAATGCATAGAACCTACAAAAAAACATAAGAAAAGCTTAAAAATACTATATTTACTACTAAACTCGATTTTATTTATTTACACGATTACGAACCGAAATTAAATAGAAAAGTAATGAGAAAAGTTATCAAAATACCACAAAAGTTTATCAACAAATATCCACATTTTGGATTCTAACAACTCTCCCCAACTTTGACCTTTGTTTGTCCTCAAACAAGAACAACTCAACAAGCACAAACAAAATAATATTTACAAGGTTAGCAACATAAAGAGAATGGTTCAAACTTGACTTACATGCATGCTACATAACCATCCCTTGCTTGCACAAGATCAAAACATGAATATGAGTTAGGTTCTAAATACAAACACTTCACCACACTTGCATTTATCAAAATGATATTCAAACTTGAATCACCTACAATCAACTTCAAAAATGAAGGACAAAGTGGTATAATCATGTTAGCACAAGGGACTTATCACTCTCCCTAGCAATTATGCACATTCAAGACAATTCATACATTAATCTAAACTAAGTAACAAAAGTGATAGAAACAAAGATCACGAGGACTTTTTCGGTTGTAACTTGGCTTGGTTCCAAACAAGTGTCATTTCTACATGGCCAATGAATCAAAAAGGGACAATCGCATGAAGAGCATTTATTCAATCACACTATTTACACAAACATTCTTATTTCTCCCTTTTGACTTTACAACACTACAATGCATTCTTTCTTTTATCTTTTGATTTTTCATAACATTGTAATTTTTCTTTTCTTTTTCAATTCATTTTTTTTCTTTGTTATGAATGCATTGTTCTATTATACCACCTTTTCCTTTCTTTCTTTTTCTTAAGTAAACTCCTCTCCCCAACTTTGAACAATTCAATAATTCAACACAATTATGCTCTTCATTTAAGATTTAAGTACAATAGGGTTAAGTGTCTACCAAAGAAAATATTTTCCAAGTGAGTCAAAAGTTTTCTTTATTTGCTTTTCTTCAACAAACTCAATAAGGGAATACTTACTAGCTTGTCGGTTCTCATTCGACTCACTTGGCAACATCAAAATTTAAGGCTCAAAATTGGTTTCAATTGATCACACTCTCACATGTGGCTTTTTGGAAGGTGGTTTTTCTCGTACTACACAAAAAAATTGCCTCGATCACTTCTAAGTTCTAACACTTTAAACAAAGCAGATTAAGCATGAATCGTCCCAGTTAACACCAATTGCTAGCACACACAAAAGTTTATAGTACACAATGGAAAGTCCTCTCACTTATGTAGTTATGTCCTAACTTGATTCAACTATGAACAAAATCTTTCAAATGCAAAGTGATGACAAGTTTTTGTATAAAGCACCTAAATCATATTCACACTAATATCTACAAAGCAAGAAAATCGTTACCTTAGCATGCAACGCATCAAGAGCATTATCATCACCATCCAACTTTGATGTTACAACTCTTTGATGAAACTTTGCTTGCTTGAGTTTTCTATTCATCACAAGGACAAACAACAAAAAATTTCTTATAATTACTAATATTATATTAAAACATAATTACTACTATTATTAAAACATAATTACTACTATTATATTATTAATACTATTATAATATTACTAGTACTATTATACTTACTCTAATTATATTATATAACTACACACACTTAACATTATAACAAAAACACCAAATATAACACACACCTAATATGATATACTATATTAGAGACAAATTGCCAATGGCAAATGCCTCAAAGATGTCTTAGTAGCACCATTTGGCACTTCATTACAACAAAAAAACACACATCCCTAAGGATGGTAGCAAAACAATCCAACTACAACTAAATATTCAACATAAAATTAAAATACTACTAAACAAAACACAATAAAACACAACAATATCACCACAAAGGTATCATCACTCATCACCATCTTCCTCTCCTTCTTGATTTCCTTCTTCACCTTCCTCTTCATTAGCTCCTCCCTCATTCACTCCTCCCCCATCCCTAAAGAATGGCCTATCCTCCGGATAGTTACAAATGGCCTCATATTGCTCATTTGTAGTAAACGATGTCACACTGGAAGGATCACTCATCTTCAGGTACAAGCGGTGCAAAGAGTCATGAATGGTAGCTTCCGACCTTCGCAAAGCATCCATATAATCCCAACTGTACCTGCACGCCATTTGTTGATTATATTTTGCCGGGTCGGCAGGAGGAGCTACTGCTTCCGGTTGTGGCTGAAAACGACCCCTTGCTCTTGGCCTTGGAGAACAAAACCGAACAACATAAGCATCATCCACCTTACTAGTAATAGCCATCTGAAGCTCATCTGGAATCTCAACCCTAACCCTCCTGCACAATCCCATAATCATAGCAGGATAAGGGAGTTGACCAGCAAGTCGACTCCCTAAAGCATGCCCACTAGAAGCCACCTCTCGCATCTCCTTAGAAATAATCTGAGCAATGTCAATTTCAATACCTGTCATCATAGCAAATAACAAACAAGAGTTAGCTAATGTGAGGTCACTGTTGTGGCTCTTTGGCTTCAAGTTGTTCAGAAGCAAGGTCAGGTAGAGTTGAGCCATCCTATTCATGTTCCCACAGTCCATCTTCACTGGTATGCCAGCAGGGTTAAGAGAAAAACCACGACTCTCAAAAGAAAGGACCTCTGCAAATTCTTCCATATTTCATTGCCTTCCTCTATGCATCCTTGCATACTCACAACCATTTTCAGGAAGAGCCATTGGATCACCAAGATAAGAACTAATAGCAGCCCAATTGAATGAAATGGCTCTCCCCCTCACAACTGTTTTGCGCACATACTTTGTATCTTCCGTAGGCATTGCATTCGCATAAAACTCCCTCACAATATCAACATTAATGTGAGTGTTCGGCTGAAGAAGAACATCCCACCCACGGTTGTGCATGTCTTCCACAAATTGCCTATACTCCCCATTAGGCTTGAGGTCAAAGATTTTCTCCGGTAAAATTTTTCTTCCGCACAATCTTCCAAACCACTCTTGATGCTCAGCACTCAAAAACCTTGCATTGTCAAAATGGGGTGCTTCACGAACGGGAGCTTGTCCAGAACTAGAGCCTGGAAATCGTCCTCTTTTGCTTCGGCTTTGGCGAGAAGTCATCTACAAATCACAACAAGAAACACACCACACTGTTAAACACATAATATTGCACTTAAACATAACTAATAGATGGTGTTGGACCCAACTTTGAGTGCTTGAACTGAACTGAACCAGAAACAGAAACATTTTTCTGTCATCAGCATCAGCCGCTTAGCGGGATGACGACCGCTTAGCGGCCCTGCGATTTCTCAGAAAAATTCTGCAGAAACGCAGTCTGCTATGACTTGCTAATTCATACACTTTCTTCACTCCTTCTGCATCAAAATGGCAACCAGTGATGAATGCTAACACTAACTCTACTCCTACTCACTAAACTAACCTAATTTACACAAACTAGGGTTCTTAACACACACATTCCAGAAATTAGTTCACAAAACAACAACCTAATCACAATCTAAACCAAAATCTATATTTATGAGCAATTCTAAACATTACCTACTATTGCTATCAATTTACAAAAACTTTTTCAAAGAAAATAAACAAAACATTTACCTTGCAAACACAAACGAAAGAGATACTTGATGGAAATGATTTGAACACAAGAACTTCCTTCCCAAAAATGGATGCAAAGATTGAGTTAGGATAAGAGGGAACTTGGAACACTTGAAAATTTTGGGGAGAACTGAGGTGGCTAGGGTTTCTGGCCGCTCAGCCCCTCATAACTTGTTTCTCTTTTGATCTGGGCCGGGTCAGACCCTCTGGCCCACTAAATTTTTTTCTGCATTTTTGTATGGCCGCTTAGCGGC
Source organism: Vicia villosa (assembly GCF_029867415.1). NCBI lineage: Eukaryota > Viridiplantae > Streptophyta > Magnoliopsida > Fabales > Fabaceae > Vicia > Vicia villosa. The sequence continues at coordinate 15,421,348 of NC_081181.1, forward strand.
GTGACGGCCACTTAGCGGTATCAGTAAAATTCTGTTTTCTGCAGAATTCTCAGCAGTCCCCCAAGCCCCGATTTTTCCCGACTTTCCTAACAGTCACAACACACACAAAGCATAAAATACTTACAATGTTGGGGTGCCTCCCAACTAGCGCTTTGTTTAACGTCGGTTAGCTCGACGGTCCAGGCGGCTTTACGGATCAAAAATCGGAACGGCTTCCGAACTTCGATCGACTTCACCACCAAGATACGGCTTGAGTCTTTGGCCATTCACGGTCCAACTTTCATTTGTCGTCGGATTTTCAAGCACAACCGCTCCATAGTCTTTTACTTCCTTGATTCGGAACGGACCCGACCACTTCGACTTCAATTTACCCGGAAACAATTTCAACCTTGAATTGAACAATAGAACCATTTGGCCTTGCTTAAACTCCTTCTCCACAATCTTTTTATCATGATATCCTTTCACTTTCTCCTTGTAGATTTTGTTGGATTCATAGGCTTGTAATCGCAATTCTTCCATCTCAAGCAATTGCAATCTTCTCATTTCACCACTTGCCTTAGGATCAAAATTAAGCAACTTCAAGGCCCAAAATGCCTTATGCTCCAATTCCACAGGTAAATGACAACTCTTCCCGTAAACCATTTGAAACGGAGTAAAACCAATCGGTGCCTTGTATGCCGTACGGTAAGCCCATAAAGCATCATCCAACTTTTGTGACCAATCCTTCCTTGATGAAGAAACAGTTTTTTCCAAGATTCTTTTAATTTCTCAGTTGGAAACTTCGGCTTGACCATTAGCTTGTGGATGATAGGCCGTTGTTACCTTGTGCTTCACACCATATTGTTGTAAGACTTTTTCAAGTTGTGTGTTGCAAAAATGTGAGCCACCATCACTAATGAGAATCCTTGGTGTTCCAAACCTTGTAAAAATGTTTTTCTTCAAGAACTTGATTACGGTCTTTCCATCCGCCTTCGGACATGCTATTGCTTCCACCCACTTTGAAACGTAGTCAACCGCAACCAAAAGATGAAGGAAATGGTCCTACAAAGTCTATTCCCCAACAATCGAACACTTCCACTTCTAACATATTTGTCAATGGCATCTCATTCCTCTTGCTCACTCCACCACTTCTTTGACAATTGTCACAACTTTGTGCATGCAAGTAGGCATCTTTGAATAACGTCGGCCAATAGAACCCGGATTGGAGAACTTTTGCCGCCGTTCTTTGTCCACCATAAGGTGAGTTATGACAATGCCACAAGATTCTCATTGCTTCTTCCCTTGTCACACATCTCCTTAACACACCATCCACACCAATTTTGAACAAGTATGGATCATCCCACACATAAAATTTGGCATCATGAAGGAACTTCTTTGTTGCACTTTTACTCCAATCTTCCGGTATCCATCCCGATGCCTTGTGATTAGCCATGTCAGCAAACCACGGCCTTTCTTCCACCATGAACAACTTTTCATCAGGGAATGATTCCAAAACCTCTTCTTCTTTGTTTGTTACCTCCTCATTCACCAACCTTGACAAATGATCCGCCACCAAGTTTTCCGCTCCTTTCTTGTCTCTAATCTTTAAGTGGAATTCTTGTAGCAACAATATCCACCTGATTAGCCTTTGCTTTGAATCCGGCTTGGTAAGCAAATTCTTTATCGCTGCATGGTCAGTGTAAACAACAACTTTCGAACCAATTAAGTAAGACCTAAATTTTTCTAATGCATATACAATAGCTAGTAGTTCTTTTTCAGTTGTTGCTTAATTAACTTGTGCCTCATTAAGAACCTTACTAGCATAATGTATAGCATAAAAAACTTTTCCTTTCCTTTGACCCAACACCGCTCCTACCGCATAATCACTAGCGTCACACATTAGTTCAAAATCAAGTTTCCAATCGGGCGCTATGATTATGGGTGCGGTAGTCAATCTTTGTTTCAATTCATTAAAAGCTAAAAGGCATGCATTATCAAAAACAAAAGACTTATCTTTATTGAGAAAGTTGCTCAAAGGCTTTGCAATCTTTGAGAAGTCCTTGATAAATCTTCTATAGAATCCCGCATGGCCTAAGAAGCTTCGAATTCCTTTGACATTTGTTGGTGGTGGCAACTTTTCAATAACCTCCACTTTTGCTCGGTCGACTTCAATTCCTTTGGAAGAGACTTTGTGACCAAGAACTATGCCTTCGGTAACCATGAAATTGCATTTTTCCTAATTGAGGACCAAGTTGGTTTCAACACATCTTTTCAACACGGCATCCAAATTCTTCAAACAAAGATCAAATGAAGCTCCAAAAACGGAGAAGTCATCCATGAAAACTTCCATTGTCTTTTCTATGAAGTCCGAGAAGATAGCTTGCATACATCTTTGGAAAGTGGCCGGTGCATTACACAATCCAAACGGCATTCGCCTATAAGCAAAAATTCCAAAGGGACAAGTGAACTCCGTTTTCTCTTGATCTTCCGGATTGACCGAAATTTGGTTGTACCCGGAGTAGCCATCCAAGAAACAATAGAACTCTTGATCCGATAACCTTTCCAACATTTGGTCCATAAAAGGTAAAGGGAAGTGATCTTTCCTAGTAGCTTGGTTAAGCTTCCGGTAATCAATACACATCCTCCAACCCGTCACGGTCCTTGTCGGAATCAACTCATTCTTGTCATTTGTAATCACGGTCATTCCTCCTTTCTTTGGTACCACTTGGACTGGACTCACCCATACACTATCGGAAATAGGATAAATCATTCCGGCTTCCAATAGTTTCACCACTTCCTTTCTTACAACTTCTTTCATTGTAGGATTCAACCGGCGTTGAGGTTGAGCTACCGGTTTAAAATCCTCCTCCATCATAATTTTATGCATACAATAGGCTGGACTAATTCCTTTTAGATCGGAAAGAACCCATCCTATCGCCTCCTTGTTAGCTTTTAACACATGAATTAATTTCTCTTCCTCCTTCTTTGACAATGAACCACTAATAATCACCGGCTTCTTACCACCTTCTTCAAGAAAAACATATTTCAAATGAGGTGGTAACATCTTCAATTCTAACTTAGTTTCCTCCACCTTTGGCTCATCTTTCAACTCCTCCATCTTTGCTTCAAAAGGACTTATCTCTTCAAAAACATCAAGATCTCGCAAACACTCTTCAATCTCTTTTTCTTCTTCTTCATTGAGAACATCAAGAGCTTTGGTTAATGTTTTCTCAAGAGGATTAAACACATGAGCTCGACTTTCAACTTGCATGATAACTTCTTCCATAGCATCAATTCTAAAACAATCACTTGTATCATTTGGATGTTTCATTGCTTCCGAGAGATCAAAACACACTTCCTCATCTTGGAACCTCAATTTCATCAAACCATCATCAATGTCTATCATCATCCTTGCCGTCTTCATGAAAGGTCTTCCTAGAATCAATGAGGTATCAACATCTTCCTCCATATCAATGACAACAAAATCAACTGGAAAGAAGAACTTGTCAACTTTCACAAGCAAATCTTCCGCTATCCCAAAAGGCATAGTTGTAGACTTATCGGCTAATTGAAGTGTCATTCTTGTATTTTTCATATCAACAATGCCTAACCTCTTGACCATGGATAAGGGAATCAAATTGATACTTGAACCCGTGTCAACAAAACCTCTTCCAATATGAATGTCACCAATAGTAACCGGCAAAGTAACTCTTCCCGGATCTCTTTCCTTTCTTGGTAAAGTACTTTGAATGATGGCACTACATTTAGCATCTAGGACAATCGTTTCGGGCTCAGTGTAACTTCTTTTCTTTGTGAGGATGTCCTTCATAAACTTGACATATTTTGGCATTTGCTCTAAAGCTTCCCCAAAAGGAATATTAATTTGCAATTGCCTAAATATGTCCAGAAAACGCGCATATTGCTTCTCATTATCTTTCTTTGAAGGAGCATGAGGATAAGGTAGGTTACGAACGGGAGGACTCATAACTTTCTTCTTTCCCTCTTGAATCTTTCTCTTTTTCTCTCTATTTTTTTCTTTTTCTTCCTCACTTTTTTCTTCACTCTTATTTTCAACTAACACTCCCTCATCTTTCTTTGGTTCTACTTCACTTTCTACCTCTTTCTCCTTTTCTACACTAACTTCCTCCTCCTCAACCTCATTCCCCACTTCACTTTCAAGCACTCTCCCACTCCTAGTTACAACCGCTTCGCAAGTTGGCCGACTTGAGTCTCTAAATTCTTTATTGCCGCTTCATTACTCTTTTGATTCGCCATTGATGCTTGCATGAATTGATTTAGAGTCTCATCCAACTTTGAAGGCTTGTCTTGAGAAGGTGGTTGTTGTTGATAAGGACTTTGTCTTTGTTGATAATTATCTTGTCTCCACCCTTGGCCATATTGTGGTGCATTAGGCCTTTGTTGGTATCCACCTTGATTTTGGTAAGGAGTTTGTCTTTGTTGATAGCCTCCTTGATTTTGATTCGCCATGTAATTAACTTCATTCACCGGTGGACAATATCCGGTAGGGTTACAAAGCTCACACGAAGCAACTTGTTTATTCTTGTTAGGATCTTGTAGCTCTTTGAGTTGTTGAGGTAACCTTGCCATTTGTTTTGTAAGCTCCTCCACTTGTTGAGAAAGAAGCTTATTCTGAGCAAGAATAGCATCATTGGTTCCTAATTCAATAAGCCCCCGGTTTCTTTTGAACAACTCCTCGGTTATGTTGCACCTGATGATCATTTCTAGCCATTTTCTCAATTATCTCTATTGCCTCCTCTGCTGTCTTAGCCATCAAGGAACCTCCAGCTGTAGCATCTAACAGAAGCTTAGGTTGTGGTTGTAAGCCATTACGAAAAATGTGAATCTGAGTAAGTTCATCAAATCCATGACTAGGACACTTTCTCAACATTGACTTATACCTTTCCCATGCCTCATTGAGAGTTTCATTCACACCTTGAGAAAACACTGAAATTGCTGTTTTTGCTTCAAGTAACCGTGACTGAGGGAAGAACCTATCAAGAAACTTTTCTTCTAACTCATTCCAATTTGTCATGGTTTGAGTAGGTTGGTCTAGATACCAATCCTTTGCTTTGCCAATCAAGGAGTGAGGGAATAATCTCTTAAACACATGCTCTTCCTCTCTTTCAGGGGCTCCGACTGCTCCGGCAATTTCATAAAACTTTGTCAAATGTGTATATGGGTCCTCATGGTCAAGACCTGCAAAGGGATTAGCATAAAGTAGCTGAAGAATGCCAGTCTTCATTTCAGAATTTTTTGCATTGTTGTCATTTCGTGCAAACTGGGCTGCTCTTCTTGGACTGTTAGCACATGGTGCTCTAGGCGGTGGCGGTGGTGGTGGTGGTGGATCTTGTTCTCCATGCCCTGCCATCTCTTCTTCTATAACTTGTGGTGTTGATGAAGTAGTAGCTTCTTGGGCTAATCTTCGTTCTTTGGCTAGTTTCCTTCTTCTTCTGGTTTTACTGTTCAATCTCCTTGCGGTTCTTTCAATTTCTGGATCAAAAAGAAGCTGATCTGCTGGTACACTCCCACGCATAAACCAGAGCTGAAACACTAACCAAAAAGTGAGCAAAGACTAGGCAATAATAATAATATTTATACTCAAAACACACAGAAACTATTGTTATGCTTATAATATCTTAACGCCAATCCCCGGCAACGGCGCCATTTTGAGCATTTTTGGCCTTGGCTTTAGATAGAGAAAGTTGTAGAGAATTAAATTTCCTTCAAAATAGGCTTTGGTTGGGAAATTTTTGATGTATCATGTGGAAGTTATGATCAGTCAAAGTTTAGTTAACTTTTGGTTCAAAAACCCTAATTTAGAAACATTGATTTTTGTTGATTTCTGAACTTTTCTTGATGAATCATGATCAATTCTTGATCAAATGATGAATGTGATTTTAAAATACTAATGTTGACCAAAAATCATTAATTTTGACTGTATTTTGACCACAGTTGACTTTTAGGTCAAACTAGTCGACTGTTGACTTTCTGAGCTTTTGATTGAGCAATCTTGGGAACTTAGGCTTGAAACTTGTCACGGGGTTAATTTGAATCATAAGAGGTGATATGGATCCTAATTGAGACCTTGATTCACTCATCTTCCTTAAGAGATCCAAAACCCTAATTTGAAGGCCTTTGATTAGAAGAGTGTGCACTTAGTCCAACCTTGAGCCTTTGATACTTGAGTAAGCTTAACAGTAAAAATATAATGGTAAAATTTTGGGGTATGACACATACCTATAATAACTTAAAAAAATTTCTCACCCCACCCCAAAGCATTTAGGCGCACCACCGAGTTGACAAATTTGCCCTCGTACTTCCGTAGATGGATCTCCGGAAGCACCTTTTTTTGTTTAAGTTTACTTTGTTCCGTAGATACACCTACAGAAGAATTCCATGGATCCATCTACAGAAGAGTTTGATTTTATACTTCGCGCCAAACTCTTCCCCTCCCCATTCTTCAGTTTTCTCTTCTTCAAACACAAATTCTCTCTCAACCCCACAAAACAAACATCTCCTACAGTGCATTTCTTTCGCTCGAGTTCGACTGACATTGTCAACATCAACTTCCAACGCATTCCATCAACTTCAAATATCTATTTTAATCGGTAAGTTTTCGATATTTCGAGTTATTTTAGAGTAGTTGTGAAATCGAATTAGAATTCGATATTTAGGTGTATAATTGATTGGATAGGTTTAGAAATAGTGTTTATAGACAATGTAGGTAATGTTTTAGGTTTAAAACACACGATCAAGACAAAAAATGGTGTTTTTGGATGATTGAATAGTGGAGAAGACGCCATTGCTGCGTTCTCTACTTTCAGTAGCTTCCATAGATGGATCTACGGAATAGATGTACGTTAGGGCACTTCCGTAGATACACTACGGAAACACCCAATGTTTTTGAAAGAAATGTCCTTCCGCAGATCCATCTACGGGAGCACCCATGATTTCTGAAAACATGGTGCTTTCGTATATGCATCTACGGAAGAGTATTTTTCTGTTTAAATATTTATGTTTATTTATAAATACGCAGTTTCTAACTCGATCATTTTTGTATCATAATGCAGATATCATAACTCACGGTCCGGACAGAGACATCCATGGTAGGACAGCACATCACGCATCCGTTCGGCGAGAACGGTTGATGCGTCAATATCTCAGGTGACTGATGGAGCTGTAGCAACCTGCCCTGAAAATTTAGCTTTTAGAGTCGCCACCTATTCTGAAGGGCGAATAGGAAACCCTACGCAGATATGAGATTCGGGGTAAGTTATTATAATCAGGTTGAGGGAAGGTGTTAGGCACCCTCAACCCTTTCCTATTGGCTTTGAATCTAAGGCAAAGATTTATGGCTAAAATTATAGAGGTTAAAAGCTAAGGAAGTGAATAGGGGGAAAATTGAGATTTTAGGGAGGGGGACTCGCCTTGTTGCCAAGTGCCTACGTATCTCCTTATGGAGAATCAGAGTCAACGTAGTTCGGGCACAGGATTGTACGCCTTTAGAATTGATTATGAATATATTTGAAATGGTTTGAAGGCTTTTTGAATAGCCTATCGTAGTTTTTAGAAGTTGTGATTTGAAAATCGCAATTGAATGGATGAAAATCCGTAGTATCGTGGTTTAGTGTGTTTTAGATGTTTTGGGCGTACAACCCTGGTTTGATATGGCACTATTAACCGCAATGATCAATAGATTCGATCACCATAGTTAACAGATTAGTAAAAGATTGCTGGCAATTCTAATCGATTGATTCGATTATCACTTTTAGAAAATTAAAGTATTTTAATTATTAATTTATTAATTTATCGTTACCCCTCATAATCGATAGATTCGATTACAAATAATAACGAATTGATAAGGGGAAATATGCTAATCATCATAACCAATAAGATGGTTAAAACCATTTAGCAAAATAATCATTATTTTAATTATTGGATTTGATTAAATAATTAATCGATTATTAACCATTGCGACCAATAGATTTAGTCGGAACGAATAATAAATTAAATCCTAATATCTTTGGCTACGTGGCCAATGGGATTGGGCGAACCCTAATATGTGGGTAACTTTTATAGGGCTGTTGTGATTTATTAATTAAAATTAATTAAATTAATTAACTCGAATAATCGAGTAATCAAAATAAGTCGGGAAAATATTATAATCCTAACTCAATCATTAGCCTAATACTAACTTTATACCTTAATCTTAATTAAAATAAATTAACTAAACTAAATACAATTAACTTAATCTAAATAATTAGAATAAAATAAAAATCTATAAAGAAACCTGGCAGTAATCCTGTGTGCGTGCTTATTGATGGTGCACCATGTGGTTGCGTCCTGTGACCTTCAGATCTCGTAACGAGAAAACTCCAACGGTGGAGATCATGATGGTATACCATAAGCGTATGAATTCCTCTGCGCTGGATCAATGTGGGCCAATGAGTAATAAAAATTGTTTGCAATGCTGGGGAATCGAACCCCTGTCTGGATGGTGAAAGGTATGCACTCTTTGCCACTCATGCTGCGATTGCCACCTGATAAACTTATAATGCTGCTAAAATTTATAACAAACAAAGTCAGGAAATAAAAATAAGCGCCCCTATCTTCCTCTTTCTCGCGAGGGTTTCCTTTTAGAGAAACATAGGGATTTCCAGTGGATTGTTGCTGAATGCGGCTATAGGGATATGAATTGCGGTTGAGCAGTGGCTTGATTTGTCGGAACCGATGTTGAAACCGTTGTTGTACGAATTGATGTTGTCTGCGGCGCGGTGGTTGTGCGATGGAATCTGGTGGCTGTTCACGATTCACTCTCGATCTGCGGCGGCGCGGCTATGTGAAGGAAGGGTGGAGCGTGATGTTGTTGTTATTGCAAGATGAAACTGTGATGACATGATGCAGTGATGCTGTTCGCCTCAGATGTCGTCGAATTCGTAAAAGTATGTTGCTAATGATGGTGTTGCCAATCGGTTCTGAAGTGATGAAGACGTCGCGTTTGGAAAAGAAGACGGTTGAAGATTGAGAACAACAACGTCGTCACGGCCTTTGAGTTACCGATATTGGTATTTGAAGCGATTCATTACAGTGATGTTGAAGATCCTTGCTGAAATTGCAGACTTGAAATTTGTTTTGAATGATTTCAATACGTAGGTGAATCTTCACGTGAAGCAGTTTGGATAAACTTTGACTCAGGAAAACTAATGCTATAATCTACAAAATTTTCTTTCTTTGATAGATATTAGTGAGTGAGAGGTAAAAGCGTCAATCGAGAATGTTGGAGGAAAGTTGCAACCTGGGGTTGGAAGTTTTTTTTGTCCGTGAAAGTGTGGATCGCTCTGATAAAAATTGGTAGTGGTCTTATGTACAAAGCTAGTGGTCTTATGTACAAAGCTAGCTGTTAGTATACTATACGTGAGAATGAGAGGCTAGGTTAGGATTCTTTTGGTTAGCAATTGGCCTCCCCTCATGTGTATAAAATAACCCTATTTATATTAGTGCATTAGGTTAGGGTTTTCCACACTCAATGGGCCTATTGCCCAATTAAACATTTTGATTAATAAATTAATAATAATAGTTCATAATAATCCTAATAAAACCTTAAAAATAATAATAATTTTAAAATTAATACTAATAATCCTTAAAAATGTTAATCTTAAATTCTAATGGCTAATAACAATAATTCAATAAATCCTTAATGAATAATTAAACAGAAGGTCAAAACCTTATAATGGGATAGATTGGGCCAAATGATTGGGCCAGAAATACCTGTTAATTGCACCCCATTTTTTACTCAATGCAGCTTATAAGAGAATGGGTTTATCAATAGAAATGTTAAACCCCTAACCCTTATTTTAATACCCCTGATGAATTAATAGACGTAGATTTGATCGGGCAAATTTTTGGGTATGACAGCTGCCCCTGTTCAATCTTCTTAAACCTGAAGAGGTGGAAGACGATTGGACACTAAAATGCCCTGAAATTTGCTTGTATAGGGAAGGAGATCTGTGGGAGATGGGCTTATAGATGCCATCCATTCGCCTGGTAAGGTACTTGTCTAAAGCATATGCTTTTCAGCCCTGGATTATTTGATTGTATCTTGAGGAGAGAGAGTAATGTCTTACATAAGACTACCTGAAGAGATTCCTGAATAGGGTATATTGAAGGTTGACGCGGAGAAGCTTAGGCTTTGAACAATGCTTAGGAAGAATGCCTTGGAGAAGACTAACTGAGGAGTTCTATAAAAGAACTAGGTGTATCTTAGAAAAGATTGGATAAATATTTTAAGAAAGCTACCTAGAAAGGCATGGTGTGTCTTTAACAAGACTGTCCTAGATAGGCTGAGATGTGTCTTAAACAAGATTCACTTGGAGAGGTTTTTTAGACGGAGATGGGATGTCTTAAACAAGATTAACCTAAAGAGGTTCCTGGAAAGGAAACGAAAACGTCTTAAACAGTATTACCTTGAAAGGTATGATATGTCCTACACAAGACTAACCTAGAAAAGTTTTTTTTGAAAAGGATGTAATACGTCTTACACAAGACTCACTTGGGAAGGCTCCTAGATAGGATACGAGATATCTTAAACAAGACTTACCTAGAGAGGTTCCTATAAAGGGAACGATACATTTTAAACAAAACTATCTAGAAAGATTCCTATAGAGGATGCGGAATGTTTTAAACAAAACTGCCTAGAAAGGCTCCTATAAAGGATATGATACGTTTTAAACAAAACTATCTAGAAAGATTCCTATAAAGGGAGTGGAACGTTTTAAACAAAACTACCTAGAAAGGTTCCTATAAAGGATGCGGAATGTTTTAAACAAAACTACCTAGAGAGGTTAGGATATGCCTTAAATAAGACTGCTTGGAAAGATTTGGATAATTGTCTTGGACAAGACTACCTGGAGAGGTAAGAAATTCTTTGGTTGCTTCTGGATCGTCTTTGAAGAAAGACTTGGAATGAGGTATTGGAATTGTATCTGTTAAGATTGAATCGTTGATACGATCGTATTTGCACTGTAATCAGATGATAACATCTTTTTGATTATGAAGTGACCTGAAAAGGTAGCGTTAGTTTTTATGCAATGTCATGATGCATGTACCATGTAATGAGATTCTCAATGAGAATTATGCATGTATGCCTATCCCACACTGCGGGATGTGAATAGTACAGGCGTGAGAAGATCAAATATGCAACAATGCTCTTTGTATGATGCTAGTGTGATTTCCTGAATATCAGAAATTTTGAGAGATGTGCCCCTTGATTTGAAGGAGGGACCTTTCGAGGGAACTCAAATTTCACCGTGTCTTGCCTGATATGCATTGCCCCAGTGTTTGAATTCTTGGAAAAGAATGCCCCTAGTCAATAGGATTCTGGATTGTATGCCCCTGTTATAGGAAAACCCTCTGAACGTGGTTTCCCCATCTATGGGTCTTTATCAGGAATGATCGTCTTTGATTAGACCAGTTTAGAGGTCTCCTTGATGCTAAGCGTTGATTTGAATATGAAGCAGATGCTGAGTCATGCGTTTTGGTCGCGCCTGACGGATAGTGATTTGCTGGGTACCCAGAATGAGATGATGATGATTTTTTTGTGAGATTACCTGGAAAGGTCTCGAGGAAAATGGGGAATTGTCTTAAATAAGACTGTGCTTTAAACAAAGCTCAAAGGATATGTTTATGAGGGTCAAAAAGATTCCTATAGAGGATAAAGACTGTCCGTGGGGTTTTGAATAAAACTCAGGAAAAACATCTTGAAGAAGATCGCCCTAAAAAGGATGGTGAACTGTCTTAGAAAAGACTCTGTACTTTGAACAAAGTTTTGATAAGGTTTTTGGAAGCATAAGAGAAGTTTTGAACATGTCTAAAAAAGACTAACTGAAAAAGTTAAGAGATGTCTCACAGAAGACTACCTAAAAAGGTTCGTAGAAAGGCAACTGTCTTAGAGAAGACTGTCTGAAAGGGTTCGAAAATAGAAAGGATAAGAAGATGGGTCTTTAAAAATACTGTCTGAAAAAGGTTCCTAGAAAGGGTAAGGAGTGTTTGAACATGTCTTAAAGAAGACTGCATGGATAGAATGAGAAATATCCTATAAAGGTTCCTGGAAAGGATGCGAGAGTGGTATTGACACCATCTGATACTGAGTGACCTTTGCAACATGCCCCTAGGTAATGGACTTGCCCCATGGGCTGTTCAGCGTCTTTGAGAGATTCCATGAATCTTGATTAGATTGCCCCATGTAAATGGGATGATGACGAATTATGCCATGTGTATACATTAACCATCCCAGTCATCCATAAAAGATGTTTCTTCTTTTAACAAGCTCTTAAAAGCTACTTCGTCAGTCAGTAGGATTTTTAGCCATTAGCCGTGCCCCATGCAGCTTCTCCCTGATGTTTAAACATTTGAATCCACATAGACAAGTGTACTTTGCAATGAAATTCATGAGATGCGAATGCATACGTCTGTCTTGAAAGTTTGAAAACATTTTTTTTTGAGTAAAACAAAGTTTTTTTTTTTTAGAAAGTGATATCAACTCAAGAGTTATAGTAGACCTTAAGGAGTCGGGATACCTTTGGTAACGATATGCTTTCGAACTAACCATGCTTCAGTTAGGACTTTTAAAGGTTGTAACGTGGCCTGGTTCATGGTTTAAAGAAACAAAAGATAGAGGCTCAAAGTTTATTTGTACCCATCCCAATCTTCGTGATGTTCTCCAGTCCTATGCTCAGTTAGCTATGCATTTAGTCTCCAAAAGAATTTGGGAATTGTGACATTGACATTTATGATGGTTCAAAAACCAAAGGTTTATCTGCAAAGGCAGTCATTCTCCTTTTTTGTAGTACTTTCCTTTTGTCGAAGGTACATAGTAACCTTTTTTCGACTTTGTTATCCCTAACTTTTGCCTGAACTGTTTGTTTTAAAACTGCAGTCAGCGGGATGCCCCAGCGTTGCCTAAGTCTCCTTAATAGGTTTTGACTTAGCAGGCTCTTGCATTGCTTTCTTTTTCTTTGAGGACATTGACTGCCGGACTTAATGATGATGGGGAACCATCGGTGATTATGTTCAAAGGAACAACTTGGAATAATTAAGTTAACTGAGCAACTACCCTACCCCAGGTTATATATGAAGGGTTTTATTTTATATGAAGGAAAACTCCTACTTCTTTAGGCTCAAAGGGGTTGACGAGGGATTAACATCCTTATATCTCCATTATTTAGGAATTGAACAAATGCATGTACATCGTCAACACGGTCTGTTCGAAAGCGTAGTGTATGAAATTATGGTATTGTTTTCGTCATTCTCCCTCAAAAGGTGTAAAACTTTTCACAAGAGTTGAATATCACAAATAAGAAAACCGAGTAAAAACACAGTTTTAAATATAGTGAGAACACTAGGAATGAATCAAGACAAACGTAAGCAATGCATTAATGATTGTTGTAAAGTACATAACATATGTCGTAAGACTAATGTTTAAACAAACAGAAAGAAATTGCGAATGGAAACAAAACTAATGATCTAAGAAATCCTCTTTCTACCCACCTTGATTTGTTCACTGTCCTTGGAGTCTTCCCCAGAGTTAGGGATAGACTGTTATGTCTGAGGTGTTTGGTCTGTGTTGTCCACCTCTTGCACTCCGTATTGTAGATCCAGGTAATCATCATCCTTAGGGATATTGCTAGCAGGAATGCGAACTGTGCGGGTTGCCCCTTTGGTTTTTGGAGGAGGGAGAAATCCTTCTTGAGAGGTCTCTCCTTTCTCTTGGAATTGGATAGCTCTCCTAACAGATCGGACTTGAGGTCTGTCCTTAGCAGGGCCAAAGCCTGAAACAAATCCTAGCGGCGGGTTTTCGTCATCGGGGATCTCATCCTGAACCAGGGTATCCCTAGACTAAACCTCTTTTGCTTTTTCTTGTTTATCCAGGAGGGCCTTCATGAATTCTAGCATCTGAGTCATACCTCCTTTAACCTCTTCCACGCTAACCTTTAGTTGATCCACTTCCTCACGAAGGGCGGCTTGATTCTGTTCCAGCTGATCCATTGATTTCTTCTGCTGAAACCTTGTTTGATAATATGGTCGGGATGTTAGATTATCCTTCCCAATGGTCCTTTATTCTGGAGATAGAAGAGGAATCTTCTCTTAATGTCATGAAAATGATGTGTATGCCATGCATGACATGCATGATATTTTTTTCTTTCTTTTTTTTTGAATAAAATATGATGCAAGAATGCCCATGATGTATGATGCATGAAAACACAAAGATGTAGCAACAAACAAAAAACCAAAAACAAATCATATAAGGCAAAGATGCAAATCACATCATAATATTTCAAGAAATCCATGTTCATAGGTTCGACGTAGCGGCTCTTGGGAGCCAACCTTTTAATAGGGGGTGTTCTAGAAGGTCTCATGGGGTCGTTCGTAGCCTCCGAGACTTTTTGTCTCTTCGGATTTTGGAACAACTCATTTTATCCATGAGGTTCGAATTTTTGGGGTAGGTTCCCGGAGAGATCAGCTAAGTATCCAGTCCAGCCCTCCACAAAGTCAAGCTTCGTTTCGGACCTTTCCAAATACCTAACCCACTCCGAGTGGAGTTATCAATGAGACTCGTAGGCGATTCATACTCCCCTATTGATCTCAAAGTTAACTCCCACACTTAGGGTTTTAACACAACATAATAACACAACAGTGCATATAATATAACATTTATGCAATTAAATGCAAATATATAAACATATATAAATAAATAATTTTAGGCAGAAATAAATAAAAATAAAACGAAACACAAACCATAAAAATGGCGAATTAGCCAAACCCTAAAAAGTTTGCCAAAACTTAAATAGTTCGCCAAAACCTAAACCCTGCCAAAACTTAAAACCTATAGGAGCATAGTATTCACCATTATAGTTATCCCCAGCAGAGTCGCCAGCTGTAGCAACCTGCCCTAAAAATTTAGCTTTTAGAGTCGCCACCTATTCTGAAGGGCGAATAGGAAACCCTACGCAGATATGAGATTCGGGGTAAGTTATTATAATCAGGTTGAGGGAAGGTGTTAGGCACCCTCAACCCTTTCCTATTGGCTTTGAATCTAAGGCAAAGATTTATGGCTAAAATTATAGAGGTTAATAGCTAAGGAAGTGAATAGGGGGAAAATTGAGATTTTAGGGAGGGGGACTCGCCTTGTTGCCAAGTGCCTACATATCTCCTTATGGAGAATCAGAGTCAACGTATTTCGGGCACAGGATTGTACGCCTTTAGAATTGATTATGAATGTATTTGAAATGGTTTGAAGGCTTTTTGAATAGCCTATCGTAGTTTTTAGAAGTTGTGATTTGAAAATCGCAATTGAATGGATGAAAATCCGTAGTATCGTGGTTTAGTGTGTTTTAGATGTTTTGGGCGTACAACCCTGGTTTGATATGGCACTATTAACCGCAATGATCAATAGATTCGATCACCATAGTTAACAGATTAGTAAAAGATTGCTGGCAATTCTAATCGATTGATTCGATTATCACTTTTAGCAAATTAAAGTATTTTAATTATTAATTTATTAATTTATCGTTACCCCTCATAATCGATAGATTCGATTACAAATAATAACGAATTGATAAGGGGAAATATGCTAATCATCATAACCAATAAGATGGTTAAAACCATTTAGCAAAATAATCATTATTTTAATTATTGGATTTGATTAAATAATTAATCGATTATTAACCATTGCGACCAATAGATTTAGTCGGAACGAATAATAAATTAAATCCTAATATCTTTGGCTACGTGGCCAATGGGATTGGGCGAACCCTAATATGTGGGTAACTTTTATAGGGCTGTTGTGATTTATTAATTAAAATTAATTAAATTAATTAACTCGAATAATCGAGTAATCAAAATAAGTCGGGAAAATATTATAATCCTAACTCAATCATTAGCCTAATACTAACTTTATACCTTAATCTTAATTAAAATAAATTAACTAAACTAAATACAATTAACTTAATCTAAATAATTAGAATAAAATAAAAATCTATAAAGAAACCTGGCAGTAATCCTGTGTGCGTGCTTATTGATGGTGCACCATGTGGTTGCGTCCTGTGACCTTCAGATCTCGTAACGAGAAAACTCCAACGGTGGAGATCATGATGGTATACCATAAGCGTATGAATGCCTCTACGCTGGATCAATGTGGACCAATGAGTAATAAAATTTGTTTGCAATGCTGGGGAATCGAACCCCTGTCTGGATGGTGAAAGGTATGCACTCTTTGCCACTCATGCTGCGATTGCCACCTGATAAACTTATAATGCTGCTAAAATTTATAACAAACAAAGTCAGGAAATAAAAATAAGCGCCCCTATCTTCCTCTTTCTCGCGAGGGTTTCCTTTTAGAGAAACATAGGGATTTCCAGTGGATTGTTGCTGAATGCGGCTATAGGGATATGAATTGCGGTTGAGCAGTGGCTTGATTTGTCGGAACCGATGTTGAAACCGTTGTTGTACGAATTGATGTTGTCTGCGGCGCGGTGGTTGTGCGATGGAATCCGTTGGCTGTTCACGATTCACTCTCGATCTACGGCGGCGCGGCTATGTGAAGGAAGGGTGGAGCGTGATGTTGTTGTTATTGCAAGATGAAACTGTGATGACATGATGCAGTGATGCTGTTCGCCTCAGATGTCGTCGAATCCGTAAAAGTATGTTGCTAATGATGGTGTTGCCAATCGGTTCTGAAGTGATGAAGACGTCGCGTTTGGAAAAGAAGACGGTTGAAGATTGAGAACAACAACGTCGTCACGGCCTTTGAGTTACCGATATCGGTATTTGAAGCGATTCATTACAGTGATGTTGAAGATCCTTGCTGAAATTGCAGACTTGAAATTTGTTTTGAATGATTTCAATACGTAGGTGAATCTTCACGTGAAGCAGTTTGGAGAAACTTTGACTCAGGAAAACTAATGCTATAATCTACAAAATTTTCTTTCTTTGATAGATATTAGTGAGTGAGAGGTAAAAGCGTCAATCGAGAATGTTGGAGGAAAGTTGCAACCTGGGGTTGGAAGTTTTTTTTGTCCGTGAAAGTGTGGATCGCTCTGATAAAAATTGGTAGTGGTCTTATGTACAAAGCTAGTGGTCTTATGTACAAAGCTAGATGTTAGTATACTATACGTGAGAATGAGAGGCTAGGTTAGGATTCTTTTGGTTAGCAATTGGCCTCCCCTCATGTGTATAAAATAACCCTATTTATATTAGTGCATTAGGTTAGGGTTTTCCACACTCAATGGGCCTATTGCCCAATTAAACATTTTGATTAATAAATTAATAATAATAGTTCATAATAATCCTAATAAAACCTTAAAAATAATAATTTTAAAATTAATACTAATAATCCTTAAAAATGTTAATCTTAAATTCTAATGGCTAATAACAATAATTCAATAAATCCTTAATGAATAATTAAACAGAAGGTCAAAACCTTATAATGGGATAGATTGGGCCAAATGATTGGGCCAGAAATACCTGTTAATTGCACCCCATTTTTTACTCAACGCAGCTTATAAGAGAATGGGTTTATCAATAGAAATGTTAAACCCCTAACCCTTATTTTAATACCCCTGATGAATTAATAGACGTAGATTTGATCGGGCAAATTTTTGGGTATGACAGCTGCCCCTGTTCAATCTTCTTAAACCTGAAGAGGTGGAAGACGATTGGACACTAAAATGCCCTGAAATTTGCTTGTATAGGGAAGGAGATCTGTGGGAGATGGGCTTATAGATGCCATCCATTCGCCTGGTAAGGTACTTGTCTAAAGCATATGCTTTTCAGCCCTGGATTATTTGATTGTATCTTGAGGAGAGAGAGTAATGTCTTACATAAGACTACCTGAAGAGATTCCTGAATAGGGTATATTGAAGGTTGACGCGGAGAAGCTTAGGCTTTGAACAATGCTTAGGAAGAATGCCTTGGAGAAGACTAACTGAGGAGTTCTATAAAAGAACTAGGTGTATCTTAGAAAAGATTGGATAAATATTTTAAGAAAGCTACCTAGAAAGGCATGGTGTGTCTTTAACAAGACTGTCCTAGATAGGCTGAGATGTGTCTTAAACAAGATTCACTTGGAGAGGTTTTTTAGACGGAGATGGGATGTCTTAAACAAGATTAACCTAAAGAGGTTCCTGGAAAGGAAACGAAAACGTCTTAAACAGTATTACCTTGAAAGGTATGATATGTCCTACACAAGACTAACCTAGAAAAGTTTTTTTTTGAAAAGGATGTAATACGTCTTACACAAGACTCACTTGGGAAGGCTCCTAGATAGGATACGAGATATCTTAAACAAGACTTACCTAGAGAGGTTCCTATAAAGGGAACGATACATTTTAAACAAAACTATCTAGAAAGATTCCTATAGAGGATGCGGAATGTTTTAAACAAAACTGCCTAGAAAGGCTCCTATAAAGGATATGATACGTTTTAAACAAAACTATCTAGAAAGATTCCTATAAAGGGAGTGGAACGTTTTAAACAAAACTACCTAGAAAGGTTCCTATAAAGGATGCGGAATGTTTTAAACAAAACTACCTAGAGAGGTTAGGATATGTCTTAAATAAGACTGCTTGGAAAGATTTGGATAATTGTCTTGGACAAGACTACCTGGAGAGGTAAGAAATTCTTTGGTTGCTTCTGGATCGTCTTTGAAGAAAGACTTGGAATGAGGTATTGGAATTGTATCTGTTAAGATTGAATCGTTGATACGATCGTATTTGCACTGTAATCAGATGATAACATCTTTTTGATTATGAAGTGACCTGAAAAGGTAGCGTTAGTTTTTATGCAATGTCATGATGCATGTACCATGTAATGAGATTCTCAATGAGAATTATGCATGTATGCCTATCCCACACTGCGGGATGTGAATAGTACAGGCGTGAGAAGATCAAATATGCAACAATGCTCTTTGTATGATGCTAGTGTGATTTCCTGAATATCAGAAATTTTGAGAGATGTGCCCCTTGATTTGAAGGAGGGACCTAGGGGGGCAGCCGGTAAGCGGACCTAGGGGGAGTATTGATTAAGCCGGTGACATGCTTGGTTGGCCGACACAGTTGATGTGTGTAACAGATATCGGGGTGTTACACGGTCTTGGCCACATGGCCTCCGAGGACATCAGGTATGACTGCTATGCTGAGCACCGGGAGACGGTTCCGTTTGACGAGATAGCTCTGTATTCCGGATGGTTGGCCGCCAGCTCGACCATTGTTGTACGCTATCTTCCAGAGCGCATCATGCGGCAGTTTGGATATGAGCAGACAATACCTCGCGATCCTACTTGAAGGATAGAAAAACACTTAGAAAGGGGGGAGGGGGGTTTGAATAAGTGTAGTTTAAAAACTTGAATGATAAAAATAAATTGCACAGTTATTTTTATCCTGGTTCGTTGTTAACTAAACTACTCCAGTCCACCCCCACGGAGTGATTTACCTCACCTGAGGATTTAATCCACTAATCGCAACAGATTACAATGGTTTTCCACTTAGCCCACGACTAAGTCTTCTAGTGTCTCCTGATCACAACCTGATCACTCTAGGAACAATTGCTTATACACAAGCTAAGACTTTCTTAGAGTATCCTGACCACCACGTGATCACTCTAATTACAACTACTTAGACACAAGCTAAGACTTCCTAGAGTATCCTGATCAACACTTGATCACTCTAGTTACTTACAAATTAATGTAATCAATTCTAAGAGTATTACAAATGCTTCTGAAAAGCTATAATCACAACAGTGATATTTCTCTTAACGTTTAAGCTTAATCTCACTAATATATTACAACAGCAATGTAGTGAGCTTTGAAGAAGATGAAGTTTCTGAGCTTTGAGTTGAACAGCGTTTCAGCAAGTTAATATTCACAGAATTGGTTCAGAGTTGTTAACCTTGCTTCTCATCAGAACTTCATATTTATAGGCGTTTGAGAAGATGACCGTTGGGAGCATTTAATGCTTTGCGTGTTCCGTACAGCATTGCATTTAATGTTTCACGCTTTTGTCAACTACCTCGAGCCTTGTTCACGCTGTGTCTACTGACGTTGCCTTTAATAGCTTCCAACGTTCCTTTTGTCAGTCAGCGTAGCCTGCCACCTGTACTTTCTTCTGATATGATGTTTGTGTATACAACGTTTGAATATCATCAGAGTGAAACAGCTTGGTGCATAGCATCTTCTTGTCTTCTGACCTTGAAGTGCTTCTGAGCGTGATATCATGAGAACTTCAGTGCTTCTGCTTCTGATCTCAAGTTCTTCTGATGCTTCAATAGACCCATGTTCTGATTCTGCCTTGACCATCTTCTGATGTCTTGCCAGACCATGTTCTGATGTTGCATGCTGAACCTTCTGAGACAAAGCTTCTGAGCGCTGATTTGTTCATACTCTTTATATATTTCCTGAAAAGGAAATTGCAATGTATTAGAGTACCACATTATCTCACACAAAATTCATATCCTTGTTATCATCAAAACTAAGAATATTGATCAGAACAAATCTTGTTCTAACAATCTCCCCCTTTTTGATGATGACAAAAACATATATAAATGATATGAATTTGCGATCAGAAAGAGCAGACGGCTAAAGACAAATTACACAGCTATAGTATAAGCATGTGAATATGTCTCCCCCTGAGATTAACAATCTCCCCCTGAGATGAATAATCTCCCCCTGAAATTAATACTAGACGAATTTTATAAATAAAAGACTTCCCTGAGTATTTCAGTAGAGACGTTCACAGTGCTTGATCTTCAGAACATTCATGACTTCTGATTTCTGCTTCCCTAGGACAACTTCAGAACTTGAATTTCTTTGATCTTCAGAACATTCACAGCTTCTGACTTCTGCTTCCATCGGACAGCTTCAGAACTTGAATTTCTTTAGATCTTCAGAACATTCACAGCTTCTGACTTCTGCTTCCATCGGACAGCTTCAGAACTTGAATTTCTTTAGATCTTCAGAACATCCATAGCTTCTGATTCTTGCTTCCATCAGGACAACTTCAGAGCTTGAATTTCTTCTTACATCACTTCATGCTAGATTGTATCAGAACATTGTTGAATGTACCAGAGCATCATCAGAGCATCTCTACATCCTGAAATGTTACAGAACAAAACTAAACGACAAAAGTCAGCATGAATGAGTCAGAACATAGAATATGTTTCAGAACATATAATATGTATCAGAGCCAAGAACACATAATATGTATCAGAGCCATATGGTATGTGTCAGAGCACATAAACATAATGTTTCAGATCATATTCTATCATTAGAATATCTGAACATTCTTCCTTCTTGCTTCTGATTCTGAAGCTTCATAGCACTCAGCTTGCTTCAAGAATCCAAGAACTTGATTCATCTTGTTGCTTCTTGTGTTGATCTTGAAAAGAGAATCTTCAATTCCTGCAACAACACAACTTAAAGCATAGAACTTTGCAAGTTCTGTTAGTAATGCAACTGATTAAATCAAATCATTTATCACATATTTCTCCCCCTTTTTGTCATAACATCAAAAACATAAAAGATTCAGATGAAAAACAAAAAGAAACACACGGAAGAAAAAGAAAATTTTCATTGAAGCTCAAAACGACAGAAGTACAGAAGTACAAGGAGAACAGATGCACAGAACAGATGCAACAAAGCAAAAACAAAACAACTAAGACTCAATCTAAGATGGCCCTAGCCTTGACAAGATCTTAGCTAGCATCTCTTGAACCCCATTGTTGTGCTCATTCTGCTTCTCTATGAAAACTCTAAACTCAGCATTGACTGAGCTTTGCTCATCCTGTTTCTTCTGAATACCTTCTAGAGTCCTTGCAAGACGGGAAGGTTCATAAGAAGACGCTTCACAGCTTCTATCCAAAGGGATGGCATTGTGATCTGCAGCTTCCATTGATAAGTCATTTGCATGATTTTCCTCAACAGGAACTATTTCAGCAACATGATCTTCTGCATCTGCTTCTTGCATAGAAGCATCTCCATAGTCTGCAGCCGGAATTTTAGAGTCTCCATTCTCAAGTGCCTGAAGAATGGCAGCTAGATTCCTAGGGGCAGAAGGACCTTCAACTTCTGGTGGGTCAACAACTTCTGTAATGACCAAGCTTGGGTCATCCTTAGAAGGGTTTTCCCTCAGAAAGTCAAAGAGGGTCTTGAAATCCCCGAGCAGAACTGGATATTGAGGTCTCCAGACCACAATCTCCCTGCAAGGATTAGCTTCCAATGCAGCAGCCAATCTTGCTTCATCCAATTCATCCACAAAGGGCTTCTCCTCAGCAGCAACACAGTTTCTGAGAGGATGGTAGTATATACCAGTATCATCCTCCAGAAGGCATCCAGGGTAACCAGGGGCAGCAGCCACTAATCTCTTCTGTACTCCCACTGCTTCTACTTGAAAATCCTTGCGAAATCTTTTCCAAAGATTTCTTGCAGAAACATCATCCAGACCATTTAGAAAGGCATCCTTCAGAAGGTCTAGACTGCTAATCACCTCATGTCTGAATAGTTCCAAGCAGGTATAGGGTTCAGGTTCAGGCGGATTGAAGGTGAATTTGTAGTCAGGGTAGAGAAGATAGTAGGGTTTGGATTTTCTGGTAAGTAAGGGATAGGATATAGAAGGTGGAGGTGCGATGGATGAGGAAGAAGGGATATCTGAGAGAATGATTGATGAGGATGGAATATCAGAGATGATAGATTGAGAAGAGGATGGAGTATTTGTAAAGGGAATTGGTGAGAAAGATTTATCGGAAGGAGTTGGGGGAAGAATACTTAGAGGTGTGGGGTTTAGAATGGGAGAGGAAAAAGATGATGGAGAAGGATTTGGCAAAGTGAAGTTTACTTTTGGTTCAGATGGAGGTGATTGGAGAGATGGTTTAGGGACAGAAGGAGGTGGAGTAAAAACTTGCCTGGAGGTGTGTTCAGAAGAAGCATGTGAAGATCTGGTTCTGTGAAAGGAGTCTCTGATCCTTTTCTCCCTGCGTTCAGAAGATGCCACTTTGTCAGGATCATAGGTGACCCTCAACTTCTTGGCTTTCTCAGCCTCATCTTCTTGGGACATTCTTTTTAGCCTTGCCTGTCGTTCCTTCTTATCCTTCTTCAGAATATCAGCTTTGGACGGGAGTACTCTGCCACGGATCCAAGCAGGATCAACATCTGATTGCTTCCTAACACAATCTTCCAGGTAAAGCTTGACAACCTGATGCAGTTCTTTATGAAACAAGGAGATGAATCCTTCAACAGCAACTCTTCTTGACAGAATGTCAGGAAAACTTGTGCATACAAAAGGTACATTCTTAATGAGTTCCAGTCTGAACAAATCAACACCATTGAAGATGGGACCTTGAACTACTCCAAGAAAATGAGACGCATTGAGTTTTCTGATGGAGTCCAGCACTTTGTGTAGCGGGGAAAATCTGATATCGAAGCCATGGGATTGACTCGAATCAATATTCCGTTTGAAATCGCCACCGCGCTTTATTTTTTCAAAGGAAAAGGGAAAAGAACGTAAAACCCAAAGTTTTGTTTTTAAAACAAGAAAGAGATCTCAGGTACGGGTGTTGATTATATGAGGGGAAGGTTTAAAGCACCCCTCATATCTGTGGTACTCCACGGGAACCTTTTTGAAAATCTGTGTCGTGTGTGCTAAAAAAGGGTTTGTTTTATTTTTAAAATAAGCTCGGCAAAGCGTTAAGCTTTGGGCCTACACACCTCCTCGGTGCAATGGAGAAGTCAGAGCTAATGTAGTTCCGCTTTTGGGAAAAAACGTTTTTAAAACGAATAAACACTTTGTTGTCGTTAGAGAGAAATACTCAGCCATTGATCTTGAGCATGAGAACAAACAAGTTCTTTGCATCGCAAATGAAAGAAGGGCTCCAACTCGGATAAAATCAACGAGTATGCCACTAGCTCTCTCACGCGGAAAAGATCTCGTTATTATCAATCAATTTCAAAATCGTGGGGTATAACCACTCGTTTCGACAATTAACGGTGTCTAAACTTTTGAAGAAAAGCCACTAAGGGCGAAAGATATTTTTAAAGAAAAGGTTTTGAAAAGGTTTGCAAACATAAGAAGATTTTTGAAAAAGGGAGAAGATTTTGAAAATCTAAGAAGTAGGAGGAGATGAAGAGGCTAACCTAGTGCATAAAATAAAAGCTAAGGAAAGAAACGGTCTAACCAAATAAGAAGCCAACACTTGATATTAAGAGTCAAGGTAGTTTTCCCCTCTTTTGAACTTATCAATACCAACACATCAACACTTGGGGATCCAGATGAACTTATTGTCTTAGCACCACTTTTCATTAAGCACATTAAGATTCTGACGAAAATCGGGCAGAGTAACGGCTGTTTTCGGGTAGAATCCTTATATCAATGCCTTGGAATTAACCATCAAGGGCTTTCAAGGAAATACCTGCACACATAAACATACAACAGAACAATGCCAGACGGACAGAATAACAGGAGAGTAGTAATAGAATGAGTCCAGAGGTACTAGGTCCCTAAGTCCGGATCTCCAAAATGCTAGGGATAGTAACCGATAGTCCAAAGAGAGCCTTATGTATTTTTTTAGATTTTGATTATTTATTAGTGTTTTAGCAAGAAGAGTAGAGTATGGTCCAAGTGGACAAAAGAAAAATAACAGAAGCATAAACATATGTCCAAGTGGACAAAGAAAAAATGGCGGAAAGTAAATATGATGAAATGATAAAATAAAGCGATAAAGCGAGAAATATAAAGAGCGGTATAGTAAAAGTGCGGAAATTAAAGTTAGTTGTTAGATGTTAAAGATAACCATCTTGAAACTTGTCAAGTATGTTATCAAAGTTAGTAGGAAGATCTATGGTGAGTGAATGATGTACTCGGATTTAAAGTCAATGGGGCTTATCAGAAGCTTGATAAAATCATAGCGACTACACGATAAAAACCTCCACAAGTCTTAAATCAACCGCATACAATTCTCTTCCATGTTGGATCTTTTTTATTCGGGACACGAAATATTGCGCTATGTTAAGCAGATCGCCAAGTGATTTATGTAGAAATCACCCTACAACGAGGCCGGTCAAAACTTTATGTGCTAATGCATGCGAGAAGAACGATATGTAGATCGCCTTCCGAAAGCAATACCGCACGAAAAGAAAATAGGTAATGATCTAGTCTTTACTAAGAATCCATAAGAATTCTCAAAGTATTAAGACTTTCATCGATCAAAAGAAAAAAAGGAGAAGGAGAAGATAAAATGCATAAAGATAATCAACTCACACTATCATTAATATCATTCATCTAATATTATGGATTTGGTTCTTTCAAACCTATCAACATCCTAGATCCAATGATATTAATGAAATGGAGGAAGAAGAATAAAATTCACAAAAGATAATCAACTCACACTATCATTAATATCATTCATCTAATATTATGGATTAGGTCATTTCAAACCTATCAACATCCTAGATCCAATGATATTAATGAAGTGGAGGAAGTAGGAAACCAAAACAAGCATAAAAAAGGCAAAAAACCACATTCTGCCAGCAGGAAATCGATTTCATGCAGGGGGAAAATCGATTTCCATAGTGCAGTTTTCAAAAAAAAACAGGTTACGTTCAGCAGGAAATCGATTTCAGCCTTAAGGAAATCGATTTCCTCAGTGTAAAATCCAGCAAAAACAGCATTTAGAGGCATAAAACTTGACTTGCACAAATATACAAACACCTTATGATCAAACATCAATTGGAGCACGAATTTTCCATCAAATCACCATCAAATAGCACCAATATAGCATCAAAGATGCATCACACACAAGCAACAAGGATCTACATCATGATATACTAGAAGGATGAAGAAAATTTACCAAATCTTGAATAAAACTTGGATCTACTTCAAGAATCACCAACACAAATCTTGATCTCTCAACAATTGAAGAAAAAAGAGTGAAATGGATGGTGGTTTAGCTCAAAGTTTGTGAGGTTCAAGATGTGACTCACAAACTTTATGAAAGAACAAAGAGCTTTGGTGAATTTGGTAGGGATGAGGAGAGAAATTGCAAGGGGTTTTTTGGCTCTCCAAGCTTGAGAAATGAGAGAGTAGAGGGCTCTATTTATAGGATGAGAGCAAGAGTAGTGGTAGTTTGGTCTTTTTGCATTTGGTAATTAGCTTGTGTTTAATTGGTGATTAAAGTGGCATTTAAATGGTAAGAAATGGTAAAATGAGGTTTAAGTGGGTTTAATGAAGGGATTTATTGTGATGAGGTGGAAAATTGGTAAAATGATCAAATAAAAAGGTGCCAAAATGATGTCAAGCTTCCCTCCTTATATTTTTTGAATTTTGCCTTAAGGAAATCGATTTCCCCAGGAGTGAAATCGATTTCACTCTGTTCCAGAAGAGAAATTGGCGCAAAATACACTAGGGAAATCGATTTACCCAGGAGGGAAATCGATTTCATGCTGTCCAGAATATGATTTTGGTGAAGATTGCTGCAGGGAAATCGATTTACCCAGTAGGGAAATCGATTTCATCAGTCAGAACTGTGAAAAATGCCTTGTTTATTGCATGTCTTGGCTTGGTACCTACAAAACAAAAGCCTACAAAGAAACAAAGCAATATTTTTGGTATTTGGGTTAGTATAATATGCATACAAAATAAACAATCATTGGCGCTTGATGGTCCCTCTTATTGATGAGGTGAGTGCAACACCATAAACAAACTTCCAAGTGGAGCTCCTGATTAGTGATTGGGATATGAATGATATAGGATCTTAGGGTCAAAAATTGGGGTATGACAGATGCCCCTATTTAAGTTTCTTCGATTTGGAGATACGATGATTGGAAATCTTCGTTTTGACAAAATCCAAGAGACTTAAATATATAAAACACAATTTTCGATCCTAAGATGCAATGCAATGTTAATGAATGCATATGATGATAATAAAGCATGACAACACTGGGGAGTAAAAGGTACTCCACTGGGGAAAACAAATGTCTTGCTATAACTCCGCTGGGGAAACAAATGTCTTGCAAGCAGAAACTCCACTGGGGAAGGCAAGACTTTGTTGGAGAGACGGAACTTTAGTGGGAAAAGAAACTTCTCTGGGGAAAACACTTCGCGTCAGAGAGGTTATAGCATCCTCTTTCACTGGGGATGAGAAAAGGGGATCATCCTCTTTCACTGGGGATGAGAAAGTATGCATCCTGAATCAGAATGCCAATCTTCCGTTGACAGAAAAAACACCATCGTACCACTGATGATATGAAGAGATGTACCTTCGTTCCACTGACGATGAAGATATAAAATACACCAACGTTCCACTGAAGGTGAGCTACCAACTCAATAGTTGAAGGTAGAGAAAGGTTGAATTACCGCCTCAATAGTTGACGATAAGCTACCAACTCAATAGTTGAAAGTAGAAGAAAATTGAATTATCGCCTCAATGGTTGAGGATAAGCTACCAACTCAATAGTTGAAGGTAGAAGAAAATTGAATTACCGCCTCAATAGTTGACGATAAGCTACCAACTCAATAGTCGAAGGTAGAGAAAATTGAATCATCGCCTCAATAGTTGACGATAAGCTACCAACTCAATAGTCGAAGGTAGAAGCAAATTGAATTATCGCCTCAATAGTTGACGATAAGCTACCAACTCAATAGTCGAAGGTAGAGAAAATTGAATCATCGCCTCAATAGTTGACGATAAGCTACCAACTCAATAGTTGAAGGTAGAAGAGAATTGAATTACCGCCTCAATGGTTGACGATAGGCTACCAACTCAATAGTTGAAGGTAGAAGAGAATTGAATTACCGCCTCAATGGTTGACGATAAGCTACCAACTCAATAGTCGAAGGTAGAGAAAATTGAATCATCGCCTCAATAGTTGACGATAAGCTACCAACTCAATAGTCGAAGGTAGAAGAAAATTGAATTACCGCCTCAATAGTTGACGATAAGCTACCAACTCAATAGTCGAAGGTAGAGAAAATTGAATCATCGCCTCAATAGTTGACGATAAGCTACCAACTCAATAGTCGAAGGTAGAGAAAATTGAATCATCGCCTCAATAGTTGACGATAAGCTACCAACTCAATAGTCGAAGGTAGGAGCAAATTGAATTATCGTCTCAATAGTTGACGATAAGCTACCAACTCAATAGTTGAAGGTAGAAGCAAATTGAATTATCGTCTCAATGGTTGACGATAAGCTGCTGAGAACAATAAGTTGCCGCTAAGAATAGGGATCAACTTCTTCAAGGACATGGCTTGAGAAAAGGAACTGGATGTAAACTGTCACTTCTGATGAAGGGACTTACCATTTGCTGACTTTGCTGAGGAATCTTTAAGCAAAACGAAATGTCTTCGTGAAGAAGGCTGCCATTCGTTATCTCAAAGGGAACAAACTGTCTTCTGCTGAAAGAGACTGCCATTTGCCGACCCTGTCGAGAAATCCTTAAGCGGAACGAACTGTCTTCTGCTGAAAGAGACTGCCATTCGTTGACCCATCTTAGGAAAAAGTGAGCAAACTGTCTTCTAATGGAGGAGACTTTTGCTTGCTTTGAAGATAAGATTGATATGTGGAGACGTACAAACTTGCTCAAATAAGGAGGCTTGTTGTCAGCCAAAACATGATGGGGATAACATAAGTTGCTTAAAGTCAAAACCTGCCCCTTGCTTTCAAGCACAAATTCCGAGGGAGTGCGATAACAACACTGCTGGAAAATAAATATTTCAGTCTCTGATAAGAACATCAATCACAAATGAATTTTCCATTGTTGAGGAAAGAAGAAATCCTCAAGAGGTGCAAAATAAATGCCTTCTCAATCTAGGTTTCCCAGCCTAGAGAGGTTCAAAATAGTATTGCAAGAGACCAAAGTTCAACTCCAAGAACAAACTGGATAGAAACGGTCAAACAAAGCTTTGCCCTTTGAGGAATAAACTCAACTGGGGATTAATCAATCTCTGTTAGGAATTTACAGATCATCTTCTTCTTATCAAAAAGATTGGACAACACATCAAGCTCTATTATGGGAAATCAGAGAAAATTTCTTTGGAGAAAATCACCATTCCGAACTTGCAGAGGAACTAAGAAGTTAACATCAAAGCAAACAAGTTAACATGTGGGGGATTTTAGTTCAAAACTCAACACAAGGTGAGAAAGAAAACCCAACAGTCAACCGTTGTCTCAAAACTTCTTGGTAGAGAGTGACATACTCTGGATTGGTCATGGCAACAACCTTTGTGCTTCAAGCTAATGAGGTGATCAAGGCAACTTCTGATTCACAACTTGCCCCAGACTACATAGTCTATGAAAGGAAACTACCTCAAAAAGGTTCATAGAGATCCTTGGCATTATGAAGACTTGGAATAATCTGCCCCAGATCAACAGATTCTTGGAGAGATTAATCGAATCTCGACGTAACTGCCCCTGATTGACTGAACTTGGCACATTTTTTTACTCGACAAAGTCTTCGAGATTTGCCCCATGATGGTAATCAAACTTGCAAAAGCATTATACTGGGAAAACAACATGCCCCTGGCAATGTTTTAGTTTTCTACTGATGATCAGATGTAAACTTCCTGGATGTCAAACAAATGTTTACAAGCAGAAAAATGATTATTCTGAGAATGATAATGAAAATGCAACAATTATGTAAGTCTTGAAGTTTTATTAAAAAGATGTCACAAAACCTTGTGAACGAATCACTGGTTAAGAAATGACATTGATTTTTTTTTTATGCATATGATACCAACACAAGTTTTCAGCATAACCGATAGGAGTCAGGAACGCTTTCTTGTTTAAGTATGCTTTCGAAATAAACCCTGCTTCAATTAGGACTTTTGAGGGTTGTAACGTGGCCTGGTTCACGGTTTTTAGAAAAAAGGATTTTTAGGCTCAAAGTTTATTTAGCCCACCCCAACTTCGTGATGTTCTCCAGTCCTATGTTCAGTTAATTCAACATGAGTATTCATCTCTCAAAAGGATTTTGTGCCATTAAGGTCCTAATGAAGCTTTCTTGGAGATGGCAGTCATCTTTTTGTCTTCATTTTTGTATTCACACAGATTTGTTCACTGTTGAGGACTTTTGCTTTGTAGTCCTTTCTTTTCACTTTTCACTCTTTTCTCTTTTTATTTATTTATTTCCCTAACTTTTGCCTGGACTGATTCTTTTGAATTGGTCATCCAGCGGGATGCTCTAACTTTTGCCTAAGTCACTTGTTTTTAAGTTTTTGACTTAGCGAGCTTTTTTTCTTCTTTCTTCTTTTTTTTTTCTTTTGATTTGAACAAATCGTGTGACATTGACTTTATCTTGACTTGTTGAGAGGGTTGTGACTGCCTCATTCTTTGGCGGATGGAGGATAACCATTGTGGTTTCGCATTTCCATGCCTTTTGATACGCGGTGGATAACCATTGTGGTTTTCCATGATCCAACCTTTGATGTGCGGGGAATAACCATTGTGGTATTCCATGATCCAACCATTGATGTGGATATGACGTATTTGACCCTTGGATGCACAATCCTTTTTGAAATATGAACACTCGGTCAAATTAACTGAAGACTACCCTGCCCCAGGTTAAAAATTTAGGGTTTTTTCGTTTAGAAAAGAAACTCCTACTTCAAGGCTCAAAGGGGTTAACAAGGGATTATCTTCCTTATATCTCCGGTGTTTGGGAATTTGAAACAATGCCTGTACATCATCAGCAGGGTCTTATTCAAAAGCATACAACCAGAAATTTTGCGCTTTCAGATCATCATCCTCCCTCCAATCTTTGCATAAGCAAGAATTTGGCAAAAGCAATTGGTATCATAATGCATAAAAACAAATAAACATGAGTGAAACGAATGAATTACTTCAAGACAAACATTATCATTGCATTAGCATTAACATTCAGAAATAAACAAGTTTCTACATGCAAACAATGCATTGAAAAACAAGAAATATTACAAATAGAAATCAATAAGAATACTAAAAATTGAGAAGGCTTTCTCCATCTGGATTTGTGCTGAAGGAAACATCTTTCAAACTTCAGGCTACCATCAATAGTGATTCATTCATGCTTTGGCAAGGGATTGTTTTGAAAATTAGGGCCAATGTCTCGGAAAGACAAAATACCAGCATGGATTAATCTTTGAACTTCATTTTTTAGAGGCCAACAATTATCTAAGTCATGTCTAGGAGCATTCTGATGAAAAGCACAAGTGACATTAGCATTGTACCACCAAGGAATCTTCTCTGGAATTGAAGGTGGTGACCTTGTCTGAACCAAATTCTTATGAACTAGAGCAGGGAACAATTTTGCGTAAGTCATGGGGATAGGATCAAAATTCCCCTTTTGAGGTTGATTTTGCTCGTTCGGTGGAGAATCTTGTTGACGAGTACTCTGCTGATAATCTGGAATTGCATGAACCGAGTTGGATACAGGAATGACATAGGAAACATTCTGATGTTGATGATGATTGTTTCCTCCCTTGATTATCTTCTTTGAAAAGTCATTACCAAACTTTTTCACACTACCAGCTGAGTTACCTTCTTCAAACAAACATTCCTTTCGGACATCCTTTTCTAGAAGCGCTTTCATATCCACCTCTCTGTGGAAGTCAGCAGGTGTACTGACTACTGTCCCCTTGGGAAAGAACGAGTTCAGAGTTTCAAGAAAGACCTTTGCCATCCTTTCTTCCATCATAGGAGGATTGACTTGGGCAGCAACTAGAGCCTCAACCAAAGTAGTCAGATGCTCCATACCAGCCTTCAGAGTAATCACCTCTTCACGGAGTTCACAAATCTCTTGCTTGATGCTTTCCATTTCTTCTTAGCACGAGTGTTGTACTGATGATACCAGGAGAAAGGAAATAAGGCTCTGGAAAACTTCTTTAGAAAGTAGGACCAAATGCAGAATGATGCATGAAATGCAATGATTTGTTTTTTTTTTAATTATTATTTGAGTTTCAAGGAACTTAAGATATTAACTTGTAAACACTCAAACATTGGACTAAAGCTTCGATTAAGTTATCATCAAAATCAATCAACCATTTTGGTGGATTAGAATTTTCACTCCATCAACACCCAAGATCCATTGAGTTTGATGAAACTTATGATGTTTACAAGGAAAGACCTCTAAGTTCCTTGAAAACCAATTGTGAAAGACATTTTTATGAATGCATGAATGCATGGTTTATGCATCAATCACAATCAAGAGCATGCAAGGTCACATAAGATCATAGTTCAAAGGTTCGACGTCACGAGCATGGAGCCAGGGTCTAACCATCCCAAAAGGTATGATCTAGGGAGTTTTGTACCTGCCAATCGGGTTCTACAAAGGTTCCCAGAGTTTTCAATCTTCTATCGGATATTACCGGCACGCACAATTGCTCATGGGCGCCAATAATATGCCTAAAAAGACCTCGTCTGAGCGTAGTATCGCATGACAACAAGCTCAAATTGGTACTTGATCTTGTTTCTGCACTACATCCTAAAAAGGCTTAGATTGGTTAAAAGGTTCTAGGCCATTCAGCTTCTACAGACACTCACTATTAAAAGTAATAGCGTTAT
This sequence comes from Vicia villosa, assembly GCF_029867415.1. Lineage (NCBI taxonomy): Eukaryota > Viridiplantae > Streptophyta > Magnoliopsida > Fabales > Fabaceae > Vicia > Vicia villosa. The sequence continues at coordinate 15,453,922 of NC_081181.1, forward strand.
CACGATGATTCGTAACAATCTCTACTACCTTCCATGAGGCCTCCACTGATTGGGGTTCCACCATATGACGCTCATGGTAAGGATTGCTCCTGACATGCGACTATTGGTCTTACCACCTCCTATCTCAAGTTACTCACCAAAGTTCGGGTTAGAACTTTGTCTCATAACAGAGGAACCATCGAGCACCAAAAGAAAAAAAGAAGATAAACAAACAAAGCACACAACAATATATACAGATAAAAACACACAGATAAACAAAAATAGGCTTAACACACTTAAAACTGTATCCCCAGTGAAGTCGCCATTTTTCTGTAGCGGGGAAAATCTGATATCGAAGCCATGGGATTGACTCGAATCAATATTCCGTTTGAAATCGCCACCGCGCTTTATTTTTTCAAAGGAAAAGGGAAAAGAACGTAAAACCCAAAGTTTTGTTTTTAAAACAAGAAAGAGATCTCATGTACGGGTGTTGATTATATGAGGGGAAGGTTTAAAGCACCCCTCATATCCGTGGTACTCCACGGGAACCTTTTTGAAAATCTGTGTCGTGTGTGCTAAAAAAGGGTTTGTTTTATTTTTAAAATAAGCTCGGCAAAGCGTTAAGCTTTGGGCCTACATACCTCCTCGGTGCAATGGAGAAGTCAGAGCTAATGTAGTTCCGCTTTTGGGAAAAAACGTTTTTAAAACGAATAAACACTTTGTTGTCGTTAGAGAGAAATACTCAGCCATTAATCTTGAGCATGAGAACAAACAAGTTCTTTGCATCGCAAATGAAAGAAGGGCTCCAACTCGGATAAAATCAACGAGTATGCCACTAGCTCTCTCACGCGGAAAAGATCTCGTTATTATCAATCAATTTCAAAATCGTGGGGTATAACCACTCGTTTCGACAATTAACGGTGTCTAAACTTTTGAAGAAAAGCCACTAAGGGCGAAAGATATTTTTAAAGAAAAGGTTTTGAAAAGGTTTGCAAACATAAGAAGATTTTTGAAAAAGGGAGAAGATTTTGAAAATCTAAGAAGTAGGAGGAGATGAAGAGGCTAACCTAGTGCATAAAATAAAAGCTAAGGAAAGAAACGGTCTAACCAAATAAGAAGCCAACACTTGATATTAAGAGTCAAGGTAGTTTTCCCCTCTTTTGAACTTATCAATACCAACACATCAACACTTGGGGATCCAGATGAACTTATTGTCTTAGCACCACTTTTCATTAAGCACATTAAGATTCTGACGAAAATCGGGCAGAGTAACGGCTGTTTTCGGGTAGAATCCTTATATCAATGCCTTGGAATTAACCATCAAGGGCTTTCAAGGAAATACCTGCACACATAAACATACAACAGAACAATGCCAGACGGACAGAATAACAGGAGAGTAGTAATAGAATGAGTCCAGAGGTACTAGGTCCCTAAGTCCGGATCTCCAAAATGCTAGGGATAGTAACCGATAGTCCAAAGAGAGCCTTATGTATTTTTTTAGATTTTGATTATTTATTAGTGTTTTAGCAAGAAGAGTAGAGTATGGTCCAAGTGGACAAAAGAAAAATAACAGAAGCATAAACATATGTCCAAGTGGACAAAGAAAAAATGGCGGAAAGTAAATATGATGAAATGATAAAATAAAGCGATAAAGCGAGAAATATAAAGAGCGGTATAGTAAAAGTGCGGAAATTAAAGTTAGTTGTTAGATGTTAAAGATAACCATCTTGAAACTTGTCAAGTATGTTATCAAAGTTAGTAGGAAGATCTATGGTGAGTGAATGATGTACTCGGATTTAAAGTCAATGGGGCTTATCAGAAGCTTGATAAAATCATAGCGACTACACGATAAAAACCTCCACAAGTCTTAAATCAACCGCATACAATTCTCTTCCATGTTGGATCTTTTTTATTCGGGACACGAAATATTGCGCTATGTTAAGCAGATCGCCAAGTGATTTATGTAGAAATCACCCTACAACGAGGCCGGTCAAAACTTTATGTGCTAATGCATGCGAGAAGAACGATATGTAGATCGCCTTCCGAAAGCAATACCGCACGAAAAGAAAATAGGTAATGATCTAGTCTTTACTAAGAATCCATAAGAATTCTCAAAGTATTAAGACTTTCATCGATCAAAAGAAAAAAAGGAGAAGGAGAAGATAAAATGCATAAAGATAATCAACTCACACTATCATTAATATCATTCATCTAATATTATGGATTTGGTTCTTTCAAACCTATCAACATCCTAGATCCAATGATATTAATGAAATGGAGGAAGAAGAATAAAATTCACAAAAGATAATCAACTCACACTATCATTAATATCATTCATCTAATATTATGGATTAGGTCATTTCAAACCTATCAACATCCTAGATCCAATGATATTAATGAAGTGGAGGAAGTAGGAAACCAAAACAAGCATAAAAAAGGCAAAAAACCACATTCTGCCAGCAGGAAATCGATTTCATGCAGGGGGAAATCGATTTCCATAGTGCAGTTTTCAAAAAAAAACAGGTTACATTCAGCAGGAAATCGATTTCAGCCTTAAGGAAATCGATTTCCTCAGTGTAAAATCCAGCAAAAACAGCATTTAGAGGCATAAAACTTGACTTGCACAAATATACAAACACCTTATGATCAAACATCAATTGGAGCACGAATTTTCCATCAAATCACCATCAAATAGCACCAATATAGCATCAAAGATGCATCACACACAAGCAACAAGGATCTACATCATGATATACTAGAAGGATGAAGAAAATTTACCAAATCTTGAATAAAACTTGGATCTACTTCAAGAATCACCAACACAAATCTTGATCTCTCAACAATTGAAGAAAAAAGAGTGAAATGGATGGTGGTTTAGCTCAAAGTTTGTGAGGTTCAAGATGTGACTCACAAACTTTATGAAAGAACAAAGAGTTTTGGTGAATTTGGTAGGGATGAGGAGAGAAATTGCAAGGGGTTTTTTGGCTCTCCAAGCTTGAGAAATGAGAGAGTAGAGGGCTCTATTTATAGGATGAGAGCAAGAGTAGTGGTAGTTTGGTCTTTTTGCATTTGGTAATTAGCTTGTGTTTAATTGGTGATTAAAGTGGCATTTAAATGGTAAGAAATGGTAAAATGAGGTTTAAGTGGGTTTAATGAAGGGATTTATTGTGATGAGGTGGAAAATTGGTAAAATGATCAAATAAAAAGGTGCCAAAATGATGTCAAGCTTCCCTCCTTATATTTTTTGAATTTTGCCTTAAGGAAATCGATTTCCCCAGGAGTGAAATCGATTTCACTCTGTTCCAGAAGAGAAATTGGCGCAAAATACACTAGGGAAATCGATTTACCCAGGAGGGAAATCGATTTCATGCTGTCCAGAATGTGATTTTGGTGAAGATTGCTGCAGGGAAATCGATTTACCCAGTAGGGAAATCGATTTCATCAGTCAGAACTGTGAAAAATGCCTTGTTTATTGCATGTCTTGGCTTGGTACCTACAAAACAAAAGCCTACAAAGAAACAAAGCAATATTTTTGGTATTTGGGTTAGTATAATATGCATACAAAATAAACAATCATTGGCGCTTGATGGTCCCTCTTATTGATGAGGTGAGTGCAACACCATAAACAAACTTCCAAGTGGAGCTCCTGATTAGTGATTGGGATATGAATGATATAGGATCTTAGGGTCAAAAATTGGGGTATGACACTTTGCTTTCAATCAGAATGTCTGAAATCATTCTTCCGAACGGAATGGTCGTTCTTGGAATATGAGGGTACTTCGCCCTTTCATCTTCTCTTGACTCAAAGATAGAAGTCTTCAGATTCTCAAACAGAATATGAGAGATGTTGATCTCTGTCTTTTTGCCAATGCAGAAAAAAGTATACTTGTGAGCCGGACTGATGTAGGAGGAGGAGAGCATCCTCTTTCTATGGTGAAGGGAACCCAGAATAATCTCAGCCCATGCTTTATAAAATGGCCTTAAGGTGCCCGTGTTATGAGAATCAATTCCACAAGCCAGAGAGATTTGTTTTTCAACTGGAGTCCAGTCAACTGTTGCGGGTTGAAGACCAGACCAACCTTCTTCATCATTAAGATTGTACAACTTCCTGATGAGCTTTTCAGTGATAACTACTTCATGCCCTAGCACGAAAGAAATAATGGCAGTTGGAGTAACCGTTGCATGTACCCAGAAATCCTTCACAAGTTCAGGATAAATTGGTCCAACCAATCTATTAAGGTATTTAGACCAACCTTGCTCAAAGATTCTTACATCACACTTAAAGCCATTTGCTTTTAGATTGTTGATGTCAACAGCAGATTCACAAAGAACTTCCAGTTCTTCCGTGGGAATTAGGCACGTTTTCAATGGAGCATACTGATATTTGCGTAGCAGAATCTGTGAAGAGGTGAGTCTTTCTGCAGGGTTTGATGAACTTGAAGAGGAGTTCATGATGATTATGCTTTGAGATCAAGTCAGAAACTAGGCTTTGAAAACAAATGCAACGAAAGAGATACGCAAAAGAGAGAGAGAAAAGAAATGAATATGAAGCAGGTTGTTTAAACAATTTGAAAAGAAAAGAGATAAAAGAAACTGTTTAAGAAAAAAATCATTATGTATTAAATGAGAAATGACGTTAGAGGAGAGAGAACGTGGTAAATGAAATGATTTAACACAGTTACCTAGGTCGGCGTCTTTTCAACTGCACGCTTTGTACCAACCGTACAGACACGTGTTCATCATCAGAAAGTAGATGACAGCTGTATCTTTCTGAAAGACTTTACGCCTTCAGATTCTGATCACTGCTTCTGATTGTCATTCTTAAGAGATGATCTTGTTCTGATTGGATCATCTTTCTTTCCAAGGATCACATCTTCTGAATGAGCTGAAGCAAGTCTAGGTGATCTTCTGACTGTTGGCTCTTCAGAAATTCTGAGATTCTCTAAAGATGCAGCAACTTGATCTTCTGATCCATTGCTTCTGAGACTTCCAGCTTCTGCAGCATTGCTTCTTGGTTCTACAGCTTCTGATATATCAATATCAAAATCTGCAAAATTCTCAAACTGCTTTGGTTTTTCAAGACCAAGCTTATCATCAAACCTGATATTGATTGATTCTTCTACAATCAATGTTTCAGTATTGTATACTTTGTAGCCTTTAGAGCGTTCAGAATATCCAAGAAGGAAACACTTTTGTGCTTTAGAATCAAACTTACCAAGATGATCTTTAGTATTCAGAATAAAACATACACATCCAAAAGGATGGAAATATGAAATGTTGGGCTTTCTGTTCTTCCACAATTCATAAGGAGTCTTATTTAGAATAGGTCTGATAGAGATTCTATTCTGAATATAACACGCAGTGTTTATTGCTTCTGCCCAGAAATGCTTAGCCATATTGGTTTCATTGATCATGGTTCTGGCCATTTCTTGTAGAGTCCTATTCTTTCGCTCTACAACTCCATTTTGCTGTGGAGTTCTAGGACAAGAGAAATCATGGGCAATACCATTTTCTTTGAAGAACTCCTCAAAGAATCTGTTCTCAAATTTGCCACCATGATCACTTCTAACCTTTATGATTTTACACTCTTTCTCAGATTGGATCTGAGTGCAGAATTCAAAGAACACTGAATGAGACTCATCCTTGTGTTTTAAGAATTTTACCCATGTCCAGCGGCTATAATCATCAACGATGACTAATCCATATTTCTTCCCTCTGACGGATGCTGTTTTGACTGGGCCAAACAGATCAATGTGCAAGAGTTCTAACGACCTTGAGGAAGAAACAACATTCCTAGACTTGAATGCAGGTCTGGAGAACTTGCCCTTCTGACATGCTTCACAAAGAGCATCTGATTTGTATTTCAGATTAGGGAGTCCTCTGACCAGATTTAGTTTGTTAATATGAGAAATCTTTCTCAAACTAGCATGTCCTAATCTTCTGTGCCAGACCCATTGCTCTTCAGAAACAGACATAAGACAAGTCACCTTCTGATTCTTAAGATCTTGAAGATCTGTCTTATAAACGTTGTTCTTTCCCTTTCCTGTAAATAGGATTGAGCCATCCTTCTGACTTACAGCCTTGCAAGACTTTTGATTAAAGATTATGTCATAACCATTGTCACTTAATTGACTTATGGACAATAAGTTATGCGTTAATCCTTCTACAAGAAGTACATTAGTTATGGAAGGAGAGTTACCAAACTTTATAGTTCCTGAGCCAATAATTTTGCCCTTCTGATCTCCTCCAAACTTGACTTCTCCACCTGGTTTAAGCACCAGGTCTTGGAATGTAGAGCTTCCTCCCGTCATGTGTCGCGAGCACCCAGAGTCCAGGTACCATGACATTTTGCTTTTTGTCCTCTTTGCTGCCAAGGATATCTGCAACAGAAATTATCTTCTCCTTAGGTACCCACAATTTCTTGGGTCCTTTCTTGTTAGTTTTCCTCAAGTTCTGATTGAACTTGGGTTTAGCAAAATATTTAACAGGAGGAACAACATGATATTCTTTAGGTTTGGCAGCATGATATTTCTTAGGATGTGTCACATGCTTCTTGGTGTGAACAGTGTTAAACTTCTGTGCATGTGAAGTGAGCCTAATATCATGAGCATGGCCATATTTGAACTGATCATACAATGGCTTGTATGTGATCTTCAGATCATCAACAGGTTCAAATTTATGTGAGGTATCACCCTCATAGCCAAAACCAAACCTTCTGTTTCCAGAAACACCATATATCATAGAAGCAAGATGACTTCTGCCAATACTTCTAGATAAGAACTTTCTGAAGCTCGAGTCGTATTCTTTCAGAATATGATTCATGCTAGGAATGGATTTTTCTGTTTCAGAAGGAGATCCACTATCTTTGCATAGATTTAAAACTTTTTCCTTCAGTTCAGAGTTTTCCACTTCCAGCTTATTAGTTTCAAATTCAAACTGCTTCTTCAGCTTTTTGTATTTGATACTAAGATGAGCCTTGAGTTCCAGAAGTTCTGTTAAACTGGAAACTAACTCTTCTCTAGATAGTTCAGAAAATACCTCTTCAGAATCTGATTCTGATGTAGATTCTGATCCATCATCTTCTGTAGCCATCAGCGCGAAGTTGGCTTGTTCTCCTTCAGAGTCTGATTCTGATTCTGATTCAGAATCATCCCATGTGGCCATAAGACCTTTCTTCTTATGAAACTTCTTTTTGAGATTCTCCTTCTGAAGTTTTGGACACTCGTTCTTGTAATGTCCAGGCTCATTGCACTCATAGCAGACAACCTTCTTCTTGTCAGATCTTCTGTCACCAGAAGATTCTCCACATTCAAATCTCTTTGAACTTCTGAAGCCTCTGAACTTCCTTTGCTTGCTCTTCCAGAGTTGGTTTACCCTTCTCGAAATCATGGACAGTTCATCTTCTTCTTCTTCAGATTCTGATTCTTCAGGATCTTCTTCTCTAGCCTGAAAAGCGTTAGTGCATTTGTTAACATTAGATTTTAATGCAATAGACTTACCTTTCTTCTGAGGCTCGTTTGCATCCAGCTCTATTTCATGGCTTCTCAAGGCACTGATAAGCTCTTCCAAAGAAACTTCATTCAGATTCTTGGCAATCTTGAATGCAGTCACCATTGGACCTCATCTTCTGGGTAATCTTCTGATAATCTTCTTTACATGATCAGCCTTGGTGTAGCCTTTATCCAGAACTCTCAATCCAGCAGTCAGAGTTTGAAATCTTGAGAACATCTTCTCAATATCTTCATCATCCTCCATCTTGAAGGCTTCATATTTCTGGATTAGAGCAAGAGCTTTTGTCTCTTTGACTTGAGCATTTCCCTCATGGGTCATTTTCAATGACTCATATATATCATAGGCAATTTCCCTATTAGATATCTTCTCATACTCAGCATGAGAGATAGCATTCAGCAAAACAGTCCTACATTTATGATGATTCTTGAAAAGCTTCTTCTGATCATCATCCATTTCTTGCCTGGTAAGCCTTACACCATTAGCTTTCACTGGATGTTTGTAACCATCCATCAGAAGATCACATAGTTCACCATCTAGACCAAGAAAGTAGCTTTCCAATTTGTCTTTCCAGTATTCAAAGTTTTCACCATCAAATACTGGTGGTCTAGTATAACCATTGTTACCATTATATTGCTCAGCAGAGCCAGATGTAGATGCAGATGGATTTGTTTGAGTTTCACCAGCCATCTTATACTGAAGCGTTTTTCTCTTCCTGAATCTTTTCTAAACACGGTTAAGTGCTTGCACCTTAGAACCGGCGCTCTGATGCCAATTGAAGGGTAGAAAAACACTTAGAAAGGGGGGGGGGGGGTTAAATAAGTGTAGTTTAAAAACTTGAATGATAAAAATAAATTGCACAGTTATTTTTATCCTGGTTCGTTGTTAACTAAACTACTCCAGTCCACCCCCACAGAGTGATTTACCTCACATGAGGATTTAATCCACTAATCGCAACAGATTACAATGGTTTTCCACTTAGCCCACGACTAAGTCTTCTAGAGTCTCCTGATCACAACCTGATCACTCTAGGAACAATTGCTTAGACACAAGCTAAGACTTTCTTAGAGTATCCTGACCACCACGTGATCACTCTAATTACAACTGCTTAGACACAAGCTAAGACTTCCTAGAGTATCCTGATCAACACTTGATCACTCTAGTTACTTACAAATTAATGTAATCAATTCTAAGAGTATTACAAATGCTTCTGAAAAGCTATAATCACAACAGTGATATTTCTCTTAACGTTTAAGCTTAATCTCACTAATATATTACAACAGCAATGTAGTGAGCTTTGAAGAAGATGAAGTTTCTGAGCTTTGAGTTGAACAGCGTTTCAGCAAGTTAATATTCACAGAATTGGTTCAGAGTTGTTAACCTTGCTTCTCATCAGAACTTCATATTTATAGGCGTTTGAGAAGATGACCGTTGGGAGCATTTAATGCTTTGCGTGTTCCGTACAGCATTGCATTTAATGTTTCACGCTTTTGTCAACTACCTCGAGCCTTGTTCACGCTGTGTCTACTGACGTTGCCTTTAATAGCTTCCAACGTTCCTTTTGTCAGTCAGCGTAGCCTGCCACCTGTACTTTCTTCTGATATGATGTTTGTGTATACAGCGTTTGAATATCATCAGAGTGAAACAGCTTGGTGCATAGCATCTTCTTGTCTTCTGACCTTGAAGTGCTTCTGAGCGTGATACCATGAGAACTTCAGTGCTTCTGCTTCTGATCTCAAGTTCTTCTGATGCTTCAATAGACCCATGTTCTGATTCTGCCTTGACCATCTTCTGATGTCTTGCCAGACCATGTTCTGATGTTGCATGCTGAACCTTCTGAGACAAAGCTTCTGAGCGCTGATTTGTGCATACTCTTTATATATTTCCTGAAAAGGAAATTGCAATGTATTAGAGTACCACATTATCTCACACAAAATTCATATCCTTGTTATCATCAAAACTAAGAATATTGATCAGAACAAATCTTGTTCTAACACTACTATCTCAGCTCATATTGCCATGACCCGCATGTAGTTAGAGGAGGTCTTTGTAGACTGGGAGCATCACATGGTCCCTGAGGAGGCATGGGAGACGCCATCACAGCATGACTAGAGTTGTGCTGAGGAATACATTTCCGGGTACTACAGAGTCTCACACCCCTACATGCTTCCAGCTGCTGAGGGAGGTCCGCCCAGACCAGCCCACGAGGAAAGTCTCCGTGGGCATCAGGCTCAGTTGGACCACACTCAGGATCTTCTTCCTCTGTGTCGTCAGATAGCTGATAGACGCCTCAGAGCCATGGCAAAGGGTTTATTCCATGAGGGGATTGCTCATAGGCGCGTGCTGGACGATATGATCAGGCTGGTAGAGAGTGCATTTTTGTACCATCGACATCGAGCCATGACCCGTGGAACACTTGACGCCATGGGTAGAGTCAGCAGAGCCCTTGGTGGACTCGAAGACAAAAACAGAGGTGGAGGACATGGGCATGATACTACCCGGCATACTCAATAGTTTTTTTTTTTTTGGATGATGCATTTATATTTGATTTGTTTATGTATTTTGATGATGTATTCGACTATGTATTTTGATTATGTATTTGACCGACATTATATATATATATATATATATATATATATATATATATATATATATATATATAGTATTTTTATTGGTCTACTTATTGTTATCTTTATACGTAATTATGAGTTAAAAAATGAGTGTGTTTAAAAAATGGAGTTTTTAAATGAAAATGAAATGAATTCAAAAAATAGCAGACTGTTCCGTGGATGTATCTACGGAACACTCTGTTTTCACCATCTTTCGTAGATGCATTTACAGAAGTATTTTTAATTTGAAAAAAATGTGTGTTTAAATATGATTTCTTTGATTTTGTACGCTTCCGTAGATGTATCTACGGAAAAAATCGATTTTTTTTCAAAATATAGGGTGTTTCCCAAGATCCATCTACGGAAGTCGGAGGTAAAAATAGAAATTCTTGTAGTGTGTAAGAAATCCATGAGATTAGTTGAGAAATTTTCTAACTTAAATAGCAAATGCATTTCTTTTAATAGTTTTACAAAGATCATTATATCATCATCAAATAAAGTGTGATTTGAAATTGTAGTTCTTTTTATTTATCACAATTGATAATAGTCAATAGTTAGAATATTTTGTAAAAAAACCATGTATACAACGAGTTAAATTAAACTACTATATTTCAGCCTTGCTAGTACTAGCTGGTACATCTCTTGGAGATCCAAAAATGCCCGTGCAAACCCTATGAGTCTATCATGCTAAGAAAAAGCTTAATCATCATTCTGCCGCTATCACGAACTTCTCTGTTTTAGTCGTCACTGTTATGTGCAAAGCGTGGTACTATCACTGTGGTTTCTGTCTCAAAATCCTTTCCTCTTAATTTTGTCTCTAATTCAACCAAACACCCAATTAATTATGTGTCCTCTCTTTCATATTTTTATGCATTGATTCTGTGATGATCCCATGAAGTGACTTTCTTTAGCCATTATAGACACTATTAGACTCTAGTGTCAACTATTCTATCTTTTCTCCTTTTCAAAAGTTATTTTCATACAGTAAACTTTAATTGAAGCGTATGTTGACTAATTGAACTAGTTTAATCAAATTTATTTATTTTTTACAATATATTTTATGCTTTCACTAAAAATACTTGTTTAAAATTATAAAAAAAAATTAATTTATGATTTTAATTGTTGTGAATTGTGATCTTGGTGGACTTGATGTTGACCGTGTTAAATGTATTTGAATTTTATTTTAATGTCTAACTAGTACTTTTACCTGTGCGATGCACATGACTGATTATGAAGAAGTTATGAGGAAAATTTATTAAGGATTAGAAGGGAAACTTGTATTTTGTTTTAATATATTAAGGATTATTTTAATGTCTAACTAGTACTTTTACCTGTGCGATGCACGTGACTGATTAGGAATCTGTGCGATGCACATGACTGATTAGAAAGAAGTTAGGAGAGAAACTTATTAAGGATTGGGAGGGAAACTTGTATTTTGTTTTAATATATTAAGGATTTAAAAGATATGGTATTCAAGCACAATTACTTTTTCCGTCCTAAATTATAAAATGTTATGAAAAAATTATATTTTAAATTATAAGTAATTTTACAATTTTAATACAAAATTAATATAATTTTTTTAATATAATCTCTATTATTTATTAGTCTTTCTTTTTCATAGGTAGTATTTTCTTAATTTTGCTTTTCAATATAATTATTGAATGACATTTTTGTAAAGTTATACATCATTTCATTTTTACATAAAATAATAATTACATTTCTTAATTCGTATGAAATGGCCAAAACTTCTTATAATTAGGGACTGAGGTAGTATAAATCTAACAATCTAATATATAAGCAATGATAGACTCTAATAGAATATCAATACACATTATCACGAAGATCTTTGTTCTGACTCCCACATTGAATATGATATTATTTTCACTATTATAAAAAATCTCTTTTTTCTCGGTTGAAAAAATATTTTATTTCAATTTTATAGTAGAGGTAACGAACGACGTCATAGAAATTTTTCACTTTTTTTAGTAAAGTTTTACTGAGGGAAAAATTATGCTACCTCCATTCTTTTATATAAGAGACGATTCACTTTTTTAAGTTCATTGAATAATCAATGTATCTGATATGTATATTGACTAGATAGATTAATTATTCAATGAATCTAAAAAAAGTGAATTGTCTATTACATAAAGGAACAAAGGTAGTACTAGTCATGACTTTGATCCCTAATAACACAACTTTTTATATTATTGAAACGACGCCACTTTTTAAGTTTTTTTACCTATATGCCACACTAATGAAAATTTTTCTCAATATGCCACCATTTCAGTTATGGTTCGGCCAATCAATGGACGAACAAGAGGCAATTTTGTCCACGTTGGGGGTCAGTCAATCAATGGCCAAACTAGTAAAGAATTTTTTTCGTTTTTCAATATTTATAAAATGATTTTTAATGTTTTTAATTTATTAATAATATTAATTAATTATTTGAATTATTAATTTAATTTAATATAATATTTAGTTATTATTTTAATAAAACAAATTAATTTAATTACTATTTTTAACCGTCTTACTAATATTCTATTCTATTTATTTAATATAATATTAATTAAAAATTGTTATATATTATTTTTAAATATTTTTTCTATTATTAGACATAAACAATTAAAAAAAACAAATATATTAATAATAGTGACTACAACTATAAATTACGGTTAGAATGTGTTACAGTGTAACAACGGGTAGTTTTATTTCCGACACCCCTTCCCATCATGGGTGATCTCTTGGTGGAGATTGTCTTTGAGGAGTATCGTCGGATGACAGATCTTCATTCTCCTGAGGAGGCGCATTTTGTTGAGATGGATTGTCACCCATTGCAAATTCCTCGTCTTCAACAGTTAAAAGTGGTAAATTCACAAGCTCTTCATTAGTGAGTGCAAAGTTGGGGAGTGGTTGGGGCATAGATACGTAGGTTGCTTCCATAAACTGTTGAATGTCTAGATAATAGGCATTCGTAGAGTCATAGTAGATGTTGGTTGGGAGAGTGAATGGGTATAAGTTTGTGGTTGAGAATAGGGTAAGATTGGAGGTAGGATAAACCAAAGTTAAAGCTTGATTAATTAAAGCTTGATTAGAAGTTAAAGTATGTCTTCAGAACCTGGTTTGAGTGAGACTACAGAGTGTTGAGTTCACAGGTTATGAGTTTGCTTTTATTAGAGTCTTGATCATAACTAGTCTGAATGAATGCTTTTGGCATTGCTGACTTAATATAGACAATAATCCTTTGAAACAGAGACTTCAAATCTGTTGATGAAGCTTGTTAAAAAATTGCAGATTTATTTCATATGACAACACTTTCTTGCTTCAAATGACTCCAGTCTTCAGATATTATTGGTCTTTAGGTTTTCAAATAAGATTCAACACAACATTTGAGAGATTTAAATTTGACTTCTCTAGAGCATGAAAGCCTGGTTCTAATCCTTCAGATTCAGAACATCTTTGTATCTCTCTTGATGGTTCTTCTAAGTATTTATCTTGATTTACACCAAGGTTAATGTCTTTTGATTCTGGACACTTGAACAACCATTAATAAAACCCTATTGTTCTTTAAATGCTTTATTATCATCAAAACCTTTTAAGAGTCTGAACAAATCTTATTCTAACACTTTTCGAAATTATTTTGATTGTAGTAGGAAATTGACGTGTTGATCATTAAAAATATATAGAAAGGCGAAGTTCATTGGTAATGGTAAGCATTTTGTTTATGTTGGAATTTGCAGTTTATAAGGTAGTTACTTGAGGACAAGCAACAAAGTCAGTTTGAGGTTGTAATGACACTCTGTCATTACGTAATTTTTGTGAGTATTTTTTATATAATCGGTGGAATTGTGAAAAAAAAGTCAAGCAAAAATGATGAAGAAGTGAGCAAAATTGCCAAAATGTGATGAATTTGAGGACTTGGAAAAAATAAGAAGTAAAAGGAAGAAAAAAAGTTTTTCCCCTAGATTTCTACTAACCGCAATGGTCTCATTGTGGGCGTGATGATAAAGTACCGCGATCGCGATACAAGCCAAAATTGTCACAGTGAAGCTGAAAACTAATAGGCTTTTAGAGCATTAAATAGGAAAGGAAGGTTATTTTTTTTTGGATTAGGAATTTTATGCTAGAAAGCGAGGACAAGAGATATTCAAGCAAAAATTTGGAGAGCTTTGGAGCCATTGAAGACATATTTCTCTGTTGGTTTTCATGTCCTCTTCATATTAAATTATGGTAATTCATTGTTACACTATGAGTTACTAGGTTTCTTTTGATTAGGTCTTAGGAGATGAAACTAATTTTACTATTTTGGATCATATGAATGTTTAATGTTATTTGAATGTTTTTACTTTATAATAATTATTCAATTTCTTTTGTTCTTAATGCTCTTTTTGTGTTCACGAGTGCGTAAAGCAAATTTAGACGAGTATGGATTATTGACGGTAAGTCTACTAATTTGAAATAGATCAATTGTTCAACTTAGTATTTAACTAGGGATATGTAATTATAAGTTATGGCTAGCGAATTGACGCGCGTAGACCTCCTAGATTTACTTCGAATTCGCCTAAGAAATTAAGAAGTTGTAGTCTAAATTAGTGAGACATAAACCAAGTAACTGAGTACAATAGTATTTTTAATTTGCTGTAATACTATTGAGTAAATTCTATTTAAATAATGCACACTGCAACACGGTGGCAGAGCTGACTTTTTAAATATGCGGATAGCAAGAGTCACCACTGACTTTTATTTTATCCAATTGGAAAGGAAAAAAGAACAGGAAATACCTTTTTAAGAGATTTGAGTTCGGGGGGTAAGTTATACAAAGAGAAGGTGTAAGTACCCTTTGTATCCATGGTTATCCATGGGCACTTAATTACTTAGCTCACTTTGATGTTTGAATTGTTTGAAAAGTGTAGTGTGTGTTTAGAGAATATTTTTTAATAAGGATTTTAATTTGTAAATAAGTGTAGCCTTTTGAAAATTGTTGGAAAACAGGTGTGAAAAGCATTCAAAATTTTGATTTAAATGTGAGCAACCAGTTAAGAGTACCTACCCTAAGTTCGTCTTTCTTATTCTTTAAGTCTTTCGTTTGAAAGGGTTATCCATACCATAAGGAGGGTAGGTAGTCTTTTCATTGGATGTGATCGGCTCATTGAGGGTCATCGTTTTTCATAAGGCTATCCATACCATAAGGGAGGTAGGAAGTCTTAGGAAAGGATGGAATAGTCATTTTAAGTCAACCAATGAAGATACCTTAGCATTCGAAGGGACGACCATCATTTTATTCGAGGCAACATTGAGGAACAAGATCATTTTTTATCGCAGGCAACTCGAAGGGACTATGATCTTTTATGATGACTTTATTCATAGGCAACAGACTAAGGCATCCCCACATCCGAGGGACTTGAGTATTTAATCGAAAGGAAACGAAGAGGAGATTACCTTAAAAGTGCGTGGGTGCAACAATCACATGAATTGGATTCAGATATTTATCTTGCATTAGGTGAACTAGATTCGATTAATTGTTGTCACTCCCTACTTTACTAACCACACAATTAATAAACAGAAAAAATAAGCAATTATAATATGCGGAAAATAAAGAGCGAAAAAATAAATCCTAATTACTATTACATTTAAAACGAATGAGCGACCTATACACCTTCTAGAATTTAAATGGCAGAAAGTAAATAATTAAGTAAATGGTATAACTAAATAAAGGCAGAAATTAAACAAGCATTTGACAATCACTAGAGTTTTGAGATGAGAAAAGAAATTCGCGCGTTGGGAAAAAATTGAAGGTTAGAGGCATTTGTGGTGATAAATCCTAAATCTTAAATATTAATAGAATAAACCTAAAAATAAACATTAAGGATTAATTTTAAATAAACCTAAAATAATTAGTCTAAAATTAATGATTAAAATTTTGCCCAAAATTAATTATTAGCCTAAAAAATCCTAATGGTTGAAAAATCTACTAACAACATTCGCCTAAGAGAGAACGAAACCTAATGGGTAAAATAAACCTACAGGGTTAAAAACCTAAACTAAGGTTAATGGGCAACACCTACCTCATAGCCTTAAGGCTCCTAAGGTTATCCATGGTTTTTGAAGTCAGGGTGAAACCTAATTATAAACCTAAAATTAATTTAAATTATTAACCTAATTAATTATCTAATTGTTAAATAAAACCTAATTAAATTATTAAACCTAAGTAATTATCTAATTATTAAATAAAACCTAATTTTATTAATAAACCTAATGAATTATCAACAAAGTTAAGTTTTTTTAAAAGAATTAATTAAAAAAAGGTTTTTCAAAAAAAAAATAAAATGGAAAATAATTAAAGTAAAAGAAATAAAAAATATACAGGCAGAGATCTAGTGTGATGATTCTTGAGCATCAATGGTAGATTTGCAACTCTATAGGCGTTGGATCTATCCTTGGGAAGATCCTAGGGCTTTGACGTGAGGCTGCATCGTGAGCCTGCATACGCTGGAAGCATATGATTTGCAAGCATATTTAACCAAAAAAAAAGTTACAAAATTAACGCAAGAGGCAGGGATCGAACCCCTGCCCTTGCGTGTCAAGTACTTAGGACCAATAACTTCAGCACCGGACCAATTTTCCTTCGCTGTTAACATAATCATTAATAAATAATATATGTAAAAAGCATATTTAAATGTTAAGATTCAACACAATGGTCAAACTGGGCCCAGGTGTGTTGGCTGACGAATGAGATGTGGAGAGAGAATCTTAAACCGCTAACCAACCAATGGTATTGTGTCAAAAAGCCACGCCTGTAATCCACTTTTCCCAGGCCACCATGCACGGCGGTTTCCGCCATCTTATCCGACGAGGAAGTTTTCCACAACTTCAAAACGAACGAATAGAAAAATAAAGCCGCCCAGACTAACTAAAAAGGGAGCTGCGAGTTCAATGGTCATGTTTGTTTTGGCTGAAAGTGTTCATAGAGAGATATTTGAACGTGACATGAGCTTGTGCCTTAACAATGGCGACTCGAGATTCCCGCGTTAAAGCTTCGATTTAAGGGCTCAAACCTGTTCTAATTGATGCCAGAAACTCAACCATACTATTAGTTCACATTAAAACACGATGACAAGCAAAATATAAGACTTAGAAAATATGCATGAAGTTGTTGATGGTGATATGCAAATTTCGCACGTGAACACGGTTCCCAAACTACCCGAGCTTACCTTATGACCTATCAGAAGCTGAATAGGATACTTGTTCTCTCTTGGATTGGCTCGTAATGAAGAGTACACATTTTTTCTATTTTCTTGAATCTTTGCAACTTTAGAAACCCTAACTCCTTTTATATTTCTCCCCTATTTCGTGGTTGCCATCCTTTGTTTATATTGTGGAGTCAATTAGGTTAAAAATTTTTGGCTTGGATCTAATATATTTGGAGAGAAAAATATTTGAATGTATAACTTATAATTCTTTCTATAGTTGCATAATATCCTTCCCATGGGATGTTCCACAAATTTGGGCTCTCTCCTATGATTATTTGGGCCTTTGGATGTTTAGAGTTGAAGCCCCTTTTATTTATTTCATAATTTTGCATTTTACTTAACAAATTTGGTCCTTTAAATGAATAAAAAATCCAAATAAATCAAATAATGATCACAAAAATATGATACTAAATTTATGGATCCTATATGAGGTCATAATCATGTTTAGAATCTAAAACATAGGCCCATTAACTTAAAAATCCAAAATTGGTTAATTAGGGTTTCATGTTCTTCTTAAAAAATAGACCAACTTAAGCCAATCATAACTCTCTCAATATTTATCATATAGATATAATCCAATACTTTTTGAAAAGCCCAAGATGTCATCTACAAGCCACTTTAGAATATTTTTTGCATTTGAGGATTTTATCTTGAAGATACGACTCCTGACAATAAACAACTTTTTGCGAGCTTCTAGAAGGACCTGTAATGATTTGGCTCATATCTCTCAAATGAAGCATTTTTGGCCTTGTCTTTAGAGAGACAAAGTTGTAGCAAATTCAACTTTGGGTTGACTTTCTCCTAAAAATCCTAATTTAGCAACTTCAAGTTTTGATGATTTTCGAGCTTTCCTTGATGACTCATGATCAACCCTTGATCAAATGATTAATGCAACTTCAAAATGTTGATGTTGACCAAAAATCAGGAGTTTTGACAGTGATTTGACCATAATTGACTTTTAGGTCAAACTGGTCGACTGTTGACCATTTGAGTAGTTGAATGAACAATCTTGGGAATCAGGGCTTGAAAATTGGCATGAGGATACTTTGAAGCATGTGAGAGGCCATGAAGTCCACTTGAGGTGTCAGAAACTGATTTGACCTTTAGAGAAACAAAATCCTAATTATGGGCTTGTTGCTTAGGAGAGAGGTAAATGCGTCCAATTCTTGCATATTCTTGAGCAGTTGAAAGTCAGGTGAGTCAAAATATCTGAAAATATTATGGGCAAATTTTGGGGTATGACACACACTCATTAATAAGAGACAATTAGGGGATTCAAATAAGATCTAATTACCTTCGCATTATTACATCTTTTATGAGTTATTTTCGCGTAATTAATTTTTTACAAACCAATTTGAAACACCCCGTATTTATTTAAATCGAACGATTACAACCTTGCAATCAATGTGGAGACAAATTTATTTTTATTACTTTGACCAAATTAATACTTGTTAAGAAAATCATCACGAGTCTAAAATAAAGGCTTTAGGTCTAAACATGTTTGAAATGACACATATATTACGTGTTCCTAAATTGGAATGAGAGGTTATGTGATTTACACAATGAGATTGTAATGTGAATAAGCCTTGAATGAATGCTAGAAAGGCCTTGTGTTGATCTGGTGTGAAAACCAATGAACCATGATCTTGTTCATTCTAATATTCTTCATCGAACTTAGATTATGAATCATCTTCATTTCCACTAACAATTGTACTATAATTTTTAACCATTCTATTTTGTTTCCATTGAAATGAAAATTTATATTTTTTGAAACATGTATCAATAGCGTGGTCGGTCATTTCACATACAAATTTTGGCATTCTATAATATAGTGTAAGTTCATAATCCACGAGTTTCAAGATTGTAATCAAGACTCTTATACAATGTAAAAACTAGAACTTCGAACTCCATGAAAGGAACAGGGCCGGCCCTAGGGACGGGTAGGCCACCAAGGCTACCCCCTAAGGTCTCATTTTTTATTTTATATTTATTTTTCCATCCGTCCCAAAATAATTGTCACATTTTAAAAAAATAAATCTCAAAATACTTGTCAATTTAGATTATCGATGCAATTTTATCAATTGTACCCTCTAATAAATATTCTTATTTTATTATTTTCTCACCTAACATTATATTAATGCTAACTAATAAGATACCCGAGCTATCGCACGGGTCTCGTCTGGATTCACATTACACGTCTATCAAATAATTATTTATAAAATTTGAAATCATTCTTCAATTGGACAACATACACATAGTCACAAACACATGCTAATAATATACATCAACTTAACATAGGCTAATAATACACACCAACTTTTAAGCATTGATATGTATTTATAATAAATCGTACATTCAATTCTCTAATTCAATTATATAAAACATCAGCAAGACAGATTTAAAAGATGGACATTAAAATGAACAATCTACAATTGGTATCTCATAGATACATTCACATATACTCGTGAATTCAGATGAGTTAACAAATTTTGATGAATCCAGATAATTTAACAAATCTTGGTTCAATCCAGATGCGTTAATTCTAAAAATTTATGAAACATATTTTAGATATTAGCCCATTTTCTAAACCTAAAATGTATTACAGCTCCCCCTCAAATTTCAGTTTTTTTTATAGTCTAGAATGTAGGACAACTTCTCGTTAAATTTCAATTTTAAAACCTTCTAATTAGATCATATTTACAAATTTAACAAATTTAAATTAATTGTACATTTATTACGATTGAATTAATGATCATTGAATTAATCAATGCATTTATGACAGTAGTTTTTTAAATCAACATTCTCTATTGAAATTTATATACAAAAAGACACATTGTAACAATTTTTTAATCTAAATGCTAATACTTTTTGTATAAAATATTATACAAACTGAATTTAAAAAAAAAAAATTCTCTTTTTAACAATTATAAAGTTGTGACAATTGTATAATTTAAAAAGAATAACAAATTTTTATTTTCATAAGAAATTTGTATTCACCAATCATAATTGGCTTATGTTTTTTCATAAAAACAAATAATTATATTTTTTTAGTATAAATGTTCACATTTTATTATAAAAAAATTAATATTTTTTCAACTCAATTATATATATATATATATATATATATATATATATATATATATATATATATATATATATATATATATATATTTTTTTTTTTTCTTGTATCATGTCATAATATCGTATATCATAATATCATATGTCACATTTTTAGTATATGGTATTTATTTATCTAAAAAAATATAAGAGAAATTATACTAAATAGATTGAATTATTTTTTATATTAGTGATTAAAATTTTTACCTCATATTTGTTCCTGTAAATTTATAATTATGTACCAATGTATAAATAAGAAGTATTCATATAAAAATATAACTTCATATGACATTTATAGTGATAATAATGCCCCTGATAAATGAATTCTTACTTTTAAAAAAATAAGATGAATTCTTTAAAAATATTTTTTATTTATATATAATTAAATTTAAAATTTAAAAATTTGTTATTTATAAGTTTAGTTAATTTTCTTGTTTTTTTTGAAATATTTTTAATTTTCTTGTTATTTATAATTAAATATTTTTTTAAATATTTTTTTAAAATATTTTTAATTTTCTTGTTATTTATAATTAAATATTTTTTTGAAATATTTTTAATTATAGTTAATATATTACGTATATATTTAAAAGATTTTAATGGTAGTACACTGTCAGTGTAAAAAAAATTACACATACATCCAATTAGAATGATTTAAAGTTTCAAATCATAAAAGTATTTTAAAATTTATAGTGTGACTTGGCGCTTTACATGATCGTCATTGGTTGACAGTGTATAAACATTTACTTTTGACGTGGTGATAAAACTTTTATGTGTACTAACTGAATAAAATGATAATAAATAATTGTAAAATTTTATAAAAAAAAATGATAAATTTATATTTTTCATGAAAAACTAATGTACTTTTATATCATTTTTTTTTTGTTGACAAAAACAAAACTATCTCATTTCATTATTGATAAGCAACGCAATACAAGGAGGAACATTATGCAAAGAACTACGCCTAGTCCAAGAATTGGCCGCCTTTACAAGAGAGTCGGCAACCATATTCGCTTGGCGTTTAACAAACTTAACCTCAAAGTTGTGAAAAGAAGATAGAAGCAATCTAATAGAATGGATAACATGATAAAAATCGGACCTACCGGAAGCATTGGAATGCACAGCCGTAACCACGGTAAGAGAATCGCTTTCAAAAATGATACGGTCGAGATGAAGAGCAATAGAATCTTTGATAGCCTCTTTAAGAGCCATTGCCCCAGCTTCGAGAATAGAGAGTTTTCTAGAATCCCAAGCCACACCTGCATGGATAAAACTACCACCCGCTCCCCGAACACACCAGCCTCTATTAGTCGTTCCCAAAATAGACCAACTATCCTCCCCCTCCTCGACATTCTGATTCAATTTAGCCTTCCTCCATAATCTATAACCGGAACGAACAGAATAGTTACCACTTTGGTCCTCACTCCAAATTAATCTATCTTCCATAACCTCCTCCAACAAAGGAACGTGGATAATGTCCTCCACTGCTGCACAGTCAAACATCTCCGTTAATTTTCTCATATCCCACTGTTTGGAGTTTGGGAGCATGAGATTATTTACAGTAATATTATACGCACCATGCACTTGCGGACCCTGCAAACAACCTTCACGCCTTCCTCGGAGCCAAGGGTCACACATAACATTAATTTGAGAACCGGTACCAATACTCCACCTGCAACCCATGGTGAGAATCTCTCTAGCCGACCAAATACTTTTCCAAACAAAACTAGGATTATAACCAAGCTTAGCCTCGAAGAAAGAAGTTCTCGGAAAGTACCTAGCTTTGAAGATACGAGAAACGAAAGCGAGTGGGTTCGCCAACATGAACCAACCTTGTTTAGCAACCATAGCCTTATTAAAAGAACGGAAATCACGAAATCCCAAGCCACCTTCCTCCTTCGGACAAGCCAACTTGTCCCACGCCATCCACCTAATGCCTTTGTGATTTGTACCACCTCCCCACCAGAACGAATTCAACATCTTTTCTATATCCGAGATAAGAGTCTCTGGGAGAATAAATAAGCTCATAACATAAGCCGGGATAGCTTGTAAGACTGATTTGATCATAACATCCTTCCCTGCTCTAGATAATGACCTCCCACTCCAAGAATTGATTTTCTTCCAGATACGATCTTTGACATAAGAGAAA
This sequence comes from Vicia villosa, assembly GCF_029867415.1. Taxonomy (NCBI): domain Eukaryota; kingdom Viridiplantae; phylum Streptophyta; class Magnoliopsida; order Fabales; family Fabaceae; genus Vicia; species Vicia villosa. The sequence continues at coordinate 15,476,529 of NC_081181.1, forward strand.
ATCACTTTCTTGCCTCTTCCAATCATCGATGGTAAGCCCAAATACCTTCCGGTACCTAATACGTGGCGAACTCCCATAATACTTGCTAAATCTTCCTTTGCTGGATTGCTTAGATTATTGCTGAAAAAGACCTCAGATTTGGTCAGATTGATTTCCTGGCCTGAAGCTTTAGCATAAACATTAAGTAACTCCATAAGGTTTTGGACTTCCGTGAGGTTAGCCCTGCAAAATAAAAAACAATCGTCAGCAAAAAGAAGGTGAGACACACTAGGTGCCCCATACAGATTTGTACTCCATGGATATCTCCGCTAGCCACTGCACATTTAATGAGTGCCGTAAGCCCTTCAGACAGAAGGATAAACAGATACGGTGATAGTGGATCGCCTTGACGCAACCCTCTCCCTGGAACAATAGGACCGACCCTCTCAGAGTTAACTAGTACAGAATAATTTGTCGATGTAACACATATCATAAGCCAGTGAATCCATTTCTCCGCAAAACCCAATTTACCAAGCACCTCTTTAAGAAAACCCCAGTCTACACGATCGTACGCCTTGCTAATATCTATCTTAAGAGCCAAGTGTGCTTTCCTCCCCTTCGTCCTTCTCTTAAGAGCATGAATAACCTCCTGGGCAATCATTGCATTATTTAAAATAGAGCGACCTTCCACAAAGGCCGATTGCTCCTCCGACACACATTTATCCAACAACGGTTTAAGCCGATTAGCTAACACCAATTTAAAATAATTTTTTTTCTTCTGAACGATCCTTACCATGCTAAATCTTTTTATTAGATTTTAATTCTTATGTTTTTATTTTTTATTTCTCTTTATTAAGTGGAGTTTTTTAAACTTTTATATTTCAATATCTTGAAAACTCATTTATTGAAATTTGTGTGATTTTCACTGCTATAATATCTTATCATATAAATTTGTGTAACTTTTAGCATTTATAATTATATCTAATAAGAATAAAAAATTTATTCCAAAACCAAATATGAATTGTCCTTGCGCAATAAAAATGACAATAAATAAGGAGACAAAACATGTCGTTGCGACCAATCCAATAATGTTTAAATAATTTACAGTAATGTCTGATAATTTTGTCGCGTAATTTTGTTTTCCTAATATAAATTGAACCACAAAAGACCAACTGAGAAATCATTATTAGAGACCTTGAAATTTTGCATGATGTATGACTCTCCAATAGCAAGTTCAGCCAAGTAGTATTTTGACACCAAATACGGTGGAACAATGGCTTGAATCATATCCATGTGTTGTTTGTTGGAGGAACTTGTCACGGTCCACATATATTTACAACGAACAACAATCTTCCACAAATCCTTTGAGTCGTTGATGTCTTTCACAGCTTCAATCGGTTGTGCCATTGATGTAACTATTTAGACTTGTTACAAAATCTTTATTAAAATGGACATAGAGAATCAAAATAGGGGAATGAAGAAGAATTGGAAAAGAATACGTAACCTTTTGGAAAGTAATGGAGAATGAAGAAGATTTGAGTAGTGAAAGAGTAAGGGTTTAGAATGGTTCTATATAAGATAGAGAATGAATATGGGAAGTTGTGATATCTTGGAATATCAAAATAGTCTATTCTAATTCCAATGATATACATTTAATCAGTGTAATGATATACATTTAATCTTACTCTGAATATTCATAATAGTGAGTATTTTTAAATCATGCATTCAATAATATACCATTTAATAATATACCAAATTAATTTGGCCATGTCTATTCCAATTCCTCGTTAACCGTTGAAATATCAAATAAATAAATAAAAAATAGTGTATAAAATTGTGATAGATTGACACGTCAGCAAAATTAATTGTCAAATGATCTATTATACCCTTGGAATAAGAAAAGTTATAACATTTAATCAAAAGGTTAGACTTGGAATTTCCAAATACTTTACTTTTAATAGATTCATAATAGATAATAGATAGATAATATATTCACTAATAGTTAATCAGAATAATTTGGTAAAGTCAATATCCTCTCTCATTTATTATTGTTTTTTAATCTGTGTGAAATGTTCAATTGCAACAAATAATATGAGAGGGGTGAAGTATGATATAAGTTAATTGATTTTTTTTTATAAAAAAAACCTTTTAGATAATGTTATATACATTTAAATAAGGGTTAATTGTACGATCCCCCCTACCATTAGGGCGAGATTTGATATTGCCCCCCTGAAGTTATTTTTTTATTAACGCACCCTTGTAAAACAAGTAAACCCTTTACACCACACCCTTTTACCAAGAATGCTGACTGTGTATTATTTTAAGCTGGCTGTGTATTATACTAACTGGTCCAGGTAGCAATTGAGTTTATAGAATAACATTGTGTAATATAATTCTACTTACATGTTTAGAAACCTTTCAGTTTCACCCCCGTAAGAAGTTAGGTTTCATTACTCTTGCCATGGGTGAAGACAAGACGAACGGAGAAGATGATGCGAAGGCTGGAAACGGCGAAGCAACGGTGGAATCTTCTCAGGTTAGTTCAAAATACCATATCTGCAACTTGGTTATAACATGCATGTTTATTTTTGTTGTTTTAAATGCTGTGAACAACCTGCAGAGAAACGAAAGGTTTAACGCCGTTATTTGTCACGGTGGGGAGTTCATTCGACGTAGTCATGGTGAAACGATTTACAGGGGTGGTTCATCAACTTTGATTTCTGGGGAACAACTAGATTCGTGGACCTTTCAGCACATTCAAAACCTAATTTCTGGGTGGGGTTACTTAGAAGGTTCTTACAAAGTGTGGACGAAAATCACTGACATTGATCCTAATTAGTTTCAAATTAGGAGTGATGATGATGCATATGATTTTGGTGCATATTGTTGTGCGATGCAAGTTGATGGGGTACTGTGTGGTGAACACGATTCATCAATAAGTGTAACTGGTAGCAATCAAAACATTGTGTCTGAGTTAGAGGATAATGAAGAAGAGATTGTTGAAGGGTTGAACGATAGCGAGGATGAAAGGACGACTACTATAGCTGATGGTTTTGATGGTATTGATGTCACTATACCACTTAGTGAGGGTCCAGTCATAGCAGGATTGTTAACATATCCAAATAAGAAGAAGTGTGATGATGAAGAGTATGCTAGTGAAGATTTATTGAGCTCTGATCCTGATAACTCTGAAGATGAAAAAGGGCCAAGGTTTGAGAAGTTTAAAAAAGAGGAATTAAATAAGGATTTTAAGTTTAAGTGGGGTATGGAGTTCAATTCCCTATATGACTTTAGGGAAGCTATTCGTGAGTGGACTGTTTTGAATGGGAGGGAAATAACTTTTGTTAAAAATGAGGGGTATAGAGTGAGGGTTGAATGTAAAGCCAAGTGTGGTTTTTTAATGCTTTGTTCAAAGGTGGGCCACAAACACACTTTTGCCATTAAGACTATAAAGGTTTTTTAATGCTTTGTTCAAAGGTGGGCCACAAACATGGATGAATCACTGTATTGCCTTTGATTGAGTCTCCATTTTCATCATCCCATAAGAACAATTCGCAACTATTGCCAGTCTACAAAATACGATTCGCACAATTACTAACACACATAATAAAAATCGTAGAACAAATCATTTCCAGTTTCCAGTTTAACCACCAACATACTTATCCCAGCATTGCGACATTTCCAGAACTTTCGATTCCAGTTTTGAACTGTGATGGAGACCCACATCTTCATGGGTCTATCACAGCTGCATCTGGGCAACACTTGATGGGAGACTGAATCAACACTGCTTCCTCGAGAGCTGCTTCCCACCATGATCAATTGGGTGTACGATTAAGAACGATTGGGAATGAAAGGTGCAGAAACACAGTGATGAAGAAGACTATTGGTGGCTATAAAGATTGAACGGCGCGGCGCAGAGGAGAAATTGATTTGGAAGAAAAAAAAACCTAGCATCGGTGATGAAGAAGAAGGATAACCTCAATTGCTACCTGGACAGCTTAAAATAATACACAGTCAGAATTCTTTGTAAAAAGGTGTGGTGAAAAGGGTTTACTTGTTTTACAAGGGTGCGTTAATAAAAAAATAACTTCAGGGGGGTAATATCAAATCTCGCCCTAATGATAGGGGGGATCGTACAATTAACCCTTTAAATAATAACATATTTATAACATATTTAAATGTATAATAATAGCAATTATTTATAATGTTTATTGTTTTATTTGTTAATTTAAAATCCAAATAAATTTTTGAGTTCTTTAATATAATAGAAGATCTGATATGTAATTTTTTTAAAAAAAATAATGAGAAGAGTGTTTAGATGAATTAATTTTATTATCAATTAAAATAAAATAGATTCTAATAATTTAATAGTTTTACATCCGAAAACATCTAAAATATATTAATTTTCAAAAAATATTTTTATTATATTAAAAATATTTAATTTTAAATTTTGTTTCGGGCTTTAAAATGTGTTATCTTCTAAATTTTAAACGTATAGTCAGTCCATTGACACTTCTAATAATGTATGAACTCCTCAACAAATATTATCAGATCTAACGCTCTACGAACTTCCAACCAATTTCATCAGAGTCATCAACTGGATAAGATTTTTGAAATACTTCCCAATCCTTGAGAACGAAAATCAAACTTTTATACTTTTGTAGGAATGAAAAATATATGCTATCCTAATATTTGTCAATCTTATTTATGGTCATAGTTTCGAACCCTCTAAAGACAAAGTGATCTTAGTTATCATAAATTCATCAATGCTATTGTCTGTCTTCATTGCAAACATTTAATAATGACACAACTCTATAAAAAATAACAAAGGCATCTTATCCATCAAGTTGAGACCCACATCAATTTTCAATCAATAATAATTGACTCCCACTCGAACATAGTCTACTCTATTCCTAATGGTGGGACCTTAATACCATTTTGTTCATTGTTTAATGACCTAATTTAGGTCATGATACAATGCAACATCATAAAATAAAATATAAAAATTAAACGACGGTGGCTCTATTAGATATGATTTCTTGTTGCCAGTTGTTGAAAAATCTAAAAAGTGATCTAAATATAGGTAGGAGAATTAATGAATTTGATTATCAAAACCGTGACAATGAAATAAAGCAAACTTTTAGTCTCTAAATCACATTGTTTGTATCTTTTACATATCCACTTTTTTTCTCTCTCTTCCCAACCAAATTTTCTTGTCTCTTCAAGACACTTCTTAAGGTAAGGTCCTCAAATTACATTATAAATACAATAGTGTACAATTTTTAGGTGGAATTGAGCATGGAAAATGATCAAGTTACAAGCAAGGAAATGAAAGTTGAGATTCCATCAAAGAGTGAAAGTTCTAATGTGGGACAAGGTGGACTTATGAGACAACCTAGTATGACCAAAACTAATTGTCTATGTTCACCAACAACACATCCTGGTTCATTTCGATGTAGGCTTCATCGTAGTCCTAGTCTTCAAAGGACCAAAAGTATGGAACCAGGATCATCAGTTTCTGATCAGGGATCTACATTAGGTCATGATTCTATTGTTGGTGTTGACAAGAATCGGGTGGATTAATCTTCTATTGAATTTTATGTTCAATTGTATTAAGATGCTATGGTTATGTTTGTTCTGTATAATTGTATATTTGTTCCGAAATCCATATGTCGATCTCTCTTCATTTTGAATAAGAGTCCTTTCATTGATTCTAAATCTGAACTATGAAAATGGGAAGTTTATGTTTTTTTTGTTTGTATCTATTTATTTATTTATTTTATAATAATTTCTTGGATAAGAAAAGGTGAATTTCTTGGGTTATATGTGATTATGTGAATCTTGTACTAACAAATAAGGAATTGAACTATTGAAGTGAACACAGAAGTTATATTTCAATGTTTTGTATGCGGGTTAGTACTCGACAAACAATGGGTTTGACTGGGTCAAAGTAGTATGTCGAAGTAGTTGTAGAATTAGTTGTATTCGACTCTGTCAAAAATAACATATAGATGAGTGTGTTAAAATGTATTTTGTATATTTTGAATTTGGGTTGTATGTTTTGGGCTTAGGTCTTGACTGACTATAAATAAGCATGTTATGTTGTAAGTCATAACAGTTAATACCGTTGAATAACACTCTCATCACTTTTCAATTTTTTCTCTTTTCTCTCTTTCTCTTCTTCTTCTCTCATGTTTCCCAAAAACCTTTTTGTTCCAACAAATTGGTACCACAGAGCCCTTGTTGTGATTCAGAGAGAATTTGAAATGGCAAACGGTGAAGGATAGAAAAACACTTAGAAATGGGGGGTTTGAATAAGTGTAGCTTTAAAACTTGTAAGATAAAAACTATTTGCACAATGATTTTTATCCTGGTTCGTTGTTAACTAAACTACTCCAGTCCACCCCCTTGGAGTGATTTACCTCACCTGAGGATTTAATCCACTAATCACACGAGATTACAATGGTTTTCCACTTAGCCAACTACTAAGTTTTCTAGAGTATCCTGATCACAACTTGATCACTCTAGGAACAATCTGCTTAGATACCTTCTAAGACTTTCTAGAGTATACTGATCAACAACCTGATCACTCTAGTTCTTACAACTTAATGTAAACAAATTCTTTTAAGAGTTACAATGCTTCTAATAAAGCTATTATCACAACTGTGATTTCTCTTAAGTTTAAGCTTAAATCTCACTAAGATATTACAACAGCAATGTAGTGAGTTTGATGATGAAGTTTTAGAGCTTTTGAATTTGACAGCGTTTCTGTATAATGCGCAAGTGTTGTATTCAGCTTCTCATCAGAACTTCAATATATATAGGCGTTTGAGAAGATGACCGTTGGGAGCATTTAATGCTTTGCGTAATCCGTACAGCATTGCATTTAATGTTTCACTCTTTTGTCAACTACCTCGAGCCTTGTTTTCGCTGTGTCTACTGACGTTGCCTTTAATAGCTTCTAATGTACCTTTTGTCAGTCAGCGTAGCCTGCCAGTCTAGTACTTGCTTCTGATCTGATGTTTGTGTAAACAACGTTTGAATGTCATCAGAGTCAAACAGCTTGGTGCAGAGCATCTTCTTGTCTTCTGACCTTGAAGTGCTTCTGAGCGTGATACCATGAGAACTTCAATTCTTCTGCTTCTGATCTCAAGTTCTTCTGATGCTTCCATAGACCCATGTTCTGATTCTGCTTGACCATCTTCTGATGTCTTGCCAGACCATGTTCTGATTTTGCATGCTGAACCTTTTGAGTCAGTACTTCTTGCGCTGATTTTGTACATACTCTTTATATAATTCCTGAAATGGAAATTGCATAGTATTAGAGTACCACATTATCTCATAAAAAATTCATATGCTTGTTATCATCAAAACTAAGAATATTGATCAGAACAAATCTTGTTCTAACAATCTCCCCCTTTTTGATGATGACAAAAACATACATAAATGATATGAATTTGCAATCAGAATATCAGACGGCTAAAGACAATTACACAGCTATAGCATAAGCATATAAACATAGTGTGTGAATATGTCTCCCTCTGAGATTAACAATCCCCCCTGAGATAAATAATCTCCCCCTGAAATAAATACTGGAAGAATTTATAATTAAAGGACTTCCCTGAGTATTTTCCATTTCAGTTGAGACGATCACATATGCTTAGATCTTCAGATCATTCACAGCTTCTGATTCTTGCTTCCATAGGACAGCTTCAGAACTTGAATTTCTTCGATCTTCAGAACATTCAGCTTCTGATTCTTGCTTCCATTGGACAGCTTCAGAGCTTGAATTTCTTCTTGAATCATTGCATGCTAGATTGTATCAGAACATTGTTGAATGTACCAGAGCATCATCAGAGCATCTCTACATCCTGAAATGTTACAGAACAAACTAAACGACAAAAGTCAGCATGAATGAATCAGAACATAAAATATGTATCAGAACATATAATTATGTATCAGAGCAAAAACAAGTAATGTTACAGAGCATATTTTATAACTAAAAACATGCATCAGAACATATAAGGAATAAGAATGTGTTAGATCATATTCTATCATTAGAATATCAGAACATTCTTCCTTCTTGCTTCTGATCTTGAAGCTTTACAGCACTCAGCTTGCTTCAATTTCCATGAGCTTGATCCCATACAGAATTGCTTTTCCCCATGTCTTTGCTTCTTATGTTGAGCTTTAAAGAGGATCTTCAATTCCTGCAAAACACTCAAAGACATAGAACTTGCAAGTTCTGTTAGAAATGTGGAGCCTTTCTCCCAGCAACTGATAAAATAAATCAGACCATTTATCACATCTTTCTCCCCCTTTTTGTCATAACATCAAAAACATAAAAGATTCAGATGAAAAACAAGACAAACAATATGAGAGAAGAAAAGATAAATTTCATTGATTGCCAAAGAGAGGAATTATCAGAAGTACAAGAGGGATGCTAAGAAAACAGATGTAGCAAACAAAGAAAACAACTAAGACTCAAAGACTAAGATGACCCTAGCTTGGACATGATCTTGGCCAGCATGTCATGAATCCCATTGTTGCTCTCAGTCTGCCTCTCCATGAAGGTGCGGAATTCAGCATTGATCGTGCGCTGCTCATCCATGCGAGAAGATAGCTCAGCCTGGTTCTTCTAAATAACTTCCAGAGTCCTTGCAAGACAAGAAGGTTCATCAGAAGAAGCTTCACAACTTCTGTCCAAAGGGATAGCATTCTGAACCGCAGCTTCTATAGTCAGATCATCACCTTGATTTTCCTCAACAGGAATACTTTCAGCAGGATGATCTTCAGCATCTGCTTCTTCCATAGAAGCATCTCCATATTCTGCAGCAGGCACCTCAGAATCTCCATTCTCAAGAGCCTGAAGAATGGCAGCCAACTTGGGGCAGAAGGACCTTCAACTTCTGGTAGGTCAACAACTTCTGGAATGACCAAGCTGGGGTCTTTCTCAGAAGGATTTTCCCTCAGAAAGTCAAAGAGCGACTTGAAGTCTCCAAGCAGAACTGGATACTGAGGTCTCCAGACCACAATCTCCCTGCAAGGGTTAGCTTCCATTGATGCAGCAATTCTTGCTTCCTCAAGTTCATCAGTGAACAGCTTCTCTTCAAAGATATATCTCCCTCCGAGACGACTGAACCAGAAGTCTTCATAACTCCTCAGAATTCCACAAGGGCGTGGAGCAGTTTCTACACAAATTTCTTGAAGTTCTTCAAAACAAGCATCTGCTTTTCTTCGGAAGATTCTCCAGAACTTTCGCATAGCAACATCATTCAGGCCAGAACTTTCAACAATTCTGAGAGTATCAAAGACTCTTCTGAGATTCCTCTTTACCATCTCAAAATTTACACCAATAGGGTACTCACGGCGGGATTTTATTATGGTTATTGGGGAATCAGGGTTAGGAACGGAATAGGGTTGAGGCTCTCTATCCAACCGATAAGCAGATTCTGCTTCATTCTCAGAGTCTAACACTACCATTTCAGCTTCAGGACGAGGCTTAGGAGTGTAGTTGCAGTCACGGAGCAATTGCTCATGTGATGCAGAATCTGGAAGACCAGAACCAGAGAGATTGTTTTGAGAGGTGGAAGGGATGGGTTCAAAGTGTGCATGAAGAGGTGGTTTAGAAGTGGATATATTTGTGTGAGGTGGAAAGAGAGTTTGTAGGGGTGGTATATCAAGAACAGGGTTTCCAAGGGCCTGGTCAGAAGCAAGGTTGGTTGTGGGTGGAGATGAAGGAATGGGAGCATTTTTGATGGGTGAGGGAGGAGGAGTAAGGGTTTTGGTTATAGGAGAGGAAGGAGGTGTGAGAACATGGACTTTTATGGGTGATTCTGATGGGGCTTTTTCTGGTTGATTTACTGGTTCAGGGGTTTGAGCAACAGCTATTGGTGCAACTTCTGAACGAAAAGTAGGAACAAAATCAGGTTCAGAGAGATGAATACCTTTGGATACCTTCTGAACAGCTTCAAACACAGCCTCAAGCTTCTTCTGCTTCTTACTCTTCTGCTCTTCCACAATCTTAGCCTTCCCAAGAGATATTTCTCTTCTTCTGGCCGATTCCAGTGTCTCCTTCTCACTAGCAACAACCTTCTGACCTCCAACTGCTTGAGTTGTTGGTTCTTGAGATATTTTAACTTGCTGATTCACAACCTCTTGAACATCCTCATCATCATCAGAGGCATTTAATATTAATTTTCTTTTTCTTGTCTTCTTCTTCTCAACAGCTATACCAATTTCAACATTTTTATTCAACTTCTTCTTTTTCTTCTTCTCAGCAGTCTCCTTTACATTCTTCTTAGTTGCAACTGAAACAACTTGAACTTCTTCAGTAACAGCTTCTTCTGGAACAGTTTTCTCAACGGTAGTAGCAGCAGCTACACCCTGAACTACCTTCACCTGATTATCAAAAGGATGATCAAATTTTCTCTTAGTCCTTCTTTCCTTCTTCACAGCAGCTTCAGGAGCAGCTTCTGAAATATCTTCCGAGGCAACAGCCCTAGAAGTAGAAGTTTTCTTGCGACCTTCTTTAGCAGGAGCACCTTTTTCTTGATCTTTTACTCCTTCATCTTCCTTGAGTGACTTCAGATATCTAGTTTTGACTCCTGGCACCTCACTTCTGAAGAAGGGTTCAAAGTCAGCAAGAATAGGATCTCTTCTGCTTCTTGCTCCAGGAAGAGGTTGAGGGGTTTTGATGATAGCATCAATGACACTCATCTTTCTCAAGGTGAGAGCGTTCAAGCAACTTCCAGTATTGACAGCCAGATCTTTGATGGTACCTTCAGCTTCCAATTTCTCAACTATCTTGGAATGAACCAGAAGGTTTGTAATGATTCTTCCAAAAGGAATGATAGTACACTTCTTTACTCCGAAGGCATTCCTGGAATCCCTCACATCATTCCACATGTGATTGAAGATTATGTAGATAACGTCAACCTTCTTCTGAGTAGCAATGCAATACAGAATGTATTTCTGCTCATTGTTGATGAAGTCTGCAGCATGTGTTCCTTTCCTGTGATAGAAACACCCCAGAAGAATCTTGGTCCAGATTTTATAAAGATCCCTCATGTCCTTGACACGCTTTGTCTCCTTTACATCTGTGTAAAGGGTAGACAACACTTCATCCCAATCAGCCCTTTGATCAATTTCATAAGCACCCTCAGGGTTTCTTAGATCGAACATTATTCTCAGAATGTTCTCAGTAACGACCACAAACTTCCCATGGACGAAAGACAGAATGGATTTAGGGGCAACAACTGCATGCACCCAAAATTCCTTAACAAGATCTGGGTAGACTGGTCCACAGAACTCAGCAAATAACGAGGTCCATCCTTGAAAAAGAATATCTTCTTTAAGACGAAAGTTATGTTCTTCGAGACTATCAAAGTCTACCATGAGTTCACAGATAACTTCCAACTCCTTTTTGGGAATAGAACAGGCAATAACCGGAATAATTTGCTGATCTTCTTCTTGCAGATGGAGAGGGACTGATGAGCTAGCATTGTGAGATGATGAAGCGGCCATTGAAACAGTACTGAGATTTGAAAAACAATTTCTGGGTTTGCGCTTAGGGTTTGAGAAAAGACCGAAAAGGTTGCAAAAATGCATGCAAGAAGAAAGAGAGAATGGGAGCGAAAAAGATAAACGTTATGATTTGAATTGTATTTATAGAGAACGGATTTGAAAATGAATGCAATAAAGTTATGAGAATGAACAGTTACAGAATCAAATGAAATCAATTGCATTAAATGATGAGTGACATTAGATGAGAGATCGTGGTAAATGAAATGATTTAACACAGTTACCTAGGGCGGCATCCCATCAGATTAACTCACGCTTTTACCAACCGTACATACACGTGTTCACCATCAGAATACTCTTGATGACAGCTGTGTTGCACTGAATAGAACTTTTCATCTTCTGATTCTGATCACTGCTTCTGATTTTTATTCTTTAGAAATGATCTAGTTCTGATAAGATCATCTTTCTTTCCAAGGATCACATCTTCTGAGTGAGCTGAAGTGAGTCTTGAAGATCTTCTGACTGTTGGCTCTTCAGAAATTCTGAGATTCTCTAAAGATGCAGCAACTTGATCTTCTGATTCTTTGCTTCTGAGACTTTCAGCTTCCGGAACTTTGCTTCTTGGTTCTACAGCTTCTGGTATGTCAATATCTATATCTGCAAAATTCTCAAACTGCTTTGGCTTTTCAAGACCAAGCTTATCATCAAATCTGATATTGATTGATTCTTCTACGACCAATGTTTCAGTATTGTATACTCTGTAGCCTTTAGAGCGTTCAGAATATCCAAGAAGGAAACATTTTTGTGCCTTAGAATCAAACTTACCAAGATGATCTTTAGTATTCAGAATAAAACACACACATCCAAAAGGATGAAAATATGAAATGTTGGGCTTTCTGTTCTCCCACAATTCATAAGGAGTCTTATTTAGAATAGGTCTTATAGAGATTCTATTCTGAATATAACATGCAGTGTTTATTGCTTCTGCCCAGAAGTGCTTAGCCATATTGGTCTCATTGATCATGGTTCTGGCCATTTCTTGTAGAGTCCTATTCTTTTGCTCTACAACTCCATTTTGCTGTGGAGTTCTAGGGCAAGAGAAATCATGGGCAATACCATTTTCTTTGAAGAACTCCTCAAAGAATCTGTTCTCAAATTCGCCACCATGATCACTTCAGACCTTTATGATTTTGCACTCCTTCTCAGATTGGATATGAGTGCAGAATTCAAAGAACACTGAATGAGACTCATCCTTGTGTTTCAAGAACTTTACCCATGTCCAGCGGCTATAATCATCTACGATGACTAATCCATATTTCTTCCCTCTGACAGATGCTGTTTTGACTGGTCCAAACAGATCAATGTGCAGAAGTTCTAACGGCCTTGAGGAAGAGACAACATTCTTAGATTTGAATGCAGGTTTGGAGAACTTTCCCTTCTGACATGCTTCACAAAGAGCATCTGATTTGTATTTCAGATTTGGGAGTCCTCTGACCAGATTTAGTTTGTTAATCTGAGAAATCTTTCTCAAACTAGCATGTCCTAATCTTCTGTGCCAGACCCATTGATCTTCAGAAACAGACATAAGACAAGTCACCTTCTGCTTCTCAAGATCAGAAAGATCAATCTTATAAATGTTGTTCTTTCTCTTGCCTGTAAATAGGATTGAGCCATCCTTCTGACTTACAGCCTTGCAAGACTTTTGATTGAAGATTATGTCATAACCATTGTCACTTAATTCACTTATGGACAATAAGTTATACGCTAATCCTTCTACAAGAAGTACATTAGTTATGGAAGGAGAGTTACCAATACTTATGGTTCCAGAGCCAATAATTTTGCCCTTCTGATCTCTTCCAAACTTGACTTCTCCACCAGACTTAAGCACCAGGTCTTGGAACATAGACCTTCTTCCCGTCATGTGTCGCGAGCACCCAGAGTCCAGGTACCATGACATTTTGTGCTTTGTCTTCTTTGCTGCTAAAGATATCTGCAACAGAAGTTATCTTCTCCTTAGGTACCCACAATTTCTTGGGTCCTTTCTTGTTAGTTTTCCTCAAGTTCTGATTGAACTTGGGTTTAGCATTATAAGTAACAGGAGGAACAACATGATATTCTTTAGGTTTGGCAGCATGATATCTTTTAGGTTGTGTCACATGCTTTTTGGTGTGTGTAGTGTGAAAACTCTGTGCATGTGAAGTGAGCCTAATATTATGTGAGTGACCATATTTGAACTGATCATACAATGGCTTGTATGTGATTTTCAAATCATCAACAGGTTCAAATTTATGTGAGGTATCACCCTCATAGCCAAAACCAAACCTTTTGTTTCCAGAAACACCATATATCATAGAAGCAAGATGACTTCTGCCAATACTTCTAGATAGGAACTTTCTGAAGCTCGAGTCATATTCTTTCAGAATATGATTGAGACTAGGAATGGATTTTTCTGATTCAGAAGGAGATCCACTATCTTTGGATAATTTTAAAACTTTTTCCTTCAGTTCAGAATTTTCCACTTCCAGCTTCTTAGTTTCAAATTCAAATTGCTTTTTCAGCTTTTTGTATTTGATACTAAGATGAGCCTTGAGTTCCAGAAGTTCTGTTAAACTGGAAACTAACTCTTCTCTAGATAGTTCAGAAAATACCTCTTCAGAATCTGATTCTGATGTAGATTCTGATCCATCATCTACTGTGGTCATTAGTGCAAGGTTTGCTTGCTCTCCTTCAGTGTCTGATTCTGATTCTGATTCAGAATCATCCCATGTTGCCATAAGACCTTTCTTCTGATGAAACTTCTTCTTGGGATTCTCCTTCTGAAGTTTTGGACATTCATTCTTGAAGTGTCCAGGCTCATTGCATTCATAGCAGACGACCTTCTTCTTGTCAGATCTTCTGCCACCAGAAGATTCTCCTCGTTCAAACTTCTTTGAACTTCTGAAGCTTTTGAACTTCCTTTGCTTGCTCTTCCAGAGTTGGTTTACCCTTCTGGAGATCATGGACAGTTCATCTTCTTCTTCTGATTCTGATTCTTTAGAATCTACTTCTTCAGCCTGAAAAGCGTTAGTGCATTTTTTAATATTAGATTTTAATGCAATAGACTTACCTTTCTTCTGAGGCTCATTTGCATCCAGCTCTATCTCATGGCTTCTCAAGGCACTGATTAGCTCTTCCAAAGAAACCTCATTCAGATTCTTTGCAATCTTGAATGCAGTCACCATTGGACCCCATCTTCTGGGTAAACTTATGATGATCTTCTTTACATGATTAGCCTTGGTGTAGCTTTTGTCCAGAACTCTTAATCCAGCAGTTAGCGTTTGAAATCTTGAGAACATCTTCTCAATATCTTCATCGTCCTCCATCTTGAAGGCTTCATATTTCTGGATTAGAGCAAGAGCTTTGGTCTCCTTGACTTGAGAATTTCCTTCATGGGTCATTTTCAATGACTCATATATATCATAGGAAGTTTCCCTGTTAGATATCTTCTCATACTCAGCATGAGAGATAGCATTCAGCAAAATAGTCCTACATTTATGATGATTTTTGAAAAGCTTCTTTTGATCATCATTCATTTCTTGTCTTGTAAGCCTTACGGCAGTAGCGTTCACTGGATGTTTGTAACCATCCATCAGAAGATCCCATAAGTCACCATCTAGACCAAGGAAGTAACTTTCAAGTTTATCTTTCCAGTATTCAAAGTTTCCACCATCAAATACTGGCGGTCTAGTATAACCATTGTTACCATTTCCATTGTATTGCTCAGCTGAGCCAAATGTAGATGTAGATGAAGGTGGTGGAGTCTCAACCATCTTGACTTAGTGTTTTTCTCTTCCTGAATCTTTTCTAAACACGGTTAAGTGCTTGCACCTTAGAACCGGCGCTCTGATGCCAATTGAAGGATAGAAAAACACTTAGAAAGGGGGGTTTGAATAAGTGTAGCTTTAAAACTTGTAAGATAAAAACTATTTGCACAATGATTTTTATCCTGGTTCGTTGTTAACTAAACTACTCCAGTCCACCCCCTTGGAGTGATTTACCTCACCTGAGGATTTAATCCACTAATCACATGAGATTACAATGGTTTTCCACTTAGCCAACTGCTAAGTCTTCTAGAGTATCCTGATCACAACTTGATCACTCTAGGAACAATCTGCATAGATACCTTCTAAGACTTTCTAGAGTATACTGATCAACAACCTGATCACTCTAGTTCTTACAACTTAATGTAAACAAATTCTTTTAAGAGTTACAATGCTTCTAATAAAGCTATTATCACAACTGTGATTTCTCTTAAGTTTAAGCTTAAATCTCACTAAGATATTACAACAGCAATGTAGTGAGTTTGATGATGAAGTTTTAGAGCTTTTGAATTTGACAGCGTTTCTGTATAATGCGCAAGTGTTGTATTCAGCTTCTCATTAGAACTTCAATATATATAGGCGTTTGAGAAGATGACCGTTGGGAGCATTTAATGCTTTGCGTAATCCGTACAACATTGCATTTAATGTTTCACTCTTTTGTCAACTACCTCGAGCCTTGTTTTCGCTGTGTCTACTGACGTTGCCTTTAATAGCTTCTAACGTTCCTTTTGTCAGTCAGCGTAGCCTGCCAGTCTAGTACTTGCTTCTGATCCGATGTTTGTGTAAACAACGTTTGAATGTCATCAGAGTCAAACAGCTTGGTGCAGAGCATCTTCTTGTCTTCTGACCTTGAAGTGCTTCTGAGCGTGATACCATGAGAACTTCAGTGCTTCTGCTTCTGATCTCAAGTTCTTCTGATGCCTCCATAGACCCATGTTCTGATTTTGCTTGACCATCTTCTGATGTCTTGCCAGACCATGTTCTGATGTTGCATGCTGAACCTTCTGAGTCAGTGCTTCTTGCGCTGATTTTGTGCATACTCTTTATATAATTTCTGAAATGGAAATTGCATAGTATTAGAGTACCACATTATCTCATACAAAATTCATATGCTTGTTATCAATAAAACTAAGAATATTGATCAGAACAAATCTTGTTCTAACAAACGGTACAACAACATCAACGCAATTTTTAGCGAATCTATCGGTTTTCAAAGGTGAGAACTACGAGAGGTGGGTTGCGCAGATGAAAGTCATCTTCTTATTTCAAGATGTGGTTAAAATCGTGAATGATGGAGTACCGACATTGGAAGCAAATGTGGATGATGAATAGAAGGCTGCACACAAGGATAAAAGGAAGAAAGATGGAAATTTTTTGTTCTTGATTCACCGTTGTTTGGATCTTAATGTGTTTGAGAAGATTATTGAAGAGGAAACGGCGATGGGAGCATAGGAAAGTTGAAGAACTTGTACGACGGAAATGAAAAACTGAAAAGGATGAAGTTGCAGACATTGAGAAAGCAATTCTAGATGACTCATATCAAGAAAGATGAATGAGTCTCAGAATTCTTTTCACGTGTGGTGTTGTTAACAAAATATATGAAGGCGTATGGTGAATCAAATAATGATTTACAAAAGATTAAGAAAGTGTTGAGATCTATGATTGTAAATTTTGATTACATTTTGTGTCATTTGAATAGCCGAAGAACCTATTTAAGATGAATTTAGAAGAGCTTCAAGTTTCATTATAGGCTCATGAAATGAGATTGGAGAGGAGGAACTCATAAAGGAAGAAGGTGGCTGAACAGGAACTACAAGCAAGATTCATCGAGAAGTCTAGAAAAGAGAAGGCATGAGAGAGAAAGAATCTTGCTAATGATGAGAAGTCAAGCAATAATTCAAAGAATCACTCTGATTCAAACAAGAAAGGCACGATATACAATTATTTGGGGGAAGAAAGTTGGCATGAAGGAAGTGCAGTTTAGAACTGTCAAGGATTTGGCCAATATGAGAGACTGTCGAAGAAAGAAAGTAGCAAGAGCAAAAGATAATGATGAAGCGTAGTATGCACATGCTGGAGGTAGTGATTTTGATGATGTGCTACTCATGGCCAACACTCAGACAAACACTAAGCAAACCAACATGTGGTACATGGATTCATGATGCAGTAACCTTATGACTAGTATAAAAACTGGTTCACCAAGTTAGATAAATCAGTTAAGATTGTGATAAATTTTGCGTATGGAAAACACGTCACATCAGGTGGAAAAGGAAACATATATGTGGTGAGAAAAGATGGTCGAAGGACCAGAATCACTGATGTGTTGTATGTACCCTCGATGACAAGTAACTTGATAAGAATATGCCAATTACTTGCTAAAGGGTAAAATGAAGTTTGAAAAGTATCAAATGAAGGTGAATGATGGTGATGAGAGGTTGATTCTGAAGGCACTAGTGGCAGGCGAAAAAAGCCTCAAGGTAGAGATCAACATGGTTAATCACAAGTGTCTTGCTTCGACTGCAGAAGAAGACAAAATAAGGCTATGGTATCACAGGTACATATATCTAAACTTCGAAAGTTTAGGAATGCTTAACCAGAAGAAGATTGTGTATGGCTTCCCTCAGGTGAGGAACCAACTCAGGTTGGTGAGGAATTTTAAGCAAAGAAGGCTAGGAAATCATTCAAGCAAGACTTGCCTATAAGGTCGAAGAAAAAACTAGAGCTAGTTAACTCTGATGTGAGTGGACCTTTTTAAGTAAGGTCGAATGGAGGTAATTTCTATTTCTTAACTTTCATAGATGAATTCACGATATATATATATATATATATATATATATATATATATATATAAATTTACCTTATTGAAAGGAAGAGTGAGGTATTCACACAATTCAAGAAGTTTAAATTGTATGTCGAGAAATAAATTGGAAGCAAGTTGAAGAAATTGAGAACCGATAGTGGTTGTGAATACACTTCTCGAGAATTCGGTAGATTTTAGAATGAGGATAGTATAGAGCTTGAGGTTATTGCACCCTATACTCCTCAACACAATGGTATAGCTTAATGAAAGAACACAAGTATAATAAACACGACGAGAAACATGTTGAAAGCT
This sequence comes from Vicia villosa, assembly GCF_029867415.1. Classification (NCBI taxonomy): domain Eukaryota; kingdom Viridiplantae; phylum Streptophyta; class Magnoliopsida; order Fabales; family Fabaceae; genus Vicia; species Vicia villosa. The sequence continues at coordinate 15,495,003 of NC_081181.1, forward strand.
AAAGATATATGCCAAATAGATTTTTGGGTGAAACAATTTTGACAACAATATACATTTTAAAAAGATGTCCAATAAAGAAGATGATCGTGAAGACACTTTATGAGGTTTGGACAGGACATAAGCCAAATTTCAGTCATCTTAAAGTTTTTGGATCAATGTGTTTCAGGAATGTTCCTGAACAATTGAGGAAAAAGCTAGATAATCGAATTCAGACCATGTTGCTCATAGGTTATTATTCGACAAGCGCATACAAGTTATATTCAACAAAAAATGATAAACTAGTGATCAATAGAGATCTATTGGTGGACGAAAGAAAATGGTGGAATTGGACTCAAGAGTCGGGTCGACATATGAAAAAGATAGTTCTAACTGTGCCTGTAGAAGAAGACTAACAAAATGAAGTTACAACCAATAAAAATGAAGAACCATCTGAGCAGAATGTCAGAAAATCGATTAGAACGAGAACTGAGTCGACAAGGCTAACCGGATATGAGAAAATTCAAAATCAAGCAGTCGATCTAGATGGTGACTTAATAGAAGATGCAATGATGATGATGGATGAAGCAGAACCAATCAATTTGGATCAAGCCATAAATGATTCAAATTGGTTGGCAGCCTTGAAAGACTTGAAAAAGAACTCATAGAAATCGAGAAGAACAAGTCCTTGGAGCTTTTTGAAAGATCTAGCAAGAAGCTAATTGATATGAAGTGGGTTTACAAGTTGAAACGAAGGCGAAATAGTGAAATTTCCAAGTATAAGGCAAGACTAATGGAGATATTTTTTCTCAAAAAAGCTGGTATTTATTTTGACGAAGTCTACACACCTGTTTCAAGGTTGGGGACAATCAGGATTTGATGTCAACAGTAAAGTATCTTAACTATCAGATTTGGGATTTTACCTATGACACCTTGAAACATATGGAACTTTGACTGTCTAAAGTCAAATTGAGTGAGCCTGTATTGAGAATATAATGTATAGTACTTGTAGAAGGGTAAGATTTTTAATGGATACATTTCAACGCTTAACAACGGTTGTCATACCCTAATTTTTACCCCTAAAATCTCATCTCCAATTGCTTTATTGCATGGCATCAAGATCATCAAGCATTTTGAATGTTCTTTTTTACCTTATAACCCCATGAGAATCACTACAAGAAAATTAGGGTTTTACGACAAAAAAATTGCGACAGTTACTTGATAACTATCGTAACTCTAATATAGTGACGCGTGTCACGACGGTATACACCTACCGTCCTTATATTTTTGTAAAATTATTAAATTTAACGACGGTCATACAACTACCGCCCTAAAAATCAATTCACGACGGTTTAAAAACCGCCATAAATTATATGTTACGACGGTACATTAACCGTCGCCCACCAAATCAAATAACACACTTCCTGCACCATAGAAACTCAGCAAAGGTCACGACGGTGAACCAACCGTCGCGCCCACTTACTTAAAAATTATCAAACTTCATGACGGTTAACCTACTGTCGTCCACAATTACAAAATAGTTATCTAAGGGCATGACGATGAACCTACCGTCGCCACCCCATACCATTCACATGCGAATAAAAAGTTTGCAACGGTTAACCTACTGTCGTCCACAATTACAAAGGTTAGTCTTGTGTTTTTTGGTTCTTTTGGAAGATAGGACTTTGGATCAAGAGGTTTTATCGAAAAAATAGCACGTGTACTATTTTGCCTCTGTAGTAATAAAGGGGAAATTCCCCGAATGTCGATCTCAAGGACTGCGTATCAGTATAGAGTTCTAAATCTAAATTCAATCAAACAAAAACTTAAATTGGGATTTTGATTTGCAATTATAAATTAACAATAAATAAAAGTAACATAAAATTGACTAAGTGGCTTTAACAAATATGAGAGCATGCTAGGGTAAAGTTTATGATTTTCCCTGTAATAACCTTGAATTTTGATTTCTTCAACAAGTTCATAACCTTTAGTTACCCCCCTTTAGATTATTTTCCCCTAAGTCCTTAGTGGGAAAACCTTTGAACATTCATCATAAATCAAAAGTCCTTAGAGAATTATGATGAAATCAAGCCTTTATGTTATCAAGATTTAATCGGTAACTATAGGGTATCCCTAGTCCTAGGTGATATCTACTATAGTCGAATCGTACAAAAACCTTAACAACCACTGTTCAACTGGTTGTTAACCGTAAATCAATATTGTTGGTTCGACAAAGAAAGCATAAAAACCTTGTACAATTAAATTAATTAAGAAAACAAATCTATTGATGAACTCATGAATTCAAAATCATTACATAATCAAATCAGGGAAACCCCCTAGAATTAGGGTTTAGTTACTCATATTGTTCAAAGCAAACAAAATATAAAATAGAGACATTACAATAATTGAGATGAAAGTTGATCTTCAATCGCTTCCGTTCATGAAAACCTTCTTCTCTCCCAAACCCTTGTTTTCTCCAATCTTCAATCGTGTCTTCTCTTGGCCAAAAAGTCCTCTAATTCATCGTTAAAACTCTTCTAAATAGTGCAGACTCACTTAGGTTGGTTGGAAATACCCAAAATGCCCCCACAGCATAACCCATGGAAAAAAATATGAAAAAGAATAATAAAATCAGCGTCACATGCTGACACGCGCCGTGTCAGCCAACACGGGCACCCGTGTCAGTCTTCTGTTACTTAAAAGTTGATTTTTTTTCTCCCAGGCCTCCTGACACGGGTGCTCATGTCAAGTAACACGGCCCGTGTCAGCCCTTAACATCAGAATTTTGCTTTGACTTCTACATCAAAGTTGTAGCACTTTTTGTTAGCGAAATTTTTCCACTGGAACCGCGTCATTCCGAGTTACGAATCTCTAGTTATGATCAAAATATTACACGCTTGTCACGATGAGAAACATGCTGAAAATTTCAAGATCTCACACTTGCTAACACGGGTTGTATCAGCCCCCTGACTTTCATCTCTGTTGCATTTTCTTGGCCACGCTTCATCCTAACACGGCCAATTTCAGGTGACACAAGTGGTCGTGTCATGCCTCATGCAGCATGATTTATTACTTCCTTCTAAACTCCCCTTTTTGTACTTTTTCGTATTGATTTGTCTCGAATTATTCCTTTGAGTCTGCAAACAGTACAATATACAACCAAAGCATAAAATGTAGAAGAATGAAGTAAAACACTTGACAATATAAAGCAAAGACGACTAAGATCAACGGTAAATAAACGCGTGAAAACCACTGATCAAACTCCCCCAAACTTAAACCGTTGCTTGACCTCAAGCGACAATTACAAGAGAAAATGAGCATCACAGCATATCGGTACTTGTCATACCCCAAAATTTGCCCTCATTTAATCGCAAATGTCATTTTATTTCGATTAAGTGACATAGCACAACTGGTAAGAATTTGCGGGTAAAGGGTACAAGAGCGAGAGGTCCCGAGCTCGAATCCCACTGTAACATTTCTTCCCTTTTATAAGTTTTTAATTTTACTCCTAACTTCATTCGCATTTGTTCAAAATTTCACAAAAATTGTTTTTTCTAATATTTAAATATTATTTTCGTTTTTATTATTTATTATTTATTAATTTTTTTTTTACTTTATTCACATTTTATTCATAAAAATATCCAAAAAAATAATAATAAAGTAAAAATTTTGAAAGATTTTGTTCTCCTTTTCTTTTTTAGAGGGTAATCTCTATTTTAGGAGAGAATTTATGTAATTGGTTAAAGTAATTATAAATTTAAATCAAATAATATTTGATTTTTAATTTTTATTATTTTAATTGATTATAGATTTTGTTCTCCTTTAATCATTCTAACCTAATTCTATTCTTATATAAACTAACTTACACGTACAAAGGGGGGAGAATTCACAAATCCTAATTTTCGGTTCAACTATCAACTCTTTTTCTTTCTATTGACCAGTCTTCACACAAAATAGTAGAGATGAGTTTTCACTAACAATGGTATATGAGTTTTTTTTACAGAAAAGAGAAGGAACAAAGATCGGAGACCGACTCAAACTCGTTTCGATATCTTCGAACATTCAGCTTGTTTCAACAACAACAAATAACTTGCACAGAGATTGACATCGAAACAGAAGGAGATTGAAAATAAACCACAACAAAATTAACATCATAATATAACATTTATACAAGTTTCTTTGTTGTTGTTTGTTTTGCAGGATGGAAAGGATAACAGACTTCGCGATCGGAAACGTCGACACTAATACACCATATCATAACCATACCGAAGATAATAGCAGGGAGGAGGAGAAGTGACGAACAACACTGTGCATCCACCGATTCAGCCATCACCAGCACCACAACCGAAGTTTCTGTCGACAACACAGCTACTGCATATTCAAGACCAGAAAATTCATACAAACTGACATTTTCTTATATGTAGAAATAATCTATATAAATTGATATTCTTCTTGTATAAGATTTTGTGGCTTTTTCAGGAAAAAAGGATAGAAGAAATTGATGGGATTGCGACGATACCGAATACAGATCTGCTTCTCCACGACGCACCATCATTACCGCGTGCCCAAGCCCATGGTCTCGACGGCAGCCTTCAACGATTCCACCATTCAGAAATCAGCATAGCTCCGCCGAAAAACAACAACGGCCGATCAATCTCTCCGACCAATCGCCGACAACCACGGCTCCTCCGGCCACAGCCGCTAGCCTCCATCGATTACCGGAGCAGCTCCTCCGACGCCGTCGAATACCAATGGGTACTCTTCATTACTTTGAATGTTTCCTTTTCATGAATTCCGATTGATTCATATATGCTGGGTTGGGAGTTTAATTTCAATTTTGCAAAGAGTTTTGTTGGATTGATTTTGAGAAGCAATTGGAGAAGATGAGTTTGGGTTTTTTTTAAAGATGGGGAGAGAAGCACGATTTGCTTCTGTGTTCTTCTAAGTTCTTTTTCTTTTATGATTTATGAGCAATTCTTGCATGGACACGGACCTAAATCCATATTCTTAGGCACAACCAATAAGAAAGAGTCTTTTTTAAATTTATTTTAATTTTAATTTTGATTTTAATTGGATTCATGGGGTGGTTGAGATTATGAAGGAGAGAGAAAAATCAGTATTTATTTTTTAATTAATTAAAATTCTGTGATTGGTTGTGTGTAAAACAATTTCTTAGGTATGTGTCCACCTAAGAATTTTCCATGATTTATTTATTTGTTTAATATAATTGCTGTTCCACTTGTCGTGACGTGACTGGTTGGAAAGAAAATTTGAAGATTCAACTCATGTGAATCTGATCCACCGCCCCACATGTTGTTGCTGATGACGTTTTTTTCTCTTTTGAATTTCTTATATAAAATTAATTACAACATATCAATCTCACATAGATTTTTAGGCCTTTTAATTTATATCTTTTTAGTTTATAAAATTATTAAAATAATAAATACAAAATTATCTTTAGAATAATTAAATATTCCCTTTTATTTATTGAAAATTCAAAAGTTATTTTATTGTTAGATTTATTAGTTTTATTTTATTTCTCATATAAAAATTCAAAAAAAAAAAGTTTAATCACTTCTTATAATTTAATTGTTAGATTTCTTTTCGACAGTATTTGTTCATGCATCCGTACCTGCCCATTTTTCTTGTTTTTTGCAAGGTACTACCATCATGAACTCGAATATTCATAGCTTGCGCGTGCATGCATGGATTAATCAAGATACCTCCGACTGCCAACCATACCAGATCAAATTCGAAGCTAAGTATCTATTGTTTATATATTTATTTTTTAATTCCTTTATCTTTTTATTTTTTAGGGATAATTTCGTTTGCCTCCGAACCGATAATACACTCACCCATTTTTCTGTTTATTCTTCCTTTTTCAAATCTTCAAGGTTTGTCAATTGTCAAAGCTACGAACATTGGTAACCCTAAACCCTGTCCTCAATTATTACTTGTGTCAAACCTTTTGCTTTATTTTATCCCGCTGGTTACAATTCCCCTCTCCTCAGCTGGTTGCAATTTCCCTTCCCCATATTGCTTTAATTATACTGTTTATATTATTGTGTGGTTAGTAATCTTAGGGAGTGCAAGTCTTGTTAATTGAATTAGAATGAATTAATTACAAGATAATTTTCTGAATATAATCACGTGATTGTTGCACCCACGCACGTTTTTGGGGTAACCTCTTTGTTGCATTGTTGCCTGTTGCCTTGTGTTTTTGCAGAATAGCCATGTCCCTCGAATACGAGGATACCTCAGCCATGTTGCCTCGATAAATACACAGGTCATAAGACCCTAATGATGCTGCCTTCGATACACCAATATGACCTCGACCCTCAGAAGTTGCCTACGGAAAAGGCTGAGGTATCCTCTGGTTGCCTACGAAAAGGCTATTCTGATCCTTCCCTTTAGAATACCTGCCTTCTCTATGGCATGAGACAGTTTTAAGGCGAACGATAACTCGATGACCCGTTTACATCCAAACGAAAGGCTTCCTGCCCTCTCATGGCATGGGTAGACCCTTTCACCCTGAAAGGCTAAAAGAACATTTTTCATCTAACCAGGTAATTGTCCTTAATTGCTTTGCCTTGCTCTAAAATTTTTTCTATATTCTTTCTCAAAATTTTTCAAAAATGGCTACGCTCATTTACGAGCTAAAGTCCTTGTTTCTTCTTCTTCTACATTTCTTTTCAAAACGAGCAAAGCAATTAAGAGCCCATGGAAAACCATGGATGCAAAGGGTGCCTTACACCTTCCCTTTGCATAATTACCCCCCGAACTCAAAATCTTATTAAAAGGTATTTTCCTGTTCTTTTAGCCTTTCCGATATTTGGATAAAATAAAAGTCGGTGGCGACTCTTGCTTACCGTATATTTTCAATTATAAAAGTCAGTTCACTGTATTACAGTACTCATACGTGAGATTTTTGTTTCTTTTGATCAAGAGACTATTATTCCAGCATTCACATGACGTGAAGAGGTTATACGAGAATATTTAAACTCTGAACTCCCCTTTCGGATACCACTCTAACTATGCTTTGTACTTAAGTTTTTTTCCGATTTTCCTCCTCTTTCATTCGGACAATCAAATTAAGGCAATGCGAATTTTCAGATTTCTGATTTTTTCAGGCACCAAATAAGTAACGATTAACGATGAAATTTTCAATACTTTTCAGTTTGTGTATTGTCCTTATTTGGACGATGCTGGGGATCAACCTCCTTTGGGCTGAATAATCGGGTGAGGGTTATCCAACTTAGCGGGTCGACTGCCTTTTACCCCCTTTTCATCATTTGGTGCCAACATTATTTATTTCTTAATTACTCATACATGCACGTGAATATAGATTATGCCAGACTGTCAAAATAAACTACTCAAGGAGTACTTCTTAGGATTCAAGCACTATGGTACAAATCTACACGTTAGACTCGTATCTCTTTTTAAGAAGCCAATGGTGTTCAAACAAACCCCCTTTCTGTCACATTATTCTGAACTTCATGCGCTCAACCAACCATCCCTTCATCTCTATATACTATTCTGATTGCTTTTGAGATTAGAAACTCTTATGAAAAAAAACAAAAAATTTCGGTCAATTTGGGAAGAACTCAATGCATGGTCTTACACAACATAACATAAACTGAACACGAAAAATGAAAAAAAGGTAAATCCTCCCCCAAACTTGAACTAAACATTGGCCTCAATGTTTAAGAACAAGTCCGAGAGGGGTGACTCATAGTGGGTACTGCAACTCCAGCTGCTGCTTCATAGCTTTCACCAAAGAGGCCCCTTTTTATTTCCTGAAAACAAAAAAATTATATTATTAAAAGCGCGGGTTGCCTCCCACGAAGCGCGCCGTTTAACGTCGTATGGCTCGACGGTTCATTCCCCTTGTTAGGGTGGCATATATGACACAAAGAACACATCATATTTTTTCTTTCTTTTGTTTGGTAGCAATCCCATGAACTTAAAGTACTGATGATGTTGCTGCCAAATCCTGTTTAGCTTGATTTTATTGAACAAGGCATAAATGTCTTCCAATACTTTGTCAATTACTTGTCTTTCATCTGCCTTGTTGTAAAAATAGTTTTTGGGGATACTCTTTTGTTGAAGATTTTCTTGTTGGACGTCCACATCTTCACAGATTGTTAAATTTGTGGTTTCATCCAAAACTAGATCATTTTCAAGTTTCCTTATTTCTTTTTCCCCATATTTCATTTTTACGTCAAATTCTTCTATTCATACTGCTTCCTCTTCATCTGATGTTACGAATTTTTCTTTTGGTTCCACATATTCTTCTTCCAACTCTAACTTTCTCCAAATAAACCTATCTCGATAAAAGTTAGCTTCCTTACATTCATTCATAAGGATTCTTACCTCCCTGTTATATGCTTTAAAAATTTTAGCCGCCTCTTCCAAAGTGACTCCCGAATTAGGCGACCAACATGCAGGAGATACAAAACAATACATAGCTACAAAACTGATCAGACACTTTGTTAGTAGCAAAGTATAGAAGAATTAATGAAGCAAAATAATATGACTTTTTTTTCTTTCTTTTTTTATAAGTAAAATAAAATTCAAATAAACAAAAACTGAAACAAAATTTTAGTTGACGAGCAACAAAGTTTCAATTGAACTAAAATCAAAACTCTATATTTCGGCAGTCCCCGGCAACGGCGCCAAAAACTTGATCGGAAAAATAGCAAGTGTACTATTTTGCCTCTGTAGTAAAAGGGGAAATTTCCCGAATATCGATCTCAAGGACTGCGTATCAGTATAGAGTTCTAAATCTTAATTCAATCAAACAAAAACTTAAATTGGGATTTTGATTTGCAATTATAAATTAACAATAAATAAAAGTAACATAAAATTGACTAACTGGCTTTAACAAATATGAGAGCATGCTAGGGTAAAGTGTATGATTTTCCCTGTAATAACCTTGAATTTTGATTTCTTCAACAAGTTCATAAACTTTAATTACCTCCCTTTAGATTATTTTCCCCTAAATCCTTAATGGGAAAACCTTTGAACATTCATCATAAATCCTAAGTCCTTAGAGAATTATGATGAAATCAAGCCTTTATGTTATCAAGATTTAATCGGTAATTATAAGGTATCTCTAGTCCTAGGTGATATCTACTATAGTCTAATCGTACAAAAACCTTAACAACCGCTGTACAACTAGTTGTTAACCGTAAATCAATCTTGTTGGTCCGACAAAGAAAGCATAAAAACCTTGTACAATTAAATTAAATAAGAAAACAAATCTATTGATGAACTCAGAAATTCAAAATCAATACATAATCAAATCAGGGACACCCCCTAGCATTAGGGTTTAGTTACTCATATTGTTCAAAGAAAACAAAATATAAAATAGAGACATTACAAGAATTGAGATGAAAGTTGATCTTCAATCGCTTCCGTTCATGAAAACCTTCTTCTCTCCCAAATCCTGGTTTTCTCCAATCGTCAATCGTGTCTTCTCTTGGCCAAAAAGTCCTCTAATTCATCGTTAAAACTCTTCTAAATAGTGCAGACTCACTTAGGTTGGTTGGAAGTACCCAAAATGCCCCCACAACTTAACCCATGGAAAAAATATAAAAAAATAATAAAATCAGCGTCACATGCTGACATGCGGCGTGTCAGCCAACACTGGCACCCGTGTCAGACTTCTGTTACTTAAAAGTTGATTTTTTTTCTCCCAGGCCTCCTGACACGGGTGCCCGTGTCAAGTAACACGGTCCGTGTCAGCCCTTAACATCAGAATTTTGCTTTGACTTCTACATCAAAGTTGTAGCACTTTTTGTTAGCGAAATTTTGCCACTGAAACCGCGTCATTCCGAGTTACGAAGCTCTAGTTATGATCAAAATACTACACGCATGTCACGATGAGAAACATGCTGAAAATTTCCAGATCTCACACTTGCTAACACGGGCTGTATCAGCCCCCTGACTTTCATCTCTGTTGCATTTTCTTGGCCACGCTTCATCCTAACACGGCCAGTTTCAGGTGACACAGGTGGTCGTGTCATGCCTCATGCAGCATGATTTATTACTTCCTTCTAAACTCCCCTTTTTGTACTTTTTCGCATTGATTTGTCTCGAATTATTCCTTTGAGTCTGCAAACAGTACAATATACAACCAAAGCATAAAATATAGAAGAATGAAGTAAAACGCTTGACAATATAAAGCAAAGACGACTAAAATCAACGGTAAATAAACGTGTGAAAACCACTGATCAAGGTTCAAGGGAGTTGATCAATCAGAGTTTTTTGTGTTCCTCAAAGGCCTCAAGCTCCTCCAATCATTCATAATGCTCAAAGGGACTCCCTCTCATCAACAACAAAGCTTAATTTGGCATCAATTCAAGTTCATCAAGCTTCCATCCATTGGATGCTCCAAATTAGGGTTTTGGTCAAAGTTGACTGGATGTTGACTTTTGACCAAAGCATGATTCCATGGTTTGGAATATGATTCAAGTATTCTCAATAGCTCTTTGTGTTCCGCTCGTTTTCCTCATTTGGTCCAAGAAATTTGATCTATTGATAGTTGAAGAATTTTGATTCAATTGCATAAAAGTCAACAAATGCTTAAAGTCAAAGTTTGACTTTTGATATTTTTGGTCAACCATGGACTTCTCAAGTCAAGAATAAAGAATATATGGAAGATGTTTGAATTTTATCAAGTTAAATCAATAAAATCCCAAAAGATGTCAAAATTAGGGTTTTTGAATTTTCTCTGAATACTAAAATTTTATGTTCAAGTAGTCAACTTTCCAAGACAATTGTGATCGACTCAAGCATCCAAATTGAACACTCGAGGTCTACAATTAAAGATGGTGTTTGATACTACAAGTTGATGAAATATTTGAGGTCAAAAGCTCTCTTTAAGTGCTGGGAATTGGTTGCCAAAGTTGAGGTCCCTTTTTCCGTTGTGAAATAGCTTTTACGTAGCAGTGCCAATTGAGTTAGATGCAACTATAGTCAAATCAGTTTGTGATTTATGTTCAAACATGATTTGTCCCATAATATTTTATGATATCGTGAAATGCATGATTGAGCTCAATGAAAAAATAACTCGTTCGTCTGATCTATAACTTTGTCTTTATTAGTTAATTTTTTTTTTATTATTTTCACAATTTATTACTAATACATAACATGTAACATGTTGAATCCATCTTATTTAATAGAGTTTTTTTTTTTCAATTTTACATTGTTTGTTCATAAATTCAGCAGTTTCAATGTTTCAAAATTTACAATCTTAATGAAAAAAAACACACACACTTTGAACATATTTATTAAACTATAAAATTCCAAAAATCATGTATTAAAATTACTCAAATAAAGGATGGATGGACTGCCTCTCCTCTATGGATATGCTTTTATTTATATGGTGAGAGTTTTTCAATCAACCCCTTTGAAGAAATTCTTATTCCATCCCATGCCCAAAAGAAGTACCTTATACAATTCCTAAAATATTCCTCTAAAATCGAAAAATATATTTCTGGTGTGCGCCACTTTTGTTTATCTTCTATTTCAATCGAGATGTTCTGTCAGTCATTGCTCCTATAAAAGCATGGAAAAATGTTTACTCAAGGACCAATGTTGAAAAACAAGCTTGAAAAAACATAAGGTAAAAAAACGGAACAATACTTCCGATTTTGTTCTTCATAAAAACCGAAAATATACTTTCGGGTTCTTCTGCGACTTCAGAGGTGCGTAAATGACACATCACTCTCACATAAGAGCTCAATTAAACAGTCATTGATCATTGCAAGTGCATGTTTAACACCTTATAATTGATTTATAATGTTCAAAACAAGCAACAAATACCTGATTTCTAACCTAAAACACAAATTTAAGAGGATTATACATAAACTTTAAAAATTTCAAAATCAACTTACTTGATTGATTGTTCTTGTTTTGTGTTGTTTGATTGTTGTTAGATGCTTGATTTAGTGATGTTTAATTCTTTAGACGACTTCGGTTGCAAATGCGGTGGATTTTGTGAAAATGAAATTGAGAGAGTTGTTGTGTTGTGTTTTTGAAATTTTATGGGAGGGGAAGAGGCAGCACACCTTTTAAGTGCCCCACGAATTAGAAATATACTTTCGGTTGTATACCGTAGTTATATTTCCGGTTTGTTCCAACATTAATGTCAAAATTGATGTGTATCGAAAATATATACTTTTGATTTTGAAAGACATTTACAAAATTTCACATGATATCCTAGAAAAATATGGGGTGGAATAAGAATTTCCCTCTTTTATATGGTTGGATTGCATTTCGAGCATATAAGGAAAAACAGCTTGGATCATTGAAATTCCACTAGCCACATCAAACATTATGGATTTTACTTTTACACGTAGAGGAAATAAAAATGGTTGTACCAACATCACCTAGTGCTACTAAGTATCATGACTCATGAGTCATAAAGCACACATACAATAAGAAGAAATACAATTCCCATTATGTGGTGATTAGTTTAATAAACAACATGATATCGAATTAATTATACAAACCCTTGAATAATGCTTTAGTGTGTTGTTTGAATAATTTTGTTGGGGAACCTAATCAGAAACGAGCTTCTACGCCATTTCTTTGCAAAGTTTATTTGATTTTATATATAATGAAAAGGCACTGTGCAATTTAGAAAAATGCTGAAGTACACAAAATCTTTCCTCACTCCATGTATGTCTCCCATGCAAGTTGTTAGAGTGTGAAAAAAACTGGTTAAATCAAATGTATAAACAAATTGCTCCATTTTTTATAAACCAACCCAAAAGTACTCAGCGTCTGTTTGGTTACGCGTCTAGAGCCACAAACTCACGTCCAACCCAAGACACAAAAATGTGGGACCCTCTTTTAAAATAATATTTGGGTAAAATCAAAAACACTTTTTTTGATTTACTTTTTTTATCTAAACGTGAGTTAAATCAAAAGCCATAAATTAGAGCTTTCACATCTGCGTTTTTCAAGATAGAATTGAATGAAAACATTAATTTTTTTTACAGGTATACTAAAACATAACATCCGGTGATCTTTTATGATCAAAATAATAAAGTGATAACCATATAAAAATAGGGTTAATAGTAGTTCACCCCCCTGTAATGTTAGCGAATTTTGCTTTTCCCCCCTCCCTACCTTTTGGCAACGGTTTTTTTCAAAATAACCGTTGCCAAAACCTGCCTTTAAATACTGAATTTTCTCTCTCCTTCATAATCTCAACCACCCCATAAATTCAATTAAAAACAAAATAAAAATCAAAATAAATTGAAAAATTGCTCTCTTATTGGTTGTTCCTAAAAATATGAAGTTAGGATCGTCTCCATGCAAGAATTTCTCTTAACAAACATTCAGTAATAAATATATATACTTATTTTCCCAAAATTAAACTACTGATTTGAAATTAAACTACTTATAAATACTTATTTTTCCCAAATTTAAACTACTTTATAAATAATAAAATGAAACAATTTAAAAAAATCATACATTTCAAATATTTTAAATAATAAATACTAATCAAAATATCAAAACTTTGGTCACATATTATATTCTAAATTATCAAAAAGATATAATAATATACAAAATGAAATAAACGGGGCGGGTTCGGGGTGGGTACTAGTGTCCCATTAACCGACTCGTCCCCATATTTTGTAATGGGGGAAAACACAAACCTGAACCCAAACCCAGTCAAAGCGGGTTTTCCCCGTCAACTTCGGGGCGGGTTCAGGTGGATACCCTTAGGTACAGGTTTTGTTGCCATGCCTAGTCACGTTCGATCAAATCGAGATTCGGTTCAACTTTACTTTCCTAGGTTTCTAGATCTCCAATTCCTATACTTCTAAGTAATCAAGAGGCATTTCAACATTGATTCCTTGAATCATCAGACTTATTATATCCTCAACGCTAATAGAATTATCGAATAGTGAAGGTAATTGCCTCCAAGATCATACCAAAGGCTCCCGATAAATCTTTCAGTCTCACATCACTTCAATTATCCAGCATATATATGGTGCTTGTCGTAACGACTTATGATGTAGGTCCTTGACCGACACAACTTCTCCAAAAGGTAAGAACCTTTGAGAAATTAATGAAGATCAAATTGCATCAAAGTTACTAGATCTCGACGAACCAAACTGAATTCTTAATGCAAACTTATCAACGATTGAAGCAGTTACCATCACGAATTGCGTCATACACCACCACATCGTGAAGTACCAGATATTTCAATTTTACTCTATCATCTCTTATTGTCACCACTGAGATCTACAACGCTCATATACTCAATGGCGATCTGTCAATTAAAACACCTCTTATTCCTAGAACTTTGATACTACACCAAAATCATATATCCAAAATCACAAAGACTTTCGAGGAGTGGGGAAGATCCAAGAATAGTGGATACGAACCTACCAACGGTCGTAGTAGTTCCCATTGCCAACAAAGACTCTTACAAGATACCTTGCAGGAAGCGAATTTTGAGCGAAAAAATTTCCAATTAAATGCAACTAAACTATCAGGTCTTCGCCAATCGGAACTAGATGTACAAGATATTAGAAATCTTATAGTCTTAGGTGACATTGTAGCTTTATTTTTGGTGGAGCTCAAAAATCACAATTTCTCATCGAAGAGGCCTCCGCAAGAAAGAAGTCAGAGAGAAAGGCACGCCAGCTCCCAATAACGTTAAGTTGCAATGTCATCAAAAAACCCTCTGTTCGACATTCTCGTCTAACTTCGTGCTCGACTTCACTAACAGATAAAGAGAATGGAAATGGGAAGGAAGAAACCATGCCTGATCCTTGGGAAGGTTTCAACAAAGGATCCCTTTAAAAATCCCACCTCTAATCAGCAAAGCTCTCAACATGATCATAATCCAATCAGACATCAGGGAGTAGACTCCCACATTTCCTATAAACATGTCATCAGCCACGCTTCAGGGGATCAAGAAGAGCGTTTGCACTGAAGCAAAGAAAATCAAAGATACATTTGTCTAGTTTTTCAGAAGATATAGCGTCTGGCTATTCCTAGAGGTAATCATATGGCATCAGGGTATCCTTGTTTGTCAAAAGGCAACGTCTAAAAAGGTGTCGATCGTCCCGTGGTGCTTGTCAATTAAGAATTCCTGGATGTATCCAAGGCGGACCACCGCCCCATTGTGCTGACAAAGAGAAGGCCAACTATGTCGATGCCATAGTTAGCCTAAGTATATCTATCCTTACAGTCCCTTTTGTGAATAAAGTACTCTAGAAAACTGTTTCACAGTGCCAATAATAGATGTATTAATTTTTAAACGTTGCAACCATAAAGTATCATGTGAATTTCATGCATGAGGGTATAAGCTACTCTTCCTCAACAAACTTCACTTCTAAGGAGCACTCTCCTCAATATAGTTAGCGCACCCCCTCTCAAAAACTAGCCACTCTAAGAGCACAAGCCGTGAATCTCAAATGCGTCCACTCCGAACTAGGTCAACCTAGGGGTAGGGATAGTAACCTAACCTTTGGTCGGGGATGGTTCTTAGCAACATGGAGAAAGTATATTAACTCTTCTCATTCGGAACTAGTAACGATGAAACTCTGATTGAAACTACAAAGTTTAAAGCAAAGCAAAGTCGGGAGAGTTCTCGCACCTAAAAGCTTCTAAGTCAATCTTCCTTCTCAAATTTCTTCAAAATTTATTTAATATATTTTCTCTGATGAATAAAGGATCATTCTGGGGTTTTATTAATTTGAATTCCAAGAAAAACCTCGAGTTCGCCCATCAGACTCATTTCAAATTCTGCCTGCATAGACTTTGCAAATTCTTTGCCCAAGGAGGCTTTAGTAGAACCAAATATAATATCATCTACATAAATTTGACAAATTAAATCATTTTTAAATGATTTACAAAATAAGGTTGTGTCCACTTTTCCCTCTGGTGAAATATTTTTCTAAGAGAACGTTACTATGCTCTAGGAGCTTGTTTCATACCATATAACGATTTCTTAAGTTTATAAACATACTCTGGATGTTTGTATTTTCAAAACCAGGGGGTTGATGCACAAAACTTCTTCATCAATATAATCATTTAAGAATTAACTTTTGACATCCATCTGATAGAGAGTGATATCATTATTTATAGAAAATGAAATTAAAAGTCTGATAGATTCTAACCTGGCGACTAGGGCAAAGGTTTCAATATAGTCTATTCCTTCTTGTTGACTATAACCTTGTGCAACCAGTCGTGCTTTGTTTCTGACGACTTCTCCTTGCTCATTAAGCTTGTTTTTGAAGACCCAATTAGTTCCAATGATATTAAATCCTTTTGGTTTTGGAGCAAGATCCCATACATCGTTTATGGTAAATTAATTTAGCTCTTCTTGCATTGCAAGTATTCAATAATTTTCTTGAAGCGCTGCATCTATGGAGATTTGTTCTATTAGAGATACCAATTCCATGAGAGACTCTTCAACGGTTTTAAAAGTTGATCTTGTACTTGATTGCAGAAGGTAGAGAACATAGAGTGTGCCTCGTCCTTGTGTCTTAAGAACTTTACCCATGTTCATCTGCTATAGTCATCCACGATCACCAATCCATACTTCTTTCCACTGATGGATGAAATTTTCACTGGTCCAAACAAATCTCTATGCATAAGTTCTAATGGTCTAGAAGTAGAGACAATATTTTTTATTTAAAATATGGCTTTGCAAACTTTCCTTTTTGACATGCTTCACATAGAGCATCTGAGCTGAACTTCAGATTTGGAAGTCCTTTGACCAGATTGAGTTTTTTAATAAAAGATATTCTTCTCATACTAACATGCTCCAATCTTCTGTGCCAGACCAATTTGCTCATCGTTAACAGGCATAAGGCATTTACATTTTGACTTTTCAGTTCAGAAAGTTTAATCTTGTAAATGTTGTTCTTTCTCTTACCATTAAAAAGGATAGATTTATCTCTCTGACTAACAACTTTACAGGACTTTTGATTGAAGATTATATCATAACCATTGTCACTTAATTGACTTATGGACAACAGATTATAGAGGGAAGTGTATCGTTACCAACAATTTCAAAGCTAATTATTTTTCCTTTCTGATTGCCTCCAAAACCTACGTATCCTCCATATTTAAGTTCAAGGCTATAGAACATATACTTTCTTCTCGTCATGTCACGAGAGTATCCAAATTCCAAGTACCAAGACTGGTGTTTCAACTCTGCTGCTAAGGACATCTGCAACATAAATAATTTATCCTCAGGTACCCATATCTTTTTGGGTCCTTTTTTATTAGAGTTTCCAAAATTCTGATTGAATTTTGATTTTAGAGAAGAGTTCACTGAATACGATTTAATAGTATATTTATATCATGTGTGTGTGTGTGTGTTTTATGATATTGTCATCTACTTGTTTAGGCTGATATGGTTCTCCCCCTCTTGGTTTCATATATTCTATACCTTTTTTGTCATTTATGTAACTCCATAGATCATTGAAGCCAATTTGTTTCTATCTATGTTTCTAGCAAGAAATTTTTGAAAACTATAAATCATATTCTTTTATGATGTTATCAAAACTAGTTAAAACTTCAGAGAAAGGTTCTTTCTGATCTTTTTGTAGTTCATTTTTGATAAAATATTTTTCTTTTTCAAGTTTAGGAATGATCTCTTTTAGCTCAGAGTTTTCTGTCTTTAGTTTCCTAGTTTCTTCAGTTTTAGATACTAGACCATGTTTCAAGTTTCTGTATTTCATTTGGAGTTGTTGATATTTTTCAAGAATTTCAGACAGACTATCTTCTAATTGAGATCTAGAGAATTCAGAGAATACCTCTTTTGCGTCTGAGTCTGATTCATATTCTGATGAATCTCTTCCATCTGAGACGTTGTCCATTAGTGCTATGTTAGCTCGTTCATCTTCTGATTCATGTTCTGCTTCAGAAGATTCCGAGTCATCCCATGTTGCCATAAGACTTTTCTTCTTTTCTTTGACAAACTTCTTCTTGGGCTTTTCTTTTTGAAGTTTGGGATAATCGCTTTTATAGTGACCTGGCTCATCGCATTTGTATCAGACAATGTCCTTGTTGCTTGAATTTTTGTAGCCAGAGGACGATTCAGAGCGATTACATGATCTCTTAGAGTTTTTGAATTTCCTTTGCATGTGGTTCCATAGTTGATGAACATTTCTGGAGAGAAGAGATAGTTCGTCTTCTTCTGATGAGGTTTCACTAGAACTTTCTTCTTCTTCCAGAAAATCTTTAGTTTCATAATTTATATTAGATTTAAGTGCAAAAGACTTACCTTTCTTCTGGGGGGATCATCTTCTTCTAGTTCTATTTCGTGACTTCTCAAGGAGCTGATTAGTTCCTCAAGTGATACTTTGTTCAGATCTTTAGCTAGATTTAAGGCTGTTGTCATACCCCAGTTTTTGACCCTAATATTCCCCAATCATTTGCATACATACCACTAATCAAGATCACCATCTTGAGGATCCCACTTTAGCTTTGTGCCCACCTCACCTTTGGGGGAATCACCAAGCACCCATGTTTGTTTAGATTATGAATACTTATTTCTTATGTTATACTAATCAAAATACAAAAAATATGTGTCTCTTTTCAAAGCTTTGTGCATTATAAGTGATGGAATCAAGTGTATTCATACTCTCTCATAAAGCTAGGGTTTTGAGGATCGATACTTAATCAATTAGGCATTCATGGAATCTAAATGGTCAAGACTGTAAGAGAGATATTCTTATCAATAAGTGTCATATTTTAACAGGTTCATGTGTTTATTTCCATGCCTTCTTTAACAGGTTTCTCAAGCCAGGAGCTTTATAATCAAGTGTGCTTCAAGATAACATCATTTAAAGGTCTTATGTACCTCCTCATCACTTATCATGCAAAGAAAGTTCAAGAGATTCAAAGTTGATTCAAGATGTTTGACCTAATTTGACAAGTTCTTGATTCTATGATCACAAGGGCATAACTGTAACACCCCAAAAATTATAATTAGTTATTTAATTGATTAATTAGACATTATTGGTGAATATAGATGATTTTTTGGAATAATGTGTGTCGTGACAATATGTTGTGGGGTAGTTGTGAAATTATATCATAATTAGAAATAACTATTTATTTAAATAATTTAGTTGAGAATTACTATAATTTAAATAATTGTTAGAAATTAAGAATAATTGTTAGGATTATTTTTAATATTTAAATTGGATAAATAAGATTGAGAATAATGAGGATTAGTAAGGGTAAATGAGGAATACCATATTAGGGGTATAAGGGCTATCTTAGTAAAAAGGGAGAAGAGAGAAAGAGAATCGTAACATTTTGGACGATTGCTCATAGAGAAGAGAAATATAGAAGCGACGAAGTGAGAAGAGGCTAGGTGTTATACCCCAAAATTTGCCCGCATCTTTTTTCAAGAAAACTCCAATCTGAAAATTAAGAGTCTCATATAATCATGGATTTTTATTTCAACAAATATCCTGACATATGAAATACTTAGTTTTTAGAATTTTTCTTATACAGTAATTTGGCTTGCAGTTGAATTTATTCTTACGCAAACGCCAAATACTGTTTATTACTTCACACATGCTATTTATTTATTTACAGATAAATAGTACTGACACAATTGGTACAGAGTTAAATCTTTTTTGCAGGCGCAGAATCAAGAAACTCAGACTGTACTGGTAACAAGTAGATTATTATTATCTTTTGTTTCCCACTAATTTTGGTACTATATTCCATTATTTTCAAAAATCTTTTCAAATCTCTTTTTCAAAAATCAAATCCTAACTTTATTCTCTACATCTCTCTTTTTCCCAACACTATCATACACTTTCTTTCAAATCTTACTTCCACTCAAATTTTCCTTTTGTAAGGAATCACATCATTCCCCAACGTCTCTATCCTTCTTTCCATTCTATAAATACCTCTCATTTTCTCATAAAAATCTCACATCAAATTCTAATTCATCTCTCAAATTTCTACTTCATAATCCATCCTTTCTTCTTCCCCGACAAAATGGCAAAGCGGTGGGAAACGTGTTTTCTTATGGTCATCACCATTGCTACGGTGATCATGTCTTTCTTCTGTCTACATAGCCCGGAACACTGTGGACCTGGGATGCTTATGCTCCCAATCATCTACATGTTACTATTTGTAGCATGGGTTATCAATCGTCATTCTTCAAATTTGCCGTATTTCTTATTTCTTAAATGTACCGTTTATTCGTCGTACTGTTCAATATAGTATGTAATATTTGTACTGTCAGTATTAAATGTTGTACTATTTGTCATAATATTGCTTAATTACTCAGATAATATTTTATGTGCTTTCTACCAGTCAAATATTCATTTTTCTGTGCATTAAATGATTTTCAGGGTTATTATCGGTAATTTTGCCCGCATACAGTAAATATTAGTTATTTATTATGTCTGTGTTTTTTTTAACAAGTCATGTAAATAAACTTTCATTTTTCACATAAAACAAAAACAACAAAAAAGAAAATTAACTTTGACTGTTGATTTTTCACTCTAACTGCTACGTCAATACCTGAACAGTCAGTCGACAGCCAAACTGCTGGCAGTACAATTCTCAGTGTTTTGTACCATCAATCAAATCAATCTTTTACAATTCAAAATTCCAAGATTTTTGTTCTAGAAGTATTCTGAATATCACGCGATTAGCAGAGACTCAACACTGCACAAAAATCAGGTACGCTTAACTGTCTCCTACACAAACAGTCCCTGACTAGGGTTTTCTTGTTTTTACAGGAGAAACAAGTTTTTGAGACCTCAAATGGATTTCATGCACATCCATATATCTCAAAGTACCATTATACAAATTTTCAAACTTCAATTCCCTCAGACGCACCGTCAGCAGCTCAAACAGTCAACAGACGACCCGTTTGACCAAAAAGTCAACAGACAGTCAAAAATGAGTTTTTTTGTCAAAGTCCATATTTTGTCAAAGTCCATATTTTGTCAAAGGATTCATCATTTGATCATTGGATGATCATAATTCATCAAGGAAAGATCAAAAATCAACAAAACCCTAAGATTCAAAATTAGGGTTTTTGCCTGAAAAGTCAACTCAACTTTGACTGGTCATAACTCTCTCATCCTTCATCCAAAAAATTCAAACCAAAGCTCATTTTGAAGGAAATTCAATTATCTTTCAAATGCAATTGATCCCATGGTCATTGCATTCACCATTTGAAAAATATGACCAAAGACATTACAGGTCATTTTCAAAGTCAACAAAAAGACACTTTTTTCAAAAGGACACACAAGGAGCATCAAAAATCATTTTGACATGAGACCAAAGACATTGGTTAGAGGACTCTTTGAGGTTTCCAAAAAGTGCAAGATATCCTTCAAATGACAAAAATTGAGGGATTTACACCTTGTTGAAGTTGGCTAAATTTTGGGAAAATACATGAAATCAACATTGCTCAAAAATGTATTTTTTCCAAATGGGGCCAAGTTTTCATGGTTCAAACATCATTTCCATAATATAATGGGCCTCCCACGACCAAGACAAAGCCCACATCATTTTTATCCATTTTTGATTTGATTTTATCACATATAAGATTAAATTTAAAAAGGAAAATGGAAGGATAATGCATAGCTTGAATTCCAAGCATGACTCATCAAGAGAATCATTCAACTCTGTCCCAAGCCAAAGTACAGCAGAGGGAGAGAAGAAAATCAAGCCATAGTGGCTTAAATGCCAAGCTACACATGTGGAAAAAGTCAAGAATTCAACAAAGCACTTATTGCTTTCTAGCTTATATTTTAAGCACTTCAATGCTTATATATAGGCTAGCATACTTCAGTAATGAAGAGAGACAAGTTCAGAAACAAAGCCTTGCTTGTAACACACTTGTAATCACTTGAAACTTTTCAAAGAAATCTCAAATTCGAATTTTGAATTCCAGTCACTTTCCATACAAACTAAACATTCTAATACATTCCTCAAGCATCACTGAACATATCTCAATCATTTCCAAGTCTTGAAACCTCATAAATCGAGCTACCTAGGCCACGGTTTGTTCAAACTAAAACTAACTTATATCTCATAACACACACATATCTAGCAAGATGTAGACATATATTAGAACTTAGTGTGGTGTGTAGATCGTTTCTAGACATTTAATTAAGGTTTGGTTGCTTATATACGAAGTTACCATTTTAGGGTTCATACTCTCCAAATTAGGGCTTTCTGAAATAAGCAAAATTACAGGTTCTAAGTGGTACCACTGAATTCGTATGGACTAGACGAATTGAATGGGCATGTCGCGCCAAATTTATATTCACGTTTACACCTATTCGCTATTTTGCAGGCTTAAGCATCACTTATTATAGCGCTTTTTTACAAAAGCGCTGTCAAAGGTGTTGTCTGGAGGTTGAAGATGATGCGTGTCCTCACCCTATTGGCTGGCATGCACGCGTGTTTTTTAAATTTGTCTCTGATTCTGTGCTTTGCAGGTGTAACTTTTACCACGTGCCTCAATATCTGGGCCATCTGATCTCATTTAATGACTCATCCAACGCATCAGAATGAATCCCCATACCATGGACTCTCAGATTAATCACACATGATCATGTATCCTTTTATTTTCTATTTTATTTTAATTTTCTTTGCAAAATTAATTAAAAATAGTTTTAAAAATCCAAAAAATACACAAAAAATATTTTTAGACTTCTAAAATAATATATTATTTTCTGAAATAAAAATATTTTATTTTTCTTCAAAATTTCAATATTTTGCATAATTAATTAGTATATATTTATATATTTGCTTTTTAATTATTCTAACCAATCAAAAAATCATAAAAAAAATTGTTCTTTATATTAAATATTGTTTATATGTTATAAACTAATTTTGTACATATTTAGGATAATTTTCTCTTTAAGTTTTAATTATTTGTATAATTATTTGCATAATTATGTTTTAATTAGCTTAATCAATTTCAAATCAATTTCAAAAATTCCAAAAAATTAGTTTTGTTTTAAAATTAATTGACAAATATTTTGTACATTTTTTTAACCTTAATTTCTAGGTTTAAATTTATTTTTATCTTTTTTCTTCATTTTAATTTAATTAATCATGCATTAATTATAATTAAAATCAATCATAAAAAAAATCCAAAAACATGCCTTTTATTTTTTTGCAATTTAAATTCCTAGATAAATGTATAGGATGTCAAATTCATGTAAATAGGCTAGTTTACATTTCCTGCACAATCGATGTAATAGCGTAGATTTACTTTCCGCACTTTACATTTCCGCATTTTAATTTCCAGCAAATATAAACTGCGTGTATGTCAAAGATAAAATTGAACCGTTAGATCACTAACTTCAAAGATAAAATATCTGAATCCAAACACAATCACACTTGCACCTTTTAAGGTAATCCCTTCTCATTCTTTTCAAAATCAAAGTCAAAATTCTACTGTTTCGAGTACAAAATCGAACCTTTTGTTTGTATCCGGTGAAAGGATAGATTTTTAAAGGAAATAAGGATAAAGACCTTACAACTCAGGGTAGACCTCCTAGTTTGCTTGCTCAAATCAAAACAAACAAAATTCTCATACACTGTTGTTTTTCAAAACAAAACTTTCCAAAAAGACAATACTTTGTATACATCCAAACACGGATCATTACAAAGTTAACGTTCTTTTCAAAACATCTTTCGAAAGATAAACAAACATTTTGTATACATCCGCACAAGGATCATTACAAATTCAATTTACAAAGGTATTTGAAACCACATATGAGCATTCTAAAGCAATTGAAAAATGATCGAAAAACAAGTGAGCTAAGCAAACTTAAGAGCCCATGGATAACCATGGATACAAAGGGTGCTAACACCTTCCCTTTGTATAACCTACCCCCTTACCCAGAATTTCTTAAAGGTCTTTTTTCTGTTTCTTTTATAAACCTTTCCTTAATTGGATAAAATAAAAGGTCGGTGGCGACTCTGTGAATTTTCAAAAATGCGAAAGCATAAGCGATAAAAAAGAGTCAGTTCACGTATCTCTCCCGCTCAGAGGTATGGCCCGAAAAAAAACGGAGGTCCACAGAACTGGCGACTCTGATGGGGAGTCACTTTCAAAAAACAAAATATTTTCAAAAGGGGTTACCTTAAGAGAATAGATTACTTCGATGTTTTCAATTGTTTGACTTGATTGCTCTATTTTTCAAAGGTTTGTTTGGGTATTTTGCTTGTGTGGAGATTCTAACCCGAATCTCGAGATACCTTAAGTATATGACAATAGACCAAGGAAACTGTACGACATGTACCGATACGGTTGATCTGGTAATCATCGTTAGTGCGATACTTTGGTTTATACTGATATCCCTTGAAAACGATCAAGGAGTATATTAGGCTTCCGAAATGTCATTAAACACTAATTTGTCTTAGAACCTTTTTAGTTGAACTTGACTTATGGCCTATTAAGTGGCTAGATTTGAAATTGATCGAAGTTAGTTATCCTCGAGGAATATTTTGATCGGCCGCTCGAGCGCCGTATTGAGATGTTACTTCCAAGGATCATAGAACCCGAATACTATTCTAGGACAGGTTTTAACCAACTCAACTTCAGTGGGGAGGGTATCACCTATCAGCTCCATGCAAGCCTTTAAACCTAAGGCTATTGTTTGATTTGTTTTTGTGTGCCACATGTTTGCATCATAAGCATATCATTTTCTCACAAAACACTTCAAGGATCAAAGAGTTTACCTTTGTTTTTGCAGGTAATGGCTCCCGCCACCCGAGATTACATCCGAATCAACATCTCAACGGTACCATCTGAACTAAAAGACTTAGTGTCAGAATTCCCCAGGAATGTTCAATTCACCGAAAGGCATGGTCACCTACTCCATTTGGTTACCTCAAAATTTGAAGAAAACATGATACGGGTCCTGTTCCATTTCTTTGACCCTGAACATCATTGCTTTACCTTTCCTGATTACCAGTTGGTACCCACTTTGGAAGAATTCTCTGAACTAATTGGATTGCCTGTTCGAAATCAATTACCTTTCACTGGTTTAGAAAGGATTCCAAAACATGAAGTCATTGCTGCTGCTTTACATCTGCGAAAGTCAGAAATCGAGTCCAATTGGGAAACAAAGAGTGGAGTTAAGGGTTTGCTTGCCAAGTTCTTATTGGAAAAGGCTCGACTACTGCTAGAAAACAAAAGTTATCCAGCTTTTGAGGAGTTTATGGCCCTTTTGATCTATGGGTTGGTTTTATTCCCAAATCCCGACCAGTTCATAAGTGTACACATCATCAACCTTTTCCTAATCCGTAACCCGGTACCAACATTGCTGGGAGACATTCTACATTCTCTACACACTCGTACCATGAAGAAACGAGGAACTCTCATGTGCTGTATACCACTACTGGCTAGGTGGTTTACATTTCATCTTCCCCGATCAGTGTTGAGAAATGAACAAAGAATGCAATGGTCTCGCATGATTATATCTTTGTCTCATTCAGATATCCGGTGGAACAACTTCTTTCAAAGAGACATTACTATCATTGATCATTGTGGAGAGTACCCTAATGTGCCACTCCTTGGCATCAAAGGAGGCATCACTTACAATCCCTCTTTAGCTCTACGCCAATTCGGATATGCAAGGAGCAACGGTCCTCATGACATGATTATCCGTGGCATTGTGTTTGATTACGAGAATGATTCTCATAGACACCGACGAAGGTTCATACATGCATGGGACAATGTCTATAGAATAGAAAGCAAAACTTTGGGGCAATGGAATTCTATCCCTATGGAACCTTACCTCAGATGGGTCCGCACTCATGCTCAGAAACTCATTATGCCATATCCCGCTATTTTACCTGTGACTATTGAGCCAGAGGTCGAAGGAGACGAACCTCAAGTTATTCTACACCCGAATATGCCAACTGACCTAGAAGAGTTGCAAAAATCTTGGGTTCAACTAAAAGAGGAAAGAGACACCTTCAAAGCACACTGTCAGGACTATGAGAGAAGGATATTGGAGCTCACCGGACAGCTTCAAGAAGAACAGCAGATCAACACATTCCTGGGGGCAAAGAGAAAGCGTCCATGGGAGACCTGAAGGATCATTTATTTTATTTCTGTCTTGTAAGCCCAAATGAGGCAAAGAAAAAAAAGAGAATAAATTGATTAACTAATGTTTGTTTCTTCTTTAACAAATCTAAACTCTAAGATCCTTGAAACATTGCACACACATTTCATTTCATACATTGCATTCATATACATTGCATATACATTTCATTCATATACATTGCATCCAGTCATACACATTGCGTAACAGGTTCTCATGACGGATTTCTCATCTCCTCGCTGTTTATTTCAGTCAGAAGAGATGGAATCTGAGACAAGCATCAAGAATCTCGAAGAACAGAATGCCCAAGTTCAAGTGGCAATTCTGGAACTGGCAAAGGGGCAACAAGAACTGAAAGTCCTGATAATCAAGAAGAAAAAGAAGCCCAAAGGATCTGTAGGCTTGAGTCACCTGAAAAGGAAGATCAAAATCCCAGTCAAAAAGTTCAAAAAGCCACCGATCCCTGAAACAGTCGGTGATGGTGAACAAGAAGACAATCAAAGCAACCAGGGTTCTGCTAAACCCTCTCTCTCTTCAAATGAAGAAGATGATCATTCTGGGGACGAACCGAATAATGACAAATACCAACAGCTGGAAGACCGTATGAAAGCTATGGAGATACAAAAAGTACCTGGTTTAGATTTCAATGATCTGGGGCTCATCTCGGATGTTGTTATCCCTCCAAAATTCAAAGTTCCTGTCTTTGCAAAATATGATGGAGTTTCTTGCCCGAAACTACATCTGAGATCCTATGTGAGGAAGATACAACCTCATACAACAGATAACAAATTGTGGATTCACTTCTTCCAAGAAAGTCTGTCGGGTACACAACTCGAGTGGTACTACCAGCTGGAAAATACCAAGGTTCATACTTGGGAAGAATTAGCTGCTGCTTTTTACAAACAGTACCAATACAATGCTGATCTTACGCCAACCCGTACTCAACTAAGGGGCATGTCTATGGGACCAAAAGAAAGTTTCAAAGGATATGCACAAAAGTGGAGAGATATGGCTGGAAGGGTTAAACCACCCTTATCTGATCGCGAGCTAGTCGACATGTTCATGGGCACTTTAACTGGCCCTTTCTATAGCCATTTGCTGGGAAGCTCATCATCAGGTTTCACTGACCTGATACTGACCGGAGAACGTGTCGAAAGTGGCATTCAAAATGGAAAAATTCAAATAGGTTCCTCCTCTAGTACTACAAAAAGGCCCATCAGCGGGAGAAATGAGGTCAATGCAACACAAATTCAGAAAAGTCGCAAAAGTGAACAGCATCAATCTATAGGGGCAGTTCTGATCTCCGCATCTGCGCCTAAAAAAGATCAACAGCCAAAATATACGCGTCAACCAGATGCACCAAGAAGAAATTTCACCAGAATCAACATGCCAATCTCTCAGGCATTGCAGCACTTGCTAAAAGCAGATCTGATCACATTAAAAGGTCCTCCAAAGAATGTCAACACTTCCTCTCCGAATTATCGCCCTGATACAACATGTGCCTATCACTCAAACTGTCCAGGACATGGCGCAGATCACTGCTGGGCCTTGAAAAATAAAATACAAGATATGATAGATGCTGGGGAAATTGAGTTCGATCCTCCAGAAACTCCAAATGTCATCACTGCACCTATGCCAAAGCATGACAAAACTGTTAACGCTATCCTGGACACTGTTTACATCTATGATGTGAACGAATTATCAACTCCACTCTGCGAAGTCAAAGGAAAGTTAATCCAAGCTGGTTACTTTCCAGGGTGTGACCCCGACTGCTTTTATTGCTCATACCTGCCCAATGGTTGTGAAAATCTAAGAATGGGAATTCAAAAGTGGATGGATCGCCGTATCATTATGTTTGAGAGGCTCCCTTCTATGGACGTGCTGTGCGAAGTCTTTGCAAACGGGATGAGAATAGAGGATGCCTCAGTGATCTCCAGCTTACCATTCAAAATCTCTGCCAAGGCTCCATTCAAAATTTCTGCTACACTCAAAGTGGCATCAGTAGTCATTGCTAGTCCAACTCCATTTCCATACTCCTCAGACAAAGCTGTCCCATGGGGATACGACACTAATGTTTATGTCCATGGAGTTAAACAGAATACCTCGACTGAAGAGGCCGCAAAGTTAACTACTCCAACTGTGGGTAATATTGTGGGTACCAGCAAGATCACGAGAAGTGGAAGAATCTTTTCACCAGAAATTTCTCTAAATGTTGCTGCTAGTCCCGTCCGGGTCCCAGTTCCTAATCAAGATAACAACGCTCGAGGCAAAGAGCCACAAGTTAAACAAGTTCAAACCCCGGTGGAGATCACTGCTGAGGATCCATCAAAGCAAGAAATGGAGGAAATATTGAAAATCATCTGCAAGAGTGATTACAATATTGTTGAGCAACTAGGGCACACCGCTTCAAAAATCTCAATGCTATCTCTGCTAAAATATTCAGAAGCTCATGCCAAAGCTCTGATGAAGTTCCTTAAAGCTGCGCATGTGCCTCAAGAGATCTCAGTCGACCAATTTGAGAATTGTGTTGCCAATCTAACCGTGAACAATGGTCTCGGTTTTTCTGATGTGGATCTAACCCCTGCTGGAAAAAATCACAACAAAGCCCTACATATCTCCATTGAATGTAATGGCACCACTCTATCTCATGTGCTAGTAGATAACGGTTCTTCTTTGAACGTGTTACCGAAAACAGTACTAGAAAAGCTTGACTTCGAAGGAATTATGTTACAACCAAGTGATGTTGTGGTAAGAGCCTTTGACGGGTCAACAAGAACGGTATACGGAAAAGTGAATCTCCCAATCAGAGTGGGTTCTCAAATCTTCGATTCTATCTTTTACGTAATAGAAATTCACCCAGCCTACTCCTGTTTACTTGGACGCCCTTGGATACATGGGCAAACGCTGTAACTTCTACCCTGCATCAGAAGTTAAAATATCCAGTAAAAGGAAAGATTGTCACAGTCTATGGCGAAGAGGAATATGTGGTTAGTCACCTAAGCGATTCCAAATATGTTGAGTTGGAAGACGAATTCATCGAAACTCCATACCAATCTTTTGATGTGGTCTCTCCAGATGTCTCTACCACCAAGCATATTCCTGCTACTCCAACTACAACTATGGCTTCTCTTAAAGATGCCAAAGCCATGATTGAACAGGGTGATTGCACAGTATGGGGACAGCTTCCCGATATACCCTACAAGTCTGACAAGCTAGGCCTGGGCTATGATAGTGAAAATCAAAAGAATGATCAAGGTCCTCGTTCTGGAGGATTAATGTCAAACTTCATCAGCCAAGAAGTAAACGCTATTGAAGATGAAGGAGTGTTCTTGAACCATATGTTAGGAGTAAATTAATGGTAAATTCATGTGTTAATATAAGTGATTTCTTCTCTAAACTAATGCAAATTGTGATGGATCCATAGGTTTTTAGTGAGAATTGAATTGAAAAGGTTCAGTTCATGTGTAAAGCAAATCGAATCACTTGTGGGTATTATTGATGCAGGTTTAGAGTTGAACTGGAGCTTTAGAAAAACATGAAGAGGAAAGAAAGCTGGAAGTCTCAAAGGCAAAGCAAAAAAGATGAAGTTTGACAAGGGTGCGCCGCGGGAGTTCTAGCCAGCGCCGCGCCAAAGTCTCTGTTTGTGATCGCGCCGCGCACATCCGTTGCCGCGCCGCGGCCTCGGCGTTAAAAGCCCAAAACTTCTATTTAAAAGCCCTAGCTTCCAAGAGAAGAGAGAACTTTTGTGGTGAGCGAAATTAGGAGAGCATTCTGAGTTTGCAGTCAAGAACAACAATTGAAGGCCAATTCTTTACCAATCGAAGACATTCCATTGATGAAGATGAATCCCTCCATTAATTCTTGTGTGTTCTTCATGTCTATGGAGAGCTAAATCCCTCTTGTTGAGTCTAAGGTAGTAGTTAACCTATGAATATACAATACCATTGATTAATTCCTGTGAACAATTATTTGAATTCATTATCAATAAGAAACCTTGTTTTTATTATTAAATTATCGTTGAATCTTTGATCAAAAGAAAGGATTTAACTTTTGCCCTAGGTTACTCTATTGATTCAATTGCAATTTGCAGAGATGGAATTGTAATTGGGTTTTCATAATTATCGTTCTTAATTACTATTATCGTTATTGATATTTGGCGAGATCGAATCTCATACCGGTAAAAGTTATCTAATTTGATTTGCAGACATGGAATCTTATTTGAGGATAAGTGAAGATAATGATTCAAAGGATTGTTCTATTGTGAATTAATTAATAATTGTATAGGATTAGGTTGATGAACCCTAAAGGCTCAACATCTTTCTTTAATTGTTAACACAAATTCCTTTACTTGCTTTTATTTTATTATCTGCTTTTGATATTAGAAGTATAAAACAAACCAAACTCAATTTTCCTAACTCAAAATAAACAACTATAGAACGGCAGTGATATTAACCAATCCCTGTGGATACGATATATTACCGAAAATATTTACCCAAAAATACTTTCAACAAATTGGCGCCGTTGCCGGGGATTGGTGCCAATATTGCATGCATTGCAATAGTTCTTATTTTGAGTTTTAAGTTTTATTTTCTCTATTTGGTTGTTTCACGTGTTTGCTAGTTTTTGCAGAAGATCGTGTATGCGCAGAAAAGTTTCTTGCGATCAACTTCTTTTTGATCCCGAGATCGAAAGGACCGCTAGGAGGTTAAATAGCAAAGCACGAAGAAGAGCAAACATAGCAAAAGCAAGAGACAACGCAACCGCGACATCGTCACAACAACTTGAAACCATTGACGAGTCGCAAGAAGGATTCTTCTTTCACGAACTATTCACGGAGGAAGAACCGGAAGTTTTTATACAACCTACTGTTGTCAACATGGCTGCTAATGGTCCATGTGCTAATAGTCCAAGACTCAATCCTCAGTTCGCTAGAACTGCCGCCAACGGGCGACCGACAGAACTGAAGACCGGTATCATACAATTGATTTGTGCAAGTCCTTTCGCCGGATTGGACCATGAAGACCCGTACACGCATCTTACTCGATTCTATGAGTTAGCAGGTACTACGGGTGTCGCTCAAGCTGATGAGGAAGCATTATTTAAGAGGTTGTTCCCACACTCTTTGCTATCTAAGGCAAAAGATTGGTATCTGGATCAACCCGAAGCAGTGATGACTAATTGGAACACATTGGAAGAAAAATTTCTGGAAAGGTTTTACTCTCAAAACCGATTCTTCGAAGCAAAAACAGCAATAGCAGTATTTTCTCAAGGTAGTAATGAATCTTTAAATGAAGCATGGGAAAGGTATAAAGCTATGTTGAGAAAGTGCAAAGGACACGGCTTTACAGACGTCGATCAAATCCATATGTTCCGTAACGGTCTCACAGCTACAAACAAGACACTTTTGGACGCCACAGCTGGTGGTTCTCTCATGTCCAAAACACCTGAAGAAGCTACTCAGATAATAGAGCGAATGGCTCTAAATGATCGTCAAGGCAATCATGATCGAACAGTAAGAGATAAGAAACCTGGAATGTTGGAGCTGAACAACAGTGATGCTCTACTTGCCCAGAATAAATTGCTAACTTCACAAGTGGAAATTTTGACACAACAAATGTCCAAACTACCACAACAACTTAAGGAGCTGAACGGGATATCCAATTCGTATCAAGTTGCGAAGTGTGAATTGTGCAAGGGCAATCATCAAACAGGATTCTGTCCACCAGTCCTAGAAGAAGAAGTAAACTACATGAACAACACTCAAGGACCAAGGCAGAATCAATACCAAAATCAGCCATACCAACAAGGGTACCCACCGAGACATAACAACCAGGGATACCAACAAAGGCCACCAAATCAAGGGTATCAACAACAAGCATTTCAACCATACACTCAACCACCACAACCGCAACAAGAAGGACAATCCAAGTTGGAGGAGACCGTGAATCAGTTCATTCAAACATCAATAACAAATCAGAAGAACCACGAAGCTGCAATTAAAAATCTGGAAACTCAAGTGGGTCAATTGGCTAAACAAATTGCAGCCACTCAATCAAAGGCAACATTCTCCGCCAACACTCAAGATAATCCTAAAGAGTATTGTAACGCAGTGGTAACTAGAACCGGTCAGAAAGGTGCTGAGAAAGAAGCTGAAATCAATGATACCGAGAAAGAGGATAATAATCAGGCTGTGGAAGATGAGGAGAATGAAATCATAGTGAGCACCATGAGCAAAGATGCTGAAAGAGAAATAGATGAGACCAAGAAAGAAAGAGGGATGACGGAGAAAAGAAAAAGTTCTAAGAAAAAGAAGGTAGATCCTGTGATACCAAGCCAACATCTACCATACCCCCACGCTCCGTCAAAGTCAGACAATGCCAGGCAATATAACAGGTTTATGAGCATCTTCAAGCAACTCCATATAAACATACCATTTGCCGAAGCATTAGAGCAAATGCCCAAATATGCTAAATTTATGAAGAAAATGCTCACAAAGAAAAAGGGATGCATAGATGAAGAAACTGTGGTGCTTGATGCTCAATGTAGTGCTATAATCCAAAGAACTACTCCAAGAAAGGAATCCGATCCGGGGCGAGTAACCTTACCATTAAAAATTGGAGGTAATTTCACTGGCGATGGGTTAATTGATCTGGGATCGAGCATCAACCTAATCCCTTTATCTATTGTCAAGAAGCTAGGGAATATTGTGATGAAGCCCACTAGCATGACTTTACAATTGGCCGACAAGTCTCTCACTTCACCCTATGGAGTGATTCAGGATCTGCTAATTAAAGTAGACAAATTCTTTTTCCCGGTAAACTTTGTGGTGGTTGACATGGAAGAAGATCATGAGGTACCTGTGATTCTAGGAAGACCATTCATGAAAACCGCTCGAATGATGATTGATCTGGATGAAGGGATCATGAAAATAAGGGTGCAAGATGAAGAGGTAAAATTTAATCTGTTCAAGACCAAGAAGCATCTTAGGAACAAGAGTGATATCTTCCAAATTGATACAACTGAGGGAACAACCAAGGAAGACAAAAATCAACCTCCGAGCTATTTCCAAGTGGGACAAAAAGTACTCCTGTGCAACTCAAAACTAAGATGTCTCTCGGGTAAAGCAACAACAAAATGGTCTGGACCATTGATAGTAAAAGATATATGCGACCACGGTGCCATTATGGTAGAGAATCCACTGACAAAAGAAAGGAGAACCGTTAATGGAAAACGGTTAAAAGATTTCTTCGGGGGAGTGGAGCAACATGCACAATTTTTAGTACCTTGAAAGCATGAACCGTCGAGCCATGCGACGTTAAACGAAGCACTTTGTGGGAGGTAACCCACACTTCTAATGTTTTGTTTTGTTTCGTTTTTATTTCAGGAAATAATCAGGGAACCCGTCTGGTGAAAGCTAGGAGGCAGCAATTGATATTGCGTTACTCTCTGTAAGTCACCCTCTCGGATTTGTTACGAAACATTGAGGTCAATGTTTAGTTCAAGTTTGGGGGTGGAGCTATTTATTTTTGAATTGTTCAAATTTTCTGTTTTTATTTAATTATGTACTCCCAGTTAGAGTAAGTAGTCCCATAACAAAACGAGAATCTCAAGCGAAGTATCAATAATGAAGCAACATGTATGAAAGTGGTAGGAAGTGAATGTTCAAAATTTTTCAGTTTCACTCTCTTTTTCAATAAAGTGACAAAGCAGGTATGAATTTTTGAACTCAAACTCCTAATGTGTGCATGAGACTTAAGGTGTTAGTAAATACTGTCAGAAGTTCTTTATGGTACATTGTTTATTGGATCAGCTTAGCCTTAACCATTGTGAGGAAAGCTTTCCATTGTTTACTATATGCAGGAGACCATCAATTATTTTGA
This sequence comes from Vicia villosa, assembly GCF_029867415.1. NCBI lineage: Eukaryota > Viridiplantae > Streptophyta > Magnoliopsida > Fabales > Fabaceae > Vicia > Vicia villosa. The sequence continues at coordinate 15,528,955 of NC_081181.1, forward strand.
CTTGTTCGTATCATGCTAAACCGGTTGTTGCATCGTCTGTGGAAATCTGTGGAAGTGATTTAGGCAATTGTTTGAATTTGAGAGTTCTTTGAGCCGACTCTACCGTAAAAATTATTTTCTTCTGTGAGAGTGTGATCCTTTGCTAACCATTCTTTGAGCCTGAGGTCAAGGTAAGTATCATAATATGCACCAAGGAAAATACCTGGTGAGTATTGATCTCAATAAAAGTTTTGTTCTGGATCATCAACCATAAAATTTGGTGATGTGTTTTCTCTTTAACCCTTTTTAGAAAGTAGGGGAGCATTCATATAATCTGAATACAGGTGGATCTCCAAGTTGGGGAGAGTCATATGCAAAAGAAGAGTAAGTACTTATGGTAAGCGGTGAAAGAAAAAAGTCGTAGCTTGAAAAAAAAAAAGAGAAGTAACAACGTTTGAATCTAAACAGTTGTTGGAAAAAAAAAGGGAAACAGCAAAGAAAAAGAAACACTGAGCTACGAATGAATGAAAAAAGATGGACAGGTAAAGGAAGTAGAGTTTTAGAGAAAAAGAAATAAGTTATGAATTGGATGCTTCCCTATATTAGGAACAACCCTTGATTATCTTCTTTTCTTTGAATCTAAACCGCATTACAACCCTAGAAAGACCTTCTGATTCTCAGATTCCACACGACTTGATGCTAGCAATTTGGTGAATGTATGATGTGGATTTTTGTTGATTTAATTGTTTGGATGAGTGTTTAACCCCTCTTTGAGTCATCATATTTTCTGATAAGAGTGATTAGTGCTGATTCAATTACAATTGTGTAGTGTTTTGAACTTCTGGAGGTAATTTGCTTTCAACGTTTGTTTCATGTGGATGTTCTGAGTTTGCAGGTAGAAGAGGAGTATTTGACTTAGTTACTGGATTGAACCACTTGAGAAAAAAACTTTTTGAAAAACTTGTTGCTTGATTGTCGGTAAACTTTGCTGGAGGTAAGTAATTTTGTTTAGGGACAAACAAAACTCTAAGTTGGGGAGAGTTTGTTAGGAGTAAATTAATGGTAAATTCATGTGTTAATATAAGTGATTTCTTCTCTAAACTAATGCAAATTGTGATGGATCCATAGGTTTTTAGTGAGAATTGAATTGAAAAGGTTAAGTTCATGTGTAAAGCAAATCGAATCACTTGTGGGTATTATTGATGCAGGTTTAGAGTTGAACTGGAGCTTTAGAAAAACATGAAAAGGAAAGAAAGCTGGAAGTCTCAAAGGCAAAGCAAAAAAGATGAAGTTTGACAAGGGCGCGCCGTGGGAGTTCTAGCCAGCGCCGCGCCAAAGTCTCTGTTTGTGATCGCGCCGCGCACATCCGTTGCCGCGCCGCGGCCTCGGCGTTAAAAGCCCAAAACTTCTATTTAAAAGCCCTAGCTTCCAAGAGAAGAGAGAACTTTTGTGGTGAGCGAAATTAGGAGAGCATTATGAGTTTGCAGTCAAGAACAACAATTGAAGGCCAATTCTTTACCAATCGAAGACATTCCATTGATAAAGATGAATCCCTCCATTAATTCTTGTGTGTTCTTCATGTCTATGGAGAGCTAAATCCCTCTTGTTGAGTCTAAGGTAGTAGTTAACCTATGAATATACAATACCATTGATTAATTCCTGTGAACAATTATTTGAATTCATTATCAATAAGAAACCTTGTTTTTATTATTAAATTATCGTTGAATCTTTGATCGAAAGAAAGGATTTAACTTTTGCCCTAGGTTACTCTATTGATTCAATTGCAATTTGCAGAGATGGAATTGTAATTGGGTTTTCATAATTATCGTTCTTAATTACTATTATCGTTATTGATATTTGGAGAGATCGAATCTCATACCGGTAAAAGTTATCTAATTTGATTTGCAGACATGGAATCTTATTTGAGGATAAGTGAAGATAATGATTCAAAGGATTGTTCTATTGTGAATTAATTAATAATTGTATAGGATTAGGTTGATGAACCCTAAAGGCTCAACATCTTTCTTTAATTGTTAACACAAAGTCCTTTACTTGCTTTTATTTTATTATCTGCTTTTGATATTAGAAGTATAAAACAAACCAAACTCAATTTTCCTAACTCAAAATAAATAACTATAGAACGGCAGTGATATTAACCAATCCCTGTGGATACGATATATTACCGAAAATATTTACCCAAAAATACCCATTTCCATGGGAATGTGGGATGCTGTGGGAGAACCAAGTGACGGGTATAATTATCAGTATACCGCACCTCAGAATTCTTATGTTGCTATGGAAGACATTACCCCGACTGGATGGGGTGATCAAATTGAAAATGACGAAAGTTTCACAAGTCCCGTCACTGAGCAATATCAAAATCCACCCAAAGAAGTATGGGACACGCTAGGAGAACCCAGCGGAAAATACGACTATATGGTGAAATATTCCGCTCCTCCAAGCTCACAAATTGCTATGAAGGACATTGTCCCAACTGGATGGGATGAACATTACGATGACAATTTCGCTTTTGAAAAAGCCAGGGAAATACCAAATAACGAAGGTTGCTTTCTGTCAGAATACACTCCTCACCAGGATGCACAAGTCTCTATTCAAAACATCATCCCGACTGCATGGGACGGCCTTATCGAGCATCTCGCTCAGCCAACAAAGATATCTCAGCCTGGGCTCTCGTATCCAGCAGAGTATATCCCTTATCCCGAAGGATCACCGGCTCATTTTCCCACTAATGAAATCAATGCTATGGAAGATGAAGAAGACAACTGCAACTGGAACAGCTGGATACTCCCTGCTCACAACAGTGAATTGAACAACTGGAAAGCTGAGGATGTGATCTCCTTTGACCAGGAGTAAATGCCATTTCCTATTTTCTTTGTGTATATTGTGCAAAGATAAAAATGGTTCCTGAACAATCGAACCATGAGCCTGAAAGCCGTGTGCCTTGCCCAAAGCGCACTGGTCCTTTTATAAAGGCTTATCATATCATGATCATGTGCATTCAATAAAATCATGGGACGCTTGCATATTTAAAATTTTGTGATCCTTTTTCTTTCTTTCTTCGCTTTCAAATAGCTATGTTTTTTCTTCACACACACTCACATAACTAACATGCAGATTCACATACACTCTGGATCCAGTCAACAACGATTCTGCTATTGTCCGTCATGACTTTGAAAGTCCGATCTACCAAACTGAGGACGAAAGTGAGGAAGATTGTGAAGTGCCAAGAGAATTGCAAGGCTGCTAGAACAAGAAGACATGGCCATACAGCCTCACGAGGAGCCAATTGAGGTCATCAACTTGGGCAGCAACGAAGAAAAGAAAGAAGTCAAAATAGGGGCTGATTTAGAACACAGCATCAAGCAAAGACTGATTCAAATGCTGCGAGACTACGTCGAGATATTCGCCTGGTCCTATGAAGATATGCTAGGCCTTGACACGGACATTGTAGTTCATCGCCTGCCAATCAAAGAAGGTAGCATTCCAGTCAAACAGAAACTACGAAGGAGTAGGCCTGATATGTCAAAAAAGATCAAAGACGAGGTTGAAAAACAGTTCAATGCCGGATTCCTAAAAGTTGTAAGTTATCCTCCTTGGATAGCTAACATCGTGCCTGTACCTAAAAAAGACGGGAAAGTCAGAATGTGCGTGGACTACAGAGATCTGAACCAGGCAAGCCCCAAAGATGATTTCCCTTTACCACACATCGATGTACTGGTTGACAATACCGCACAATGCAAGGTATTCTCCTTTATGGACGGATTCTCAGGGTACAATCAAATCAAGATGGCACCCGAAGACATGGAAAAAACAACCTTCACAACACCCTGGGGAACCTTTTGTTACAAAGTAATGCCCTTTGGTCTGAAAAACGCAGGAGCAACCTATCAACGTGCAATGGTAGCGCTATTTCATGATATGTGTAGATGTTGTTGATTGGCTGTAATTTTTGGTAAAACTAAAGTGTGGTTCTATCCTGTCTAAAACCAATGTCATGACATGCTTTCTGTTGTTGTGAAGACCTTCCTTGCAGGCCTTTACCTGATGTCAAGGCCGATGTCATGACATTCGCAGCTGTTCGTTATTTTTCTATTACTACTTATGATTTTATGATCTGATAAGACCTTATGCGCTATATTTGGTAATGATGGATTCTGATCTGCTTTAAGGACGATTTGGATGATTTCTATTATCAGCTTCTTGTGTTATGAAGATTTGTTTTATTAGGGCAAAAACTATTTTTATGGATCCAAGGCCCAGTTGCTGTATTGCTGAAGGCTATTTATTCCACGCAAGGGCTACTGTTGCCGTCAGGTTTTTTGGTTGAGAAACTGTTAGAGTTCTGTGTGTTTAAGGTTCTCGTTGTAGTTTTCTTGTAAGCCAAACAATCATCATGATGATTGTCTTGGTCTAGGTGTTTTGATTTGAGTTGTAAGAAGTACTCAAAGCTTTTAAGCAAGAGTACCATTGTACTTGATCAAAGCTTTTAAGCAAGATCAAGTTGTGTTTTTGAAGAGTGTCTTCTTTTGTTATTCATTGGTTAGTTTTTCATCACTGCTGTGATTGAGGGGGAGTGAGTAGGATCTCTGGTCTGAGTGGTTTAGATTGAAGTTGCATTGGGTAGATATTAAGTGAAAGGCGTAATCTTGTTTTGTATTACCTTGAATTAATATTACTTATAGTGGACTTCCTCCCTGGCTTGGTAGCCCCCAGATGTAGGTGTGTTTGCACCGAACTGGGTTAACAATTCTCCTGTGTTGTTTTTCTGTTTTTACTTTGTTCATTTATTTAAAAACACTCAGATAGTGATGTCGTGACATCTTGTTTGACATCGCGTGTCTGAGTCCAGAATTTCAATTGGCATCAGAGCAGGCACCCTGCCTGTTTTTACTGGGTGAGATCTAGGGACATTACTTTCTGGTACTTTGGACAAAGAAGGTGGTGGATATGGGATTAGACCACCCATTCTGGATGGCTCTAATTATGATTATTGGAAACCTCGCATGGTGGCTTTTCTGAAATCCGTGGATAGCAAAGCATGGAGAGCTGTGAACAAAGGATGGGAACATCCTGTTATTACTGAAAAGGATGGCAAGAAAACTCTTAAACCAGAGGAAGAATGGGACAAAGATGAAGAGGCATTGGCACTGGCAACTCTAAAGCTTTAAATGCTTTATTCAATGGAATTGACAAGAATATATTCAGACTGGTACATCAGTGTGAACTAGCCAAAGATGTCTGGGATACCCTCAAGACTACTCATGAGGGCACCTCCAAAGTGAAGATGTCAAGACTTCAACTGCTAACTACGAAGTTTGAAAATCTAAGGATGAGAGATGATGAAAGTATTAAGGATTTTCATATGAATATACTTGATATTGCTAATACCTCAGGAGCCTTGGGAGAGAAGATGTCTGATGAAAAGCTGGTGAGAAAAATTCTTAGATCCCTACCTAAGAGATTTGACATGAAGGTTACAGCTATAGAAGAGGCACAGGACATCAGCAAAATGAAGGTAGAAGAGTTAATTGGATCTCTTCAAACCTTTGAGATGGGAATCAGTGAAAATTCTGAAAAGAAGAACAAAAGCATAGCCTTTGTGTCCAACTCTCAAGAGGAAGTAGAGGAAAGTAGAGAAGAGAATCTATCTGAATCTATAGCTATGCTTGGCAAACAATTCAACAAAATTATGAGAAGAATGGATCAGAAGCCAAGACCTAATGTCAAGAACATCTCATCTGACATCAGTAGATCTTATGACTCTGGCAGAAGAACTAAACCAGAAGAAAAATACAATCACAGTAAAGGAATTCAATGTCATGGATGTGAAGGGTATGGACATATTAGAGCTGAATGTCCTACTTATCTCAAGAAACAAAAGAAAGGATTGTCAGTTTCCTGGTCTGATGAAGATTCTGAGAGTGATTTTGAAGAAGAATCAGCTAAACATGTCACAGCCCTTACTGGAGTTTGCAATTCAGATGAAGATTCTAGTGAAGATGAGCTATCCTTTGAAGAGCTTGCAACCTCCTACAGAAAGCTCTGTATCAGGAGTGCTGAAGTGTGTCAACAAGGTGAAAAGCAGAAGAAATACATAGCTCAGTTGGAGGCTGATAACAAAGGGCTTAATGAAACTATATCTGAGCTGAATAGTGAAATTAGCATGTTACAATCCAAACTTGATCAAATGTCAAAATCAGTAAAAATGTTGAACAATGGCACGGACATGTTGGAGGAGATTTTGCAGGTTGGAAAAAGTTCAGGAGATATGTCTGGTATAGGCTTTGTTGGTGCAAAGAAATATTTCCAAGATAGTAGCAGAACTAAACCTGAAGCTGAGATGTTGAAACCGATGTCAAAACATGTGACTCAACATCACGAGAAAAGTGAAATGAAGAAAAAGTTTCAAAGATGGAGATGTCATTATTGTGGAAGATTTGGACACATTAAGCCTTACTGCTTCAGATTATATGGATACCCAGATCAAGCTCCTTAATACAAACCTAAGCAGGTCATGCACATCCAGAAGCAACAATGGAAACCCAAAAATATGGCTCTAATAGCCCATACATCTCTTAGAGTTTCAGCCAAGGAAGACTGGTATTTTGACAGTGGATGTTCCAGACACATGACTGGACAAAAAAATTTGCTTGTTGATATCAAGGGTCATTCTACTAGTTATGTAACCTTTGGTGATGGAGCTAAAGGAGAAATCAAAGGAGTTGGAAAATTAGACTGTTCAGGAGTGCCAAATTTAGAAGGTGTTTTGTTGGTCAAAGGCCTGACTGCCAATCTCATAAGCATCAGTCAACTCTGTGACCAAGGATACCAAGTCAACTTCACCAAAGCTGAGTGTGTGGTCACTAATGAAGAAAAGGAAGTAGTAATGAGGGGTGTCAGGTCCAAAGATAACTGCTACTTGTGGGTGTCTCATGAATCCAGCTATTCTACTGTTTGCTCTAAGGAAGAAGAAGCAAAGCTGTGGCATCAAAAACTTGGTCACCTTCATCTAAGGGGTATGAAAAGGATTATTTCTCTGGAAGCTGTGAGAGGAATTCCTAAGCTACAAATTGATGAAGGAAGAATCTGTGGTGAATGTCAGGTAGGAAAACAAACCAGGATGTCGCATCCAAAGGTTACACATCTGACTACTTCCAGAGTTCTTGAACTGCTACATATGGACTTGATGGGACCAATGCAAATAGAAAGTCTTGGAGGAAAGAAATATGCTTATGTGGTATTGGATGACTACTCCAGATACACTTGGGTAAACTTCATCAGAGAAAAGTCAGATGTGTTTGATGTTTTCAAGGACCTATGTCAAAGAATTTAAAGAGAAAAAGAAAATGGTGTTGTAAGAATTAGAAGTGATCATGGAAAGGAATTTGAGAATCAAAAATTTGCTGATTTCTGCTCCTCTGAAGGAATACATCATGAATTCTCTTCCCCTATTACTCCACAGCAAAATGGGGTTGTTGAAAGAAAGAATAGAACTATTCAAGAATCAGCCAGAGCAATGATCCATGCTAAGAATCTCCCTATCTACTTCTGGGCTGAAGCCATGAATACTGCTTGTTATGTCCACAATAGAGTTACTTTAAGAAAAGGAACCTCTACCACCCTATATGAGATCTGGAAGGGAAGAAAGCCCACTGTCAAATACTTCCATGTGTTTGGTAGTAGGTGTTACATTCTTGCTGATAGAGATCACAGAAGGAAGATGGATCCCAAGAGTGATGAAGGAATTTTTCTGGGCTACTCCACAAACAGTAGAGCCTATCGAGTGTTCAACTCAAGAACCAGAATAATAATGGAGTCCATAAATGTTGTGGTTGATGATGTCCACAATCAAGCAGATGTCACAGAAGATGTCGGAACATTCTGGGATATTACAGCTGAAGAATCTACAAGAGAAGATGATTGCAGTCCTACTATCACAGAATCTGAGGCTGAACCTTCTAACAAGAGTCCATCTATAAGAGTTCAGAAAAATCATCCTAAAGAACTTATTATAGGAGATCCCAACAGTGGAATTACTACAAGGTCAAGAGAAGTAGTTTCAAACTCCTGTTTTGTATCAAAAATTGAACCTAAGAATGTCAAGGAAGCGTTAACAGATGAGTTCTGGATTAATGCCATGCAGGAAGAACTAGGCCAGTTTGAAAGGAATGAAGTATGGGAGCTGGTTCCAAGACCAAAACATTCTAATGTCATTGGAACAAAATGGGTCTACAAGAATAAGTCAGATGAACTGGGAACTATAATCAGAAATAAAGCAAGGTTAGTTGCTCAAGGATACACTCAAGTTGAGGGAGTTGACTTTGATGAAACTTTTGCCCCTGTTGCCAGACTTGAGTCAATTAGGTTGTTGTTAGGGGTTGCATGCATTCTGAAATTCAAACTATATCAGATGGATGTAAAGAGTGCTTTCTTGAATGGATATTTGAATAAGGAAGTCTATGTAGAACAACCTAAAGGTTTTGCAGATCCAAACCATCCTGATCATGTGTACAAATTAAGAAAAGCCCTTTATGGTCTGAAGCAAGCCCCTAGAGCTTGGTATGAGAGACTAACTGAGTTTCTTACTAGCAATGGATACAGGAAAGGAGGGATAGATAAAACTCTCTTTGTTAAAGATGAAGGAGGAAAGATTCTAATAGCTAAAATCTATGTGGATGATATTGTATTTGGTGGGATGTCAGACAAGATGACTAGACATTTTGTTGAGCAAATGCAATCTGAATTTGAAATGAGTCTTGTTGGAGAATTAACATACTTTCTTGGGCTGCAAGTCAAACAGATGGAAGACTCAATCTTTCTCTCTCAGAGCAAGTATGCTAGAAATATTGTCAAAAAGTTTGGAATGGAAAATGCTACTCACAAAAGGACACCAGCACCTACTCATTTGAAACTGTCCAAAGATGAGAAGGGAACTAGTGTTGATCAAAGTCTCTACAGAAGCATGATAGGAAGTCTGTTATACCTTACAGCCAGTAGACCTGATATTGCCTTTGCTGTTGGGGTATGTGCTAGGTATCAAGCAGAACCCAAAGTCAGTCACATAAATCAAGTCAAGAGGATAATGAAATATGTGAATGGTACCTGTGAGTATGGAATGCTCTACTCTCATGGATGTGAACCCATTCTCACTGGATATTGTGATGCAGACTGGGATGGAAGTGCTGATGACAGAAAAAGTACTTCAGGAGGATGCTTCTTTTTGGGAAATAATCTCATTTCATGGTTCAGCAAGAAACAAAACTGTGTGTCCTTATCTACTGCTGAAGCAGAATATATTGGAGCAGGAAGTAGCTGTTCTCAACTTGTTTGGATGAAACAAATGTTATCAGAATACGATGTCACACAAGATGTCATGACATTATATTGTGACAACTTAAGTGCCATCAACATTTCAAAGAATCCCATTCAGCACAGCAGGACCAAGCATATTAATATTAGACACCACTACATTATAGATCTTGTTGAGGACAAAATAATTGGCTTGGAACATGTTGCTACAGACCTTCAACTTGCTGACATTTTTACAAAAGCCTTAGATGCAAATCAATTTGAAAACTTAAGAAACAAATTAGGCATTTGTCTTTGTGAAGGATTATAGCAATTAATTGAGTGTGGGGCCAGCATTATTTCTCTCTCCAAATCTTGGATATCATTACACAATAAAGTGCATTTTCCCCCCCCCCCCTTTTGCAAGTTACCCAAACGGTTTCCATTCCTCCAAAACCTCTCTTCCACACTCACGCCATCTCTCTGTGTCTCTGCATTCATCACTCTTTACCCAGCCTCTCATTTTCTCTCACCATGTCTCAGAGTTCTTCCTCAAAGAAATCTTCTCCTATCTCTGAAACAGCATCAGGTTCTAGGGCACCAAATGTTGTGAGCGATCAAGATGTTGTGCTGGATGCTGTGCCTTTGAACTCTGTTCCTGCCTCTGATTCTGTTCACAGTCAACCAAGAAAGATGCATGCCAGAAAATCAACCGGAGGATCTGTTCCAGAAACTTTTTCTGTCCAGGGTAGAGAGGGCTCTTCCTATGTTCATAATGCGATTGCAAATATGGTTACCAGAATCTTGAATGAAGGGCACAAAGTTGAAGGAATTTCTGTTCCTCTAGCCCAAATGCCTGCTTCCGATGATGATCAAGGTGTGCATGATGATGAAACCCCTGTTGCTAAAGATGTTGAGACAGCTGTTGATAATGATGAGACATCTGCTGAGAAAGATGATGAGACCCCTGTTGCTAAAGATGTTGAGACATCTGTTAATGAGACCCCTGTTGCCAAAGATGTTGCAACATCTGAAGCTATCAATGTTGAAGCATCTGATTCCAAAGATGATGAGACTCTTGCTCCTGAGAAAGATGAAGAGGTTCCTGCTGTTCCTGCTAAGAAAGATGAAAACCCTAATGTGCATGATGTGGTGGATCTAGATGAACTTGATGATCCTATTGATATTGCTGATGATGACCTCATCTCCAGCATCTCCAACAGGGTCAAGGCTCGTAAGGGAAAACAAGTCTGTGAGCAACATTCTCTCAAGCCACAGGTTACTCCTCTGAAGACTGTTACTAAAGAAAAGATGAAGAAAGTTCCTACTGGACCCTCAAAATCTGGAAGCAAAGTTAGTGTGAAGAAGAGGAAGGAAAGAAGCATTTCTGACTCTGAAGCTGATGTCCCAAGTGATGTCCCTGACATCCCCTCCAAGAAGAAGATTGCTGTTACTAAATCTGCTACAAAGGTTCGTGATGTTCCTTTGGATAACATATATCTGCACTATGCCTCTAATGCAATCCAGTGGAAATTTGTGTATCAAAGAAGGCTGGCCCTAGAAAGAGAATTAGCAAATGATGCTCTGGAAAATCAAGAGGTTATGCAGCTCATCAAGTCTGCAGGTTTGATTAAGACTGTTTCTCAATTCTCTAAATGTTATGAAATGCTTGTGAAGGAGTTTATTGTTAATTTGTCTCAAGACTGTGCTGATGGTAGAACAGATGATTTTCATAAAGTTTATGTTAGAAGAAAATGCATAGAATTCTCCCCTACTGCTGTAAATCACTATCTAGGTAGAAGTGCTGAAGCTCAACCTGAGCTTGAAGTAACTAATAATGAGGTTTGCAACACCATCACTGGGGGTAAGGTTAAAAAGTGGCCCATCAAAAGCAAACTGTCTGCTAGTCTCTTGACTGTCAAGTATGCTCTGCTGCATAAAATTGGTTCTGCCAATTGGGTGCCCACAAATCACACCTCTACCATTGCTGTTGGTTTAGGTAGATTCATTTATGCTATAGGGACCAAGACTGTGTTTGACTATGGGACCTATATTTTTGACCAGACTATGAGACATGCAGGTACCTCTGCTACTAAGCTTCCTATTGCCTTTCCATCCCTAATATGTGGTATCATCCTAAAGCAATACCCTGGCATCTTGAAAGCTAAAGATTCTGTCTGCAAAAGGGAAAGTGCTTTGACTTTTCACTACAAGCTGCTTCAAAGGACTGATGCCTCAACATCTGCTGGAACATCTCAAACTAGCAAGTCTGTGACCAAAGCCTCTCTTATAGTTGAGCTGAAGGAGACATGCAAAGAGCTGGAAAATAGGAAGATGAAGCTTGAACAGCTTATACAAAGTCTTGAGCAGTCTGCTGATAGTGATGATGATCATGCTGCTGGTGGTGATGGTGAGAAGATGGATGCTGATATGGATGCTGATAGTGAGGATGAATATAAGTCTAGTAGCTCCAGTGATGAAGAGATGAGTGAGGAGGATGATGATGATACTGCTGGCTCTGAAGATTAAATCTTCATCTGATGTTTGGCTCCTTTTGTGGCTAAAAAGGGGGAGTAGTAGTGTGTTTGTTGTTTTGATTGTAATGGTTGTAATGGTTGTTTTGTTGTTCTGGTGATCCTTTGGTTTCTTCTTGGACATGGTTTTTTTTTGTGGTTTTCTTTATTTGGGTGTTCTCTGATTCTCCCTGACAATGACAAGTGGTTTCTGTAACAATTGATTAAGTAGTGGTTTTCTGTTTTTTTTGGTGATTAATCAAGTTGAATCAAGTTGCTGCTGTTTCTACAGAATTTATTTTTCTGTTGTTGGCTGCTGTATGCTCTGATATCTTTTTTACTTCTATTAGTGTTTTAGCCAAAAATTTGCCAAAGGGGGAGTTTGTAGATGTTGTTGATTGGCTGTAATTTTTGGTAAAACTAAAGTGTGGTTCTATCCTGTCTAAAACCAATGTCATGACATGCTTTCTGTTGTTGTGAAGACCTTCCTTGCAGGCCTTTACCTGATGTCAAGGCCGATGTCATGACATTCGCAACTGTTCGTTATTTTTCTATTACTACTTATGATTTTATGATCTGATAAGACCTTATGCGCTATATTTGGTAATGATGGATTCTGATCTGCTTTAAGGACGATTTGGATGATTTCTATTATCAGCTTCTTGTGTTATGAAGATTTGTTTTATTAGGGCGAAAACTATTTTTATGGATCCAAGGCCCAGTTGTTGTATTGTTGAAGGCTATTTATTCCACGCAAGGGCTACTGTTGCCGTCAGGTTTTTTGGTTGAGAAACTGTTAGAGTTCTTTGTTTTTAAGGTTCTCGTTGTAGTTTTCTTGTAAGCCAAACAATCATCATGATGATTGTCTTGGTCTAGGTGTTTTGATTTGAGTTGTAAGAAGTACTCAAAGCTTTTAAGCAAGAGTACCATTGTACTTGATCAAAGCTTTTAAGCAAGATCAAGTTGTGTTTTTGAAGAGTGTCTTCTTTTGTTATTCATTGGTTAGTTTTTCATCACTGCTGTGATTGAGGGGGAGTGAGTAGGATCTCTGGTCTGAGTGGTTTAGATTGAAGTTGCATTGGGTAGATATTAAGTGAAAGGCGTAATCTTGTTTTGTATTACCTTGAATTAATATTACTTATAGTGGACTTCCTCCCTGGCTTGGTAGCCCCCAGATGTAGGTGTGTTTGCACCGAACTGGGTTAACAATTCTCCTGTGTTGTTTTTCTGTTTTTACTTTGTTCATTTGTTTAAAAACACTCAGATAGTGATGTCGTGACATCCTGTTTGACATCGCGTGTCTGAGTCCAGAATTTCAATATGATTCATCAAGAAATAGAGGTGTATGTCGATGACATGATTGCAAAATCCAACACCGAGGAAGAACATCTGGGTCATTTACACAAGTTGTTTGACAAACTCAAGAAATACAAGTTGCGACTGAACCCAAATAAGTGTACCTTTGGAGTAAGATCCGGCAAACTCTTAGGTTTCATCGTCAGCAGCAAAGGTATTGAGGTTGATCCCGCCAAGGTTAAAGCCATTCAAGAAATGCCTATACCTCGTACCGAGAAACAAGTCAGAGGATTCTTGGGACGTCTAAATTACATCGCCCGATTTATTGCCCACATGACTACTACTTGTGTGCCGATCTTCAAACTGTTGAAGAAAGATCAAGTGGAAAGGTGGAATGACAAATGCCAGTTAGCCTTTGACAAAGTCAAAGAATATCTCCAAAAACCTCCAATCTTGTTGCCACCTGTGGAAGGCAGACCTCTGATAATGTACCTAACTGTGTTAGAAGACTCAATGGGGTGTGTACTAGGACAACATGACGAATCCGGCCGAAAGGAGCACACAATCTACTATCTTAGCAAAAAGTTTACCGATTGTGAAACAAGATACTCACTACTCGAAAAAACTTGTTGTGCCTTAGCTTGGGCGGCTCGCCGACTAAGACAGTACATGCTAAATCACACCACTTTCCTAATCTCCAAGATGGATCCCATCAAATACGTGTTCGAAAAACCTGCTCTCTCTGGAAGAATAACGAGATGGCAAATGATCTTAACAGAATATGACATTCAATACACTTCACAAAAAGCAATCAAAGGAAGTGTGGTAGCTGATCATCTGGCTCATCAAGCAGTGGATGATTATCAAGCATTGAACTTTGACTTCCCAGACGAAGACATTATGCTAGTCAATGACTACAAACAACCAGGACCAGAAGAAGGACCCGAGCCAGGATCCCGGTGGACTATGGTTTTTGACGGAGCTTCTAATGCACTTGGCAATGGCATCGGAGCTGTGATCATTTCCCCCGCAGGAGGTCATACACCATTCACTGCCAGGTTATGCTTCAATTGCACTAACAATATAGCCGAATACGAAGCATGTATTCTGGGTCTTAAAGCTGCAATCGATCTAAGAATCAAATTCCTGGAAGTCTACGGAGACTCGGCCTTGGTAATCTACCAAGTCAAAGGGGAATGGGACACGAAGCACCCGAATCTAATTCCTTACAAAGAATATGTGCTGAGTTTGATTCCTTACTTCGAAGAAATCACTTTCGAACACATCCCACGCGAGGAAAATCAACTAGCTGATGCTTTAGCTACCATGTCATCCATGTTCAAAGTCAGGTGGGACAACGAGGCGCCTATGATCACCATTTACAGGAAAGATGAACCATCCTATTGCAATGAGATCGATACCGAAGGAACCGAGGAAAAACCATGGTTCCATGAAGTAAAAAGATATCTCGAAGCTCAGGAGTACCCTGAAGGGGCATCCATTAACGACAGAAAGTTTCTAAGGAGATTTGCTGCCAAATTCTTTCTAAGCAATGGAACCTTATACAAACGCAACCATGACTCGACTTTACTTCGCTGTGTAAACAAGAAGGAAGCAGAACAGATCATGAAAGAAATACACAATGGTGCCTTCGGTACTCATTCCAGTGGACATACAATGGCTAAAAAGATCCTTAGAGCAGGTTATTATTGGTCTACCATGGAAACAGACTGCCATCATCACTCCCGAACATGTCACAAATGCCAGATATACGCTGACAAAGTACATGTACCTCCAGTTCCATTAAGCGTCCTGACGGCTCCTTGGCCTTTTGCAATGTGGGGTATTGATATGATTGGAGAAATCAAACCTACTGCCTCCAACGGACATCGCTTTATCCTGGTCGCTATTGACTACTTCACAAAGTGGGTAGAAGCAGCTTCATTTGCTTCTGTTACCAAGAATGTGGTGGCCCGGTTCATCAAATACAATCTCATTTGTCGGTACGGCATCCCTGAACGGATTATCACGGACAATGGCACAAATCTAAACAACAGAATGATTACTGAACTTTGCACACAGTTCATGATCAAACATCATAATTCTTCTCCATATCGACCAAAGATGAACGGCGCGGTGGAAGCTGCCAACAAGAACATCAAGAAAATCATACAAAAAATGACACTAACCTACAAAGACTAGCATGAGATGTTACCTTTCGCTCTTCATGGTTATCGCACATCTGCGCGTACTTCAACAGGGGCAACTCCATTCTCCTTAGTCTATGGTATGGAGGCAGTTCTTCCAATTGAAATTCAGATTCCTTCCCTAAGGATTATGAAAGAAGCCAATCTAGATGAAGACGATTGGATTCAAACACGGTTGGACCAGATAAACTTGATTGATGAGAAAAGGCTCGCAGCTATTTGTCATGGTCAGCTATACCAAAAGCGTATGATCAAAGCCTTCAACAAAAAAGTCAAAAGTCAAGCATACCAAACTGGTGGCTTGGTTGTCAAACGCATCATCTTACCACAAGGTGATCCCAGAGGCAAATGGACTCCCACCTACGAGGGACCATTCATAATCAAGAAAATATTCTTCGGCGGCGCCATGTTGCTTACCACCATGGATGGTGAGGATTTCCCACACCCTGTGAATGCTGACATAGTAAAAAAATACTTCGCTTAAAAAGAAAAAAACAGCTCGCTAAGTTGAAAACCTGAAAGGGCAACTTAGGCAAAAAATGAGCGTCTCGGTGGATTGAAAACCCGAAAGGGCGGTCCAAGCAAAAATTAGAGACTAAACAAATACTATCCCGGTAGGCTGAAAACCTGAAAGGGCAGCCTAGGCAAAAGTTAGGGAATGAAGCATACAACTATGTTCCGTTCAGCTGCCTACTCACCATCAAGATTCAACACCTCAAAGACACCGATCAGTCCAATCACTTTCTTCCAACAAGTGAGGGATGAGATGCTCGAAGACAGATTGGCAATAGCAGAATTGAAACTTGACTGGATTGTTTTCACATAGCTATTTATCTTTATAAATATTTTCCAAAACTTTATGACAGTTTCCTACTTCTAGGATTGTTGTCTCCCTGTGCTAATCAGCCTATCATGGCTCTTTTTCAAGAATCAATGCAGCTTAGGCTCAAAAATCACTATTTTCACTTTTTCTGTTTTAAATACGTAAACGTCCCAATGATAATTCTGAATGAACATGTGCATTTGAATATGATTGATGTTTACCAGGAAAAACAGGAATAGCATTCAGGTAATGTCCCAATTATCTGGACATCATCCCATCAGAAGAAAATCCCCAAGAGAAGCGCATTTCTCAGCAAATTCCTCAAAAGAGATTTTCTCTTCAAAAGAAGTCTTATCCCCCAGCAGGGTTGTTCCAGATTACTATCTTCAGAAGGTGTGATCCCCGCACCCGGACTTGGTCAGATAGTGCATCGGAGGATTATGCATCTTCCTCATTCCCATTTGAAAGGGCATCAGCACTTCCAGCTACCTTTCATTCCCAAGTGATAGTCAAAGATCCTTCAACAGAGTACCATGGTTCTCAAAGAATTTCCCTAGCCGAGGGTACTCAAACAAGACCATCAACAATCACAATATAGTCATATCCAGATGACTGGCGGAAATTTATTTTCCCAAATAGAAGCTTGACATCACATTCATACATCATACATCATGCATCATGCGCGTATTCATACGCATATTCATACACAACATAACATGCATATTTCTCCTTTAACTCGAGAATATCTCACATTACATGCATCATAAACATTGCATATCACTAACTTGATTTTTCAGATAGACGGATATCTTCAACAAAGATATTCTCAATCACATGCAGTGTTCACCTGAATTCCATGAACGATTCTCTCAGATATAATCAAGCCAAAGATTCATTTTGATCACTTATCAACTCAAAAAACAGACAAATCTAAGTTGATACCTCAGACGGTTCCAGAACGATCTAACATTGCAGATCTAAAGTTGATACCTCAGACGGTTCCAAAACGATCTAACATCGAAGATCTAAAGTTGATACCTCAGACGGTTCCAGAACGATCTAACATCGAAGATCTAAAGTTGATACCTCAGACGGTTCCAGAACGATCTAACATTGCAGATCTAAAGTTGATACCTCAGACGGTTCCAGAACGATCTAACATTGAAGATCTAAAGTCGATACCTCAGACGGTTCAAGGATGATCTAACATCAAAGATCTAAAGCTGATACCTCAAACGGTTCCACAATGATCAACTTTCAAAATCTAAAGCAGGAAAAACTTTGGACAAGTTCCGTAGCAATCATCCTCCTAGACTTAAAGCGGTAACCTTGGACGGTTCCGAAACAGTCAACACAAAGACTTTCAAATCCTTCATCAAGATATAATCAATGGATTCATTCTGATGAACAAACCATCAACCCATTTACCAGGTGGCATCTGAAAGCCCATCTCAGGTAATATTTCAAACTGCCAACAATATTTCGCAGACGACATTCAAATGCAACTTCCAACATCTCTTCTGATCAAGGTAAGTGCAAATTTTCAGGGCATCTAAATATTCAATCATCTTCTACCTTCAGATTTCAGACAATCTCTTCAGGTTTAAGAAGATTGAATAGGGGCAACTGTTATACCCCAAAATTTGCCCGCATCTTTTTTCAAGAAAACTCCAATCTGAAAATTAAGAGTCTCATATAATCATGGATTTTTATTTCAACAAATATCCTGACATATGAAATACTTAGTTTTTAGAATTTTTCTTATACAGTAATTTGGCTTGCAGTTGAATTTATTCTTACGCAAACGCCAAATACTGTTTATTACTTCACACATGCTATTTATTTATTTACAGATAAATAGTACTGACACAATTGGTATAGAGTTAAATCTTTTTTGCAGGCGCAGAATCAGGAAACTCAGACTGTACTGGTAACAAGTAGATTATTATTATCTTTTGTTTCCCACTAATTTTGGTTCTATATTCCATTATTTTCAAAAATCTTTTCAAATCTCTTTTTCAAAAATCAAATCCTAACTTTATTCTCTACATCTCTCTTTTTCCCAACACTATCATACACTTTCTTTCAAATCTTACTTCCACTCAAATTTTCCTTTTGTACGGAATCACATCATTCCCCAACGTCTCTATCCTTCTTTCCATTCTATAAATACCTCTCATTTTCTCATAAAAATCTCACATCAAATTCTAATTCATCTCTCAAATTTCTACTTCATAATCCATCCTTTCTTCTTCCCCGATAAAATGGCAAAGCGGTGGGAAACATGTTTTCTTATGGTCATCACCATTGCTACGGTGATCATGTCTTTCTTCTGTCTACATAGCCCGGAACACTGTGGACCTGGGATGCTTATGCTCCCAATCATCTACATGTTACTATTTGTAGCATGGGTTATCAATCGTCATTCTTAAAATTTGCCGTATTTCTTATTTCTTAAATGTACTGTTTATTCGTCGTACTGTTCAATATAGTATGTAATATTTGTACTGTCAGTATTAAATGTTGTACTATTTGTCATAATATTGCTTAATTACTCAGATAATATTTTATGTGCTTTCTGCCAGTCAAATATTCATTTTTCTGTGCATTAAATGATTTTCAGGGTTATTATCGGTAATTTTGCCCGCATACAGTAAATATTAGTTATTTATTATGTCTGTGTTTTTTTAACAAGTCATGTAAATAAACTTTCATTTTTCACATAAAACAAAAACAACAAAAAAGAAAATTAACTTTGACTGTTGATTTTTCACTCTAACTGCTACGTCAATACCTGAACAGTCAATCGACAGCCAAACTGCTGGCAGTACAATTCTCAGTGTTTTGTACCATCAATCAAATCAATCTTTTACAATTCAAAATTCCAAGATTTTTGTTCTAGAAGTCTTCTGAATATCACGCGATTAGCAGAGACTCAACACTGCACAAAAATCAGGTACGCTTAACGGTCTCCTACACAAACAGTCCCTGACTAGGGTTTTCTTGTTTTTACAGGAGAAACAAGTTTTTGAGACCTCAAATGGATTTCATGCACATCCATATATCTCAAAGTACCATCATACAAATTTTCAAACCTCAATTCACTCAGACGCACCGTCAGCAGCTCAAACAGTCAACAGACGACCCGTTTGACCAAAAAGTCAACAGACAGTCAAAAATGAATTTTTTTTGTCAAAGTCCATATTTTGTCAAAGGACTCATCATTTGATCATTGGATGATCATAATTCATCAAGGAAAGATCAAAAATCAACAAAACCCTAAGATTCAAAATTAGGGTTTTTGCCTGAAAAGTCAACTCAACTTTGACTAGTCATAACTCTCTCATCCTTCATCCAAAAAATTCAAACCAAAGCTCATTTTGAAGGAAATTCAATTATCTTTCAAATGCAATTGATCCCATGGTCATTGAATTCACCATTTGAAAAATATAACCAAAGACATTACAGGTCATTTTCAAAGTCAACAAAAAGACACTTTTTTCAAAAGGACACACAAGGAGCATCAAAAATCATTTTGACATGAGACCAAAGACATTGGTTAGAGGACTCTTTGAGGTTTCCAAAAAGTTAAAGATCTCCTTCATATGACAAAAATTGAGGGATTTACACCTTGTTGAAGTTGGCTAAATTTTGGGAAAATACATGAAATCAACATTGTTCAAAAATGTATTTTTTCCAAATGGGGCCAAGTTTTCATGGTTCAAACATCATTTCCATAATATAATGGGCCTCCCACGACCAAGACAAAGCCCACATCATTTTTATCCATTTTTGATTTCATTTTATCACATATAAGATTAAATTTAAAAAGGAAAATGGAAGGATAATGCATAGCTTGAATTCCAAGCATGACTCATCAAGAGAATCATTCAACTCTGTCCCAAGCCAAAGTACAGCAGAGGGAGAGAAGAAAATCAAGCCATAGTGGCTTAAATGCCAAGCTACACATGTGGAAAAAGTCAAGAATTCAACAAAGCACTTATTGCTTTCTAGCTTAGATTTTAAGCACTTCAATGCTTATATATAGGCTAGCATACTTCAGTAATGAAGAGAGACAAGTTCAGAAACAAAGTCTTGCTTGTAACACACTTGTAATCACTTGAAACTTTTCAAAGAAATCTCAAATTCGAATTTTGAATTCCAGTCACTTTCCATACAAACTAAACATTCTAATACCTTCCTCAAGCATCACTGAACATATCTCAATCATTTCCAAGTCTTGAAACCTCATAAATCGAGCTACCTAGGCCACGGTTTGTTCAAACTAAAACTAACTTATATCTCATAACACACGCATATCTAGCAAGATGTAGACATATATTAGAACTTAGTGTGGTGTGTAGATCGTTTCTGGACATTTAATTAAGGTTTGGTTGCTTATATACGAAGTTACCATTTTAGGGTTCATACTCTCCAAATTAGGGCTTTCTGAAATAAGCAAAATTACAGGTTCTAAGTGGTACCACTGAATTCGTATGGACTAGACGAATTGAATGGGCATGTCGCGCCAAATTTATATTCACGTTTACACCTATTCGCTATTTTGCAGGCTTAAGCATCACTTATTATAGCGCTTTTTTACAAAAGCGCTGTCAAAGGTGTTGTCTGGAGGTTGAAGATGATGCGTGTCCTCACCCTATTAGCTGGCATGCGCGCGTGTTTTTTAAATTTGTCTCTGATTCTGTGCTTTGCAGGTGTAACTTTTACCACGTGCCTCAATATCTGGGCCATCTGATCTCATTTAATGACTCATCCAACGCATCAGAATGAATCCCCATACCATGGACTCTCAGATTAATCACACATGATGATGTATCCTTTTATTTTCTATTTTATTTTAATTTTTTTTGCAAAATTAATTAAAAATAGTTTTAAAAATCCAAAAAAAACACAAAAAATATTTTTAGACTTCTAAAATAATATATTATTTTCTGAAATAAAAATATTTTATTTTTCTTCAAAATTTCAATATTTTGCATAATTAATTAGTATATATTTTTGTATTTGCTTTTTAATTATTCTAACCAATCAAAAAATCATAAAAAAAATTGTTCTTTATATTAAATATTGTTTATATGTTATAAACTAATTTTGTACATATTTAGGATAATTTTCTCTTTAAGTTTTAATTATTTGTATAATTATTTGCATAATTATGTTTTAATTAGCTTAATCAATTTCAAAAATTCCAAAAAATTAGTTTTGTTTTAAAATTAATTGACAAATATTTTGTACATTTTTTTAACCTTAATTTCTACGTTTAAATTTATTTTCATCTTTTTTCTTCATTTTAATTTAATTAATCATGCATTAATTATAATTAAAATCAATCATAAAAAAAATCCAAAAACATGCCTTTTATTTTTTTGCAATTTAAATTCCTAGATAAATGTATAGGATGTCAAATTCATTTAAATAGGCTAGTTTACATTTCCTGCACAATCAATGTAATAGCGTAGATTTACTTTCCGCACTTTACATTTCCGCATTTTAATTTCCAGCAAATATAAACTGCGTGTATGTCAAAGATAAAATTGAACCGTTAGATCACTAACTTCAAAGATAAAATATCTGAATCCAAACACAATCACACTTGCACCTTTTAAGGTAATCCCTTCTCATTCTTTTCAAAATCAAAGTCAAAATTCTACTGTTTCGAGTACAAAATCGAACCTTTTGTTTGTATCCGGTGAAAGGATAGATTTTTAAAGGAAATAAGGATAAAGACCTTACAACTCAGGGTAGACCTCCTAGTTTGCTTGCTCAAATCAAAACAAACAAAATTCTCATACACTGTTGTTTTTCAAAACAAAACTTTCCAAAAAGACAATACTTTGTATACATCCAAACACGGATCATTACAAAGTTAACGTTCTTTTCAAAACATCTTTCGAAAGATAAACAAACATTTTGTATACATCCGCACAAGGATCATTACAAATTCAATTTACAAAGGTATTTGAAACCACATATGAGCATTCTAAAGCAATTGAAAAATGATCGAAAAACAAGTGAGCTAAGCAAACTTAAGAGCCCATGGATAACCATGGATACAAAGGGTGCTAACACCTTCCCTTTGTATAACCTACCCCCTTACCCAGAATTTCTTAAAGGTCTTTTTTCTGTTTCTTTTATAAACCTTTCCTTAATTGGATAAAATAAAAGGTCGGTGGCGACTCTGTGAATTTTCAAAAATGCGAAAGCATAAGCGATAAAAAAGAGTCAGTTCACATATCTCTCCCGCTCAGAGGTATGGCCCGAAAAAAAACGGAGGTCCACACTAGGGCTTGAAGATTCAATCGCTAAGGTTTAGGAACCGTTAATCCAAGGTAAGGGTGAGGTTTTTACACTATAAGAGTTTGTATGATGATGAGTATGGTAGAGATTAGGTTCCATGATTTTGTATCCATGTTTGTGTGTAATTGAGTTTTTGATATGTTACGAGTTTGTGATTGATGTGTGATTTTGTGTGCATAATTGGTAGATTAAAGGATACTATTTTGTTTTCAAATTGGTGTTTTTGGGGTTTTTGCAAATTGGAATTCGTAATGCAAAAAGTTGCAGGTTTTTGGCCTCTGCAACATCTGTAACCAGGTACGCTCCTGGACGTACCCTGTTACACCGTGTATTTTTGGAGTCTTGAGTGAAAATGTGAGGTGGTAACCGGGTACGCTTCTGGGGTTACCCTTTTACCACTACTCTTGACAAATTTTATAAAACTTATAAAATTCATAACTTTTGACTGGGGTGTCTGTTTGATGCACTGTTTAGACCGTTGGAAAGCTAAAATAATCTCTTTAATCTAATAATGATTTTGGGTTTTTAAATTAATAATTTTCTGTTGATAATTTATACCTTGTGTGTCAGTGTTGTGTATAATGCGGTGATTTTGGTGATAATTAATGAGGATATGTTGGGATGATGATCCTATAATGTGCAGACTATATTACGATGATGTTGTTGTTGTTGACTTGGAACTACATGAATCATTGCTGAAGGCGTATGCCTTGTTGTTTTATTATGATGTTGTTGTGATTCAAGTGATGATATTGTTTGAATGAAATGTGAATAAATTGCATAATATATAGTATGATGATGTTGCTGTTGCTGGCCCGGAATGGCATAATGTTGAGGGCTGATGCCCTGTTATTGCATAATTATATTGCAGTATGACGATATTGTTGTTGTTGTTGTCCTGAATTGGCATTGTTGAAGGCTTACACCTTGTGGTTGCATAATTGTTGTCGTTGTGTTGCATTTTATGATGTTATATTATTGAGTCGCATACATTTCCTTTTTACAATGGCCTGGATTGGTAAACATGTTGGCCTGGATTGGCAAACACGTTGCTATGGATTGGAAAATTAAGATGAACTCAATCCCACTGTGTGGATTGAGTGCAAACTGTGAAGAAGGCTTATGCCTTGTTGATGCCTCTAATAATTGGCAATTTGGGAATGGGGCTTATACCCTCTTGGTACCACATGCATTTGCACAGTTTCGGTTGCATTGAATTTTCATAATGATGATACGATGTTGATTTGGTTATTAATGAATGATGATGTACTGTCAGTTGATTAAATGATGCTAATGCTTTGTGATGTGGCGAATTATGCATGAACTATATCTCCTATATTTATTATCATTCATTTCTTTACATTGTACGATATCTTACTCCTTCTGTTTGAATGCCACCCCTATGTTGGTAATGTGCACGTAATCAGGAATGAAAGCTAATTACCTTCGGTAGTTTAAGTCGATGTCGTCACTTTGATATGTAACACTCGGGGGGGAGGGATGAACGCTAATTTGATTTATCATCGATTTTTATTCGATTATTGAAGTACTTATTTAACGTTGATGATTTCGATTGTTGAACCAAGTTATTTTGTTGGTTTATTTGAATCATGAATATTTTCCGATGCTAAATAAAAGATGTTTTGAAGACTATTTAGTTGTTATCGGTTCATCCTAATTTTGGAAGTGTTACGTATCTGTTTTATATATGAGCAGTGTTAATTTTATGAAGAAAATGTGACATCCCATTGTGATGATAGGATTTTTATATACTCTGATTTTATTATTCTTCGACGGGGTAAATTGGGATGTGACATTAATGGTTGAAGCAAGTGTGTGAAACACTGCTGGTGCTTTCCTGCTTTCTAATTACTTGTTTGCAGGAGTGTAATTGAAGCAAGTGGGGGAGAAACTCATGTTTCTCTGAGGTGGTTCAGTTGTGAACAGTTGGTTCAGTATGCCGTAAATTACAGAAATGGAAATGTTGGTGAAACCGTGTTATTTCCCAAATTCAGAGGAAGTACGGATTAAAGATTTACATCTGACGGTGAAGTCGAAGTGTCCTTGAGAGGGAATGATCATGTATTTGTGTTATGCGCATCTCTAGGATTGGAGGGTGATGTTATGACTAATGGTGTGGTAATTGTGTATAAGTCCTGATGTATTTTTGGGAATAATTGTGAATTTTCGTTAGAGCGAGATGTTGGATTAATTTGAGGTTATCCTTTAGGGTGAACTATTGAAATTTAAACCAAATGATTACGAATTATTTTGATGTTTCGATGATGATTCTTATGGAGGAAGGTATATGTTAATCATGTAGGATAACCCTTTAGAAGATGAAGCTCAGATTGTTGCAATGCGTTCAGCACTGCATGTTGATCATGGAGTTGTCACTGTTGAGTTACCATTATGTGAGATGTCGACGTTTTGAGTAGTGATAGAGTGATGAACTATTGTAAATTTTGTTGTTGGAATCATATAAGTGATTATTGAATGTTGTTTGATGTTAGGGGAAAGTTGTAGATTGCAAGTTAGAGTCGGAACTTGAGGAGTATGGGGTTTTGAGATGATAAGAAAAAGTTGCAGATTTTTGGTTCTGCAGTAGGTATAATCGGGTACGCTCCTGGCCGTAACCGGTTACACAGTGATTTTTGGGGTCTGGGAGACATTGACGTGAGGGCGTAACCGGGTACCCTCCTGGATGTAACCGGTTACACAGTCCTTCTTGGGTATGGACGCGATGGCGTAATGTGGTAACCGGCTACGCCCCTGGAAGTAATCAGTTACCACTGAAGCTAACAGTTTTCTAAAACTTAGAAAATTCATAATTGGAGTTCTGGACGTTTGATTCGAGTTCTGTTCGAAGCCCTGGGAAGATAACAGAATGAACTTTGTTTTAAAAATGGTTGCAGTACTTGGAATGGATTTATTTTTCATGTGGTGGTGTTTAGTGGGGTAGTTGATGTTGATCTTGTCCTTAGTACCAAGTTCAAGTGGTGAAGGAAAAATAAATTCAAGAGGGATTGGAATCATGTTTGTGATGGAAAGCTATCGACGTGTGTTAGGGATAACTTGGAAAGTTTCTACCACCAATCGGATGTAGGGATGGTATTACCGAAATTGCGATTGGAATGAGATATAATTTGAAAATATACGGATCCTTGATGTGGCGAGATTTAATGGAAAACTAGGGATTTATGAATGTTGTTAAAGTTCTCTTCATGGATAAGAACTTCAATTGGAATGAAACGAATTGTAATATATTGGGTATACTATCATTTATTGAGTTGGAAGATACTTAACATTTGCGTGATGCTAACTGAGTGTGAAATATATTATGTAAGGTGTTTGGGCGATGGTGACTCATCGACAAGATCGAATGAGAAGGAATCTGTGGGAGAATTTGTAAACCTCAACGGAGATTATTGGACCATGGTACTTTATGTGACTTGAGTACAAACTCTAAAGAAACACTATTATAGTTTGGTAATGATGATTTATACTCCATTATGGTTATCAGCTATCTATTGACAAATTGAGGAACTGATCACCCTCAATCTCTTGTTGGTAGTAGACATAATCATGTTGGATAGGATATGTTATCTTGTCAGCTTGATAGTTTGAAAGGTGATTTATGTTTTATCGGGAGGGTGGTCGTTCCCCATTTTGTGTGAACTTAAAAGAAATGGATATGAGAGAATTGGGACTTATTGAATAGTATGAGACTTGAGTTGTATGCGAGCTAACGCCGTAGAGTGGAATATTGAGGATATCAAAGATGAACAATGATTTTCTAGTGAATAGTAAAGGGAGTCAGAAGCTAGATATGAAACTTGTAGATATGGTAAGTGATGGAAATCAAAATGAGGACTATGACTGGAGGTAGATGCTCAGAGTGGCGCAACTGAAGTGTGATGTGGTACAGTTTGTTATGTGGTGTGACTTATTAGGAGTCGAGGGTTAAACATTAAGAGCCTATGAGACTGGTGCAAACCATTGGACATTCCATAATGGGAGTGATAGGTGAAAGTTTTTTACATGATTTATGTTGTTGCCATGTCAATAGATGTGATAATTTTCATGTTCGATTGATGGATTGTTGATATCATTATGTTGTATATTGTAAGGTTGTGAGTTGTGATACCTAACCTTAAAGGTGTTCGTTGTGAATTGTTGTGATTGAATAATATATGTTGGTATTGAATTGATGCTATGTGATGTCATGATGATTTTGTTGCCGTTGTTGTGATATTGTTGTTGGTTGGTCGTTGATTATTGGGAATATTGAGTAACACTATATGTTATGACGAATCTTGATTATGTATGTTGATGTGTTATGAGGATGATATGCCTATGTAAATGATGTTATTGTTGTCTTGTTGATGATCGACATACATAGATATAGGAGTATCATTGTATGTGTTTTGTTACTGTTGATGATGTGATTATTGTAATACGGTGAACTGACTTTATTTGAAAATGTTGCGGATAGCATGAGTCGCCACCGACTTTTATTTTATCCAATTAGGAAAGGCTAAAAGAACAGGAAAAGACCTTTTAAAAAATTTTTGAGGTTGGGGGGTAAGTTATACAAAGGGAAGGTGTAAAGCACCCTTTGCATCCATGGTTATCCATGGGCTCTTAATTGCTTAGCTCACTTTTGAATTGTTTGAAATGTTTGAAAGAGTGTCGTGTGTGAATAGTAAAAACTTTAAAGAAGATCTTTAGCTTGTAAATAAGCGTAGTCTTTTTGAATTTGATTTTTGAAAAAGAGTGGGAAAAGATTTTGAATTTAGAGCAAGCAATTTAGCAGCAACTACCCTAAGTTTTAAAATTCGTTCTTTTAGCTTTTCAGGGGGAAAGGGTCTATCCATACCATGAGAGGGCAGGAAGTCTTTCAATTGGATATTGAAGGGTCATCGAGTTATCATTCGCCATAAGACAGTCCCTTGCCATAAAGAGGGCAGGTAGTCTAAGGGAAGGATATAATAGTCATTTTATCTTCTTAGGCATCATGCGAGGATACCTTAGTAATAGGGACAATCCCTCTGTATAAGGCAACCTCGGGGGAGTTTCAATAACTTTGAAGGCAACATTGCTTTAGGTATCCTCGAAATCGAGGGACTTGACTATTTTTAGGCAACAAAATTAAGGCAATAAGGCAGCAAGTAATAAGGCAACAAGGCAACCAGAGGGATTACCCTAAAGGTGTGTGGGTGCACACTCACGTGATTAACTTCGATGACATTTATCTTGTAATTAGGTGATTCTAGATTAATTAGCAGGCTTGTCACTCCCTAGGATTACTAACCACGCAGTTAATATAAGAAAAATTAAAGGCAGAAATTTAAAAGTTCCTACGCTATTACAATAAACACCTGTGGGCAGAAATTTAAAGGCGGGAATTAAAAGGCAGAAAATAAAAGGGAATAATAATTAGTTTTAAACATCTTTACCTTGAGCCTTGATCTCCCTCGAACCTTTGATTAACTCTGAGCATTTGAGAATTAAACAGAAAATAATAGGGATGAGTGTATGTGAAATTCCTTGATATTGAAAATAACCCTTAATTGAACCTATAAGGCAAAAATTAAAATAAAATTTAAATAAGAAAAGGAATAGAACTTAGCTTTTCGATTGCCATGGCGCGTAGTCGGAAGATCTTTGATTAACCTTGAAAATTGGGCATAAAGAAAAGAAATTTGCGTTAGTGCATTAAAATTCCCAACAATTATAACGTGGCAGATTAAAAATTAAAACAGAGATTGAGGCAAAAAGGGTAAGGCAAAAACAAACCCTGAAAGAGCCAAAAGTTAACCAGGGTTAACGGGCAACACCTACCAACAAATCTAAGGATATTAGGATTTATAAATGCCTCGAGGTTAACAAGTATTAAAATTAATTGATTAACAAGTATATACAAAAATAATAATTATTGTTTAAAAACAATTATTGATAAATTTGGAAGAATTGAGTTCCCGATTAAAAAAAATGAATTATAAAATTATTATGCAATTTTATATGATAAGTCTAAAATAAAAAATATGATAATAAATAAATAAATAAAAAGAATAGAAAAAAGAGTTGTACAATTAAAATAAAAAAATTAGAAAATACTTAGCTCTTGATCCTATGTGTCTCATCTCTGAGAGTCCATGGTAAGGCAGCATGCTGAAGTGCATTGGATCTCTTGCTTGATAGATCCAAGGGCTGGAAGGTGAGTGTACATGGTAGGCGTCTGTGAATGAAACACGCAGGATCTGCAAAATAGTATGTGAGAAAAATAAACATTGTAGCCCTGGGGATCGAACCCCACCCCTTTCACTCACAGATCCAACGCTCTTGCCATGTGAACCAATTATGTTAGTCATTAATAAATCACCTTGAATAAATTATATAAGAAAATAAACATATTAGTGGATGAGTCAAAGAAAGATTCAGCATGTGACCCTGGAGTGCGCACTAGCCAATCACAAGAGAGAGAGAGAGCGAATGGCTGACTGGCCACTGAAAACGGCGCGTGTGTTGGTCAAACAGTCAAGGTCCCACGTTATCGTCTTCAAGCTGCTGCTTGTGGAATTTCCTGCGGATTTATCCGCGGAATTTCCTGCGGAAAAACCTTCCAAACCTACAACAGGTTGAAACTCAACGAAAAAACGTTAGGGTTCTAAACTAAACGCCCAGATATCACGAACACGATGTCCTGGACTCATAGGAGGTGTCGTCTGGACTTGAAAGCGCATGTAGCCATGACCACGAAACCATGTTAGCTCGAAGCCCTAACAATGGTGTAGTTTGATTCAGGCATTAGAGCTTCGTGATAATGGCTAAGATCTCATCTAAATCGTGCCACAAACTCTAATGAACAGTTAGTTTGAATCCAAACACAGTAAGATGCAATATACGAAAAAATAAAATAAATCAAATAAAGATGAACGTGATACCAAGGTTGTACGTGTTAGGAGACCTCATTGAGAGTTTGTTCTCGTTCTATATTACTTGAGGAAGAGTATTGGACGACTGGATCACACTAAGAGTGGCTGCAACTGAAGATCTCTTGAACCCTAGTTTTGAAGAAATTATTTTCTCCTTGGAACCCTATTTTCTTCTATTATTTTTCGTCCTCATGCATATGAATGATCCAAGTATATATAAGGGATCCTATTAGGGTTTTTAGTTTGAGAAAGAATCAAAGATTTGATTGGAAGAAAATATGTTATGATTTTGTACCAATTCTTTCTATTTTAGGTTCACCTCTATTTCATGCACATTTTGCTTTTGATCATGGCCATTGGATGAGATATGATCTGATTAAATCAAGAAAAAAGTTTGATCTATCCCTCATATAATTATTTTATGATTATATTTGATTTTATTTGGATTTTAATGAATAAAATCTCATATAAATAAAATAATATCACAAAAATAATATTATTTAGCCGATGGACTCCTTATGGGCTCTAAATCACGTCGATAAGTCAAGTATTGAGGCCCATTTGAAAAATAATCAAGATTACTCAATATTGGCTTCATGCACTTTTCTCCGAAATTGGTCAACTTCAACGAGTCATAACTCTCTCAATTTTTATTGTATGGAAGTGTTCTAGGACTTTTTGGAAAGCCCAAGATGTCCTCTACAAGCCACTTTGGAATCGTTTTTGCATTTGAGGATTTTATCTTGAAGATATGGCTTCTGGAAGAAAATAGCTTTTTGCGAGCTTCTAGAAAGACCTGTAATGTTTTGGTTCATATCTCTCAAATGGTGCATTTCTGGCCTTGGCTTGTGAAAGACAAAGTTGTAGAGAATTCAATTTCCTTCAAAATGAGCTTTGGATGGAAAATTTCTGATGTTCCATGTGAGAGTTATGGCTGGTCAAAGTTCATGATGAGCAATTGAGCAATTGACTTTTAGGTCAAACTAGTCGACTGTTGATCATTTGAGCAATTGACTGAGCAATCTTATGAACCAGAGCTTGAAACTTGGCCTGAGGATCCTTTGAATCATATGAGAGGCCATGGAGTCCACTTGAGGTCTCAGAACCTGAGTATCCTTTGAGAAAGGCAAAACCCTAGATCAGAGGCACTTGTTTAGGAGATAGGCAGCTTTGAGCAATTGGAGATCTTTGAGCATTTAAAAGTCAGATGGACTAAAATGTGATGGGCAAATTTTGGGGTATGACTATTATGATATTGTGATGATGTATTAATAATATTTCATTTTGAAAATATAAACATGTCATGTTGATGATGATTATGTTGTTGCTACGCTGAGACGTTGTTATATGGTTGCTATGTTTGTTAGATGTTATTTTCACGATAAAATGTTGAATGATTATCATGTGTATTTGGTTGAACTATTGTTGTGTTTTCATTATGTATGGATGAGTGGTAATCGAAGTGTTGCCAAACATGACTTAGAGGTCGGAGAGTAAGATGCGAGGGTGGTATTTAGTGTTGTTTACATCAGGTAAATTTTCGAGGACGAAAATGTTCTAAGTGGGAGAGATTTGTAACACCCTAAAAATTATAAGTAATTATTTAATTGATTAATTAGGCATTATTGGTGAATATAGCTGATTTTATGGAATAATATATGTCGTGACAATATGTTGTGGGGTAGTTGTGAAATCATATGATAATTAGAAGTAACTATTTATTTAAATAATTTAGTTGAGAATTATTATAATTTAAATATTTGTTAGAAATTAAGAATAATTGTTAGGATTATTTTTAATATTTAAATTGGATAAATAAGATTGAGAATAATGAGGACTAGTAAGGGTAAATGAGGAATACCATATTAGGGGTCGAAGGGCTATCTTATTAAAAAGGGAGAAGAGAGAAAAAGAATCGTAACATTTTGGACGATTGCTCAGAGAGAAGAGAAATAGAGAAGCGACGAAGTGAGAAGAGGCTAGGGCTTGAAGATTCAATCACTAAGGTTTAAGAACCGTCAATCCAAGGTAAGTGTGGAGTTCTTACACTATAAGGGTTTGTATGATGATGGATGTTGTAGAGATTATGTTCCATAATTTTGTATCCATGTTTGTGTGAATAATTGAGTTTTTGATTTGTTTATGAGGTTGTGATTGATGTGTGATTTTCTGTGCATAATTGGTAGAATAAAGGATACTATTTTGTTGTCAAATTGGTGTTTTTGGGGTTTTGGCAAATTGGAATTCGTAATGCAAAAAGTTGCAGGTTTATGGCCTCTGCAACAGTTGTAACCGACTATACTCCTTGATGTACCCTGTTGCACAGTGTATTTTTGGAGTCTGGATTGAAAATGTGAGGTGGTAATCGGGTACGCTCCTGGTGTTACCCTATTACGACTGTTGCTAACAGATTTTTATAAAACTTGTAAAATTCATAACTTTTGACTCGGGTGTCTGTTTGATACGCTGTTTAGACCATTGGGAAGCTAAAAATAATCTCTTCAACCTAATCATGATTTTGGGTTTTTAAATTAATAATTTTCTGTTGATAATTTATACCTTGTGTGTCAGTGTTGTGTATAATGTGATGATTTTGGTGATAATTGATGAGGATGTGTTGGGATGGTGATCCTATAATGTGAAGACTATATTACGATGATGTTGTTGCTGTTGTTGACCTGAAACTACATGAATCATTGTTGAAGGTGTATGCTTTGTCATTTTATTATGATGTTGTTGTGATTGAAGTGATGACATTGTTTGAATGAAGTGTGGATAAATTGCATAATATATAGTATGATGATGTTGCTATTGCTGGCCTGGAATGACATAATGTTGAGGGCTGATGTCCTGTTATTGCATAGTTATATTGTAGTATGACGATGTTGTTGTTGTTGGCCTGGATTGGCATTGTTGAAAGCTTACGCATTGTTGTTGCATAATTGTTGCTGTTGTGTTGCATTTTATGATGTTGCATTATTGAGTCTCATACATTGCATTTTTATGATGGTCTGGATTGGAAAACATGTTGGCCTGGATTGGCAAATTAAGATGACCTCAAGTCCATTGTTTGGATTGAGTGCAAACTACAAAGAAGACTTATGCCTTGTTGATGCCTCTAATAATTGGCAATTTACAAAGGGGGATTATGCCCTGTTGGTACCACATGCATTTGCACAGTGTCGGTTGCATTGCATTTTATAATGATGATACGATGTTAATTTGGTTATTAATGAATGATGATGTACTGTCGGTTGACTAAATGATCCTAATGTTCTGTGAAGTGGCGAATTATGCATGAAATATATCTCCTATATTTATTATCATGCATTTATTTATACTGTACGATATCTCACCCCTTCTGTTTGGATGTTACCCCTATATTAGTAACGTGCATGTAATCAGGAATGAAGGCTAATTACCTTCCGTAGTTCGAGTCGGTAACGTCGTTCTAATACGTAACACTTGGGGGGGGGGGGGTGAACGCTATTTTTATTTATTATTGAAATTTTTTCGATTATTGTACTACTTGTTTAACGTTGATGATTTCTGTTGTTGAACCAAGTTATTTTGTTGGTTTATTTGAATCATGAATATTTTTCTATGCTAAATAAAAGATGTTTTGAAGACTATTTAGTTGTTATCGGTTCATCCTAATTTTGGAAGAGTTATGTATCTATTTTACATATGAGCAGTGTTAACTTTACGAAGAAAATGTGACATCCCATTGTGATGATAGGATTTTTGTTATACTATGATTTTATTATTATTCGACGGGGTAAATTGGGGTGTTATAATAACTCCTTAAATTTTATACATTTTTGGGTGCTTCTTTTTGAAAATTATTCTCCTTGACATCATCAACAACTTCTTTTCACAAGTCAAGAGGAAATTTTGTGAAGAAAGTCACCAAAAGTGAAAAGACATTATAGGTCTCCTTTGAAAGTTCAAGGAATTGTGTGTCCACTTCAAAGGATCATAACTTGGTCAATTTTTATCATCTTGCGCCCATTTTTTTTGCATAGTGATCTTGAGTGAGTCTATCTTAATCCATCTTTGAAGATCAAGAGCAAAATGTGAGTGGAAAACCATGTACCGAGAAGAAACATTATAGGTCATGGTAGGATGCCTAGGATTTAAGGTATGCTCTGTGTGCAAGACTGACCCCAAGGCTAAATGACTCAATTCTCATATTCTCTTGCATAAATTTTGTCACTAAGCTAATTTTTCAATTCTCTACAACTTTCATGTTGGGACTTTTGATTAGGGATGGCAACGGGTCGGGTCAGGTGCGCGTTTCACACTACTTAAACTTGCACCCGAAATTGACACCCAAACCCAAATGTTGTTCGGGTGGCAAAATAACTCCCATGCCCACACCCGTTGGGTTCGGGTTTTTTTACCCAAACCCGAACCCACAGCAAAATACATAAAATATAATTTTCCTACACCTTTCCATAATATATATATATAAACGGGTGTGATTTCGGGTTTCGGGTTTGGGTTTTACACTACCCAAACCCGCACCCGAAATATCGGGTGGCACCCAAACCCAAACCCACTCAACTCGGGTTCGGGTGTGGGTGGGCCCGCGGGTTTGGGTCTGCTTGCCATCCCTACTTTTGATCAATCCAAGCTCTAAAGAACACTATTAAGACATACATCAAGGTGTTTGATGAAACGACTTCGCAAGAATGCCATGCTTTTACCCAAGTTGTCAAGATCATATCTCTTAATCCATGAGATATATGAATTTGATTCTTTTTGCATTGTATTAATCTTGATGATAAGGTTGTTTGGCTCAAGGAAAAATTGAAAACACACGAGCCAATTGCACGAAGCCTTGGTTCAAAGTTGTGTGCTCATGGAGGTCATGAGCTTAAAATTTTTCTAAGTGTTGAAACAGTTTTTTCCAGAAGATAATTAGCAATCAAAACGCATGGAACTGGTGAGTTTTGAAGAATTTCAAGTCACACTTCATTCGTGTGAAGGATGCACATGATTTCAATCCAATTCTTATCATTCACCACACCTCAGCATTCCATTTCATTCCTCATATAAATAGGGACCTTCCCCTCTTCATTTTGCAAGCTTTTGCGAGCCAAATCACCTCTGCCAAACTCACTCTTCAACCTCCAAATTTCAGAAATCAAATTCACCTTTCCAAAGCTTCCAGCTCCAAATTTTTGATCCCTAAACCTTACTTGATCTTCACTAAAGCTAAAGCAACTAAAACCAAATCAAATCATGCCCTAATATGTTCAGACCAAGTCCAGTTTCAGAGCTCTTTTTCCTTACATAGAACAGGTAGTTTTAGGCATCCATTTGATACCACAATGTTGTCTGGATGTTCAATTTTATTGAACAGATGCATTAACCTTTCGCATTTTCAAAAATTGTTTTCATAGTTCTTCTGTTTTTTTTCAAAACGAGTGAGTTACGTTTTAAATAAATTGTTCGCGATGAGGTGGTTGAGATCGTCTAGGAGAGACGAACACAATGATACCACTAGAAATTGATTTCATTACGCTTTGAATGATCCTCAAATCTCTGCAGATTCCTTTGAATCTTTGATGCTCGAGGATGAAGAAGATGAGTTGTCATCATCTGGCCAATAATAGCGTGACAATTGTTATGTTTTCAGTGGTTGATTTATTTTGCGTGTGGCGTGTTGCTTCAGTGAGGGTTTATGGTGTTTAGCGCCATCCAGATCCATTTTATATGCCATATCATTTAATGAACCCAGATCCAACGCGCCACATATTTTCTAATTTAATTTCTTTTCATTTCATTTTCTTTTATTTGATTTTATTTTTAAAAGTAATATTTCCTTCATTTTAATTCCAATATATATGAGAAAAATACCAAAAATACTTTGAATTATTTCTGATTTTATGACTATTTTTCCATATTTTTTATTTTTCATCTTATATTTTTTAATTTTTTAACATTTTCTTTGAGTTTTAATTGGTTAACAAATGTTTTTGAGCATAATATAATTCTGAAAAATATTTGGAAATGATCATATGATGGTTCTTAACTTATGGTGATCTTTGGTTTGAATTTATTTTATGGTTAGATATTTGATTTAATATTTTGCTTCTTTTTTCTTTTTTAAAAATCTTTTGAAAAAATGTTTAATATTTGATTTTCTCCCTCCATCTATTTTCTTTTTGATCCGTGGGTGTAAGTCTTCAGGTATCCATTGTGTAGAGGTTATGATTTTATCATTCTTCTGATGGATCATCAAGATGAAATCCCATAAAGACAAGAATTCATCTGGACACTTTGGTTTTACTTTGATCCATTCCCCTCCCTCTTCATCTTAATCTCATTCTTGTTTTTGTTTGTTATTTTACATGTGTTGCAAATTTTAGGAGAATGATTTACATATCATTTCTCTAATTTGATTTTAAACACATAAATTGTTATTGACATATCGCTTAATTTGTCCTGTATCGGAAAATGATTATTCGTGGGCTAAACCTATGTTTATAAGCCCAATGATGGTTGATTATTTGACAATTAGTTCAAGACCTTTAAATCATCTGATGAGTTTTCATTAACTTTGACCTAATTTCATTATTCAAATATTATTGATCATTAACTTTGAGAATCAACCTCTAACCACTAATTACTAACTTCAAACTTTATTTTATGCTTCCTTTATTATATTGTGCTATATTTTACTATTATGCCTCATTCATCATCATGTTTATGTTTGTGCCTATTTTTCCTTTGTCCACTTGGACATATGTTTATGCTTATGCACTTTTTCCTTTTTCCACTTGGACCTTTTACTTTGTTCTTAAAACATTAATAATCAACTTGAATAAAAAAAGTAAATGTTAACTTTGACTTTGGTTACTATACCCTGAGCTTGGAGGATGAACTATTGGACTGAGACCTTGACACTTTGATTGTATTCTGGAAGTCCTTGGATTTTAATCCAATGCATTTGGTTGTTTTCTTTGTGTGTGTTAGCTGGAGATTTCGTTTAAGAAGTTGATCTTCGAAGGTTTTAAGTTCGAAGAATGATGGTTTCTGATGACCATCTTCGAAGATTTAAAAAAATGGCTACTGATGGCCATGCTTCAAGAAAAAGTCTAAGTTGAAACGAAGGAGAGAAGTATCGAAGCTAACACGGAAGATATCTTTGCCAAGACTTAGACATTTCGCGGAAAAATTACATAAAGTACTGAAGCTTAATGTGTTTCCGTAACATTTTCGAATATAACTATATAGCCACATGTCGAAAAGGACTTGAGCGGGAAGGTTTGAATTGCGAAACGATTTCTATAAACTGCACATAGACAGATGGCATCCCCAGAGTTCTCATGGATAACGTGGCATTAGATTATTGTATGACCGTTAGGGTCAAATTTAGTATAAATAGGAGTCTTAATGATAGGATTTCGTGTGTTCATTTTGTACAAATCACTCACATATCGCTCAAGTATCAAGTGTTAAGAGAAAGAGTTCGCTGAGAAATGTACGTATGACACCACCAATTTGAATACATGTGTATTTACTTTCATCAAATATCTTTTCGTTTCCTGCAATTTACTTTCCTTGTTTAACTTTTACTTTCGAAGTCATTTAATTTTATGCACATTACTTTCCTGCAATTTATTTTCTTGCGACTTATATTCTTGCATGTTAATTTTCTTGCAATTTACATTCTCGCAATTTACATGCTTTCTTATTACGATTTATGCGTCAAAGTTACACTAACTCATATAACCAGCGTTATCTCGAATGATTAGTCATTTGAACATAAATTTCTCGAAATCAAAACAAACAGGTATGAACCAAATCACATCAATAAACCTTTCGTTTGACTATGTCCTAGGATCAATCTAGTCGATCCTGCGAGTAACCAAATCATATTTATTATAGTTTGGAAGACTAGCGGTTGTTTACCGGAAATCACCGTAAACAAATTGGCACGCCCAGTGGGACAGTGTCAAACTAAGTGTTATTAATTGATTGTTTTGTTTTGTCTAGAAATTGTCAAGACCTTGTATGAACCTTAGGAACGGTAAATTAACCAACAGTGCAAATCCAGTTCCTAAACGAAGGTACAACAAGAAAATGGTCGTAGCGGCCAGTGCAGGGGGCGAAGAAAATCCCCCACAAGGATCAGGAACAGTAGCGCCAAACGCGACGAATGTTTCGACTTCCACTCAAGGGGCACAGGCCATACCGGTTGCGAGAAGATCTGAACCAGCGGCTAGTTCGCAAGCCATGATTGAAAATACTTCCACATCAACTGGGACTATCCCAATTTCAGTATCGACTACCGCTCCTCCGTTTGCAAGCACAAGCGATATACCACCCGTATCGACGAACGCTGCAAATTATTTATCTACCCCAGGACCATCATTCGCTGTAGATGGTTCGAGACAAAATATGCCATACGGGATGCCATATTCATACATGGCAGGATTATGAGGAACAGGGCCTACATACACTGCAGCCAACACAATGGCGTTTTCACCAAACATGGGTTCAGTAGGTCGAAGTGCACACAATACTGGTTTGTCGGCTCAGATTCCCCCTATGACCACTAGTACTCAAGCAGCATTTCGACAAGAAATGGATGCAAGTAACCAGGATATGGTAGGACTCCTTGCTAGAGAATTAGGAACAATCTTTAATCCAATAGTAGCAAGCATTACTAGGTCTAGCCAGGATAGTGCAAAAACATACCAAAGATTATCATCGCAATTGGGACGAATGGCAGATTTTTTAGGAGTCCCACAAAATAGACGAAGGAACAACCAGTCAACCTACCAAGAAGAGGATCCAATTGTCGAACAAATCCGAAACATAGTACCCCCACCAAGGCCAAATCCAGTCGCACAGAATCCAGCGGTCGAACTGGGAACTCAAATCGAAACGACTGAGACTGGCCAACAAGCTATTCCCCGACAGCAGCCCAGACTAGTTATGGTAGGGAGAGACGAACATCCTGACGAAGTTGTCCACAGAGTCAGGAGAAATGATCTGGCAACAGAAAATAATCTTACTGCCATGATAGAAAGAATAATGGCTAATAACGGCTTTAATACTGGATTTCGACGTCCAAATTACACATCTCCCATACCTGAATACATCATGCAAAGTGAATTGCCAAGAGGTATTAAGGTACCCAAGTTTACCAAATTTGCAGGGGATACTAGCGAATCAACGGTGGAACATATAGCCAGATATTTAACAGAGGAAGGAACGTTAGCAGGGAACGAAGATCTAAGGATCAAGTATTTTCCTAGTTCATTAACGAAAAATGCCTTCATTTGGTTTACTACTTTACCCCCAAACTCCATAGATACATGGACACAATTGGAAAGATTGTTCCACGAACAATTTTACATGGGTCAAACAAAGATAAGTTTGAAGGAATTGGCTAGCATTAAAAGGAAGTTCACAGAGCCTATTGATGATTACCTAAACAGGTTCCGTTTGTTGAAATCAAGATGTTTCACAGTCATCCCAGAGCACGAATTAGTCGAAATAGCCGCTGGTGGTTTAGGCTATTCGATTAGAAAGAAATTAGATACCCAATATTTAAGAGACATGGCCCAATTGGCAGATAGGGTTCGACAGGTCGAACGGCTGAAAGCAGAAATGGCTAAAGTGAACAAGAGTTACAAGAAAGAAAGAATATCTTATGTTGAAGTCGAAGACACTGATAGCGAAACCTTCGATGACTCATATAGCATAGAGGAGGTCGAAATAGATCTAGCTGAATTAAAAGAAGCACCGCCTTATGCTTGCAAATTACTTACCCCTGCCAACGGGAAAAATCCAGTAGAAAATGATAAAAGCGATAGATTTCCTAAGAAAACCTATACATTCGATGTCACCAAATGTGACGAAATATTCGATTTACTAGTAAAAGATGGCCAAATGATAGTGCCTCCTAACTCTAAAATTCCTCCGTTAGAACAGCGGAAGAAGCGAGGCTTCTGTAAATATCATGGTTTTTTAGGCCATAAAACCTCACAATGTTTTCTTTTCAGGGATCTAATTCAGAATGCTATCAAGGATGGTCGTTTGAAATTCGCTGACAAGACCAAAAGTCATATGAAGGTCGATACCAACCCCCTGAACATTGCTGACACCAACCTGTGTGAGCCATGTGACATCAACATGGTGGAAGTGTCTGAAGTCGAATTTGCTGAACCAGAAATGATGTCAAAGGGAAAGCGGGTTACTGAAAGCCTAAATGATGATGCGGTCTTCAATACTGATGTTGAAGGATCCCTCGACCCAGAAATGACCGAC
Organism: Vicia villosa; assembly: GCF_029867415.1. NCBI lineage: Eukaryota > Viridiplantae > Streptophyta > Magnoliopsida > Fabales > Fabaceae > Vicia > Vicia villosa. The sequence continues at coordinate 15,568,628 of NC_081181.1, forward strand.
AATCTGGAAGAAAAAACTAGCGAGGCCACTGAAGACCTCAGGATGAAACTTCAGCAGATACAAATTTCTGAAGCCCCTCCAGCAGTTGTCAACATGGTAAATGCTAGACGACCTTTGTCTGAAATCGAAGAGCTGGAGAAATGGCTGACAAGGCAACAGGGAAATGTGGACATTCCACCAAAGGGCGAAACTTTGAAAGATTACCTTTGGAATTGCCACGAGAAGAATGGAGAAAAAATGCTGATGTGCCCAAGATGCTCTATAATGCTGAATCGAAGAATCCAAGCTAACTTCGAGAGGACCCTGAGAGAGAGATTGGAGCAGCCTTGGAGAGGCGGAAACCTACTGCTAAAGATATACCCAAGAACTGCGGAAAGTTTGGTGAGTTTCTTGGCCAGATGCCACAAAGCAAATACAGAAGTGGTGTTATGTCTCAGGTGCGGAGCAGTGTATGATGAACTCCTAGCGCGTTCCCTCGAAAGGAGTTATTTTATCATGAATCGAGAAACCCAAGGTCTCCGTCCTGATATATATACGTTCTACAATCGAACTTCATATAAGAGGCCTGACAGTCCTCACCCTAAGGCACGAAGGGTCACATTCAGAGTCCCTGCAGATACACCTAAGGACAGATGGGTGCAAGCTGGCGCAAAAACCAATAAGTGGAGAAGTTGGGACCAAGGAGGATGACCTGCGATGGCCTATAGGAAGCAATTCCAGACCTCAAATCGAGAGATGTATAGGCTTGAGAATTACAAAGGTAGAAATCCTATGTCCAGATCCCAATGGAGACGACACCAGAGAATGAAGAAGGCCCAAAGAGAATACAAGCCAAGGGAGATTGGAGAGTCTAGCAGCAACCAAGTCCAACACCAGGGGGCAAAGGCGAGCAAACCTCCGGTAGAACTCAGACTCTTCGAAGCTGAAAATATTTTAGAAGAAGAAGAAAAGATGTGTTCCAATTCTTGGAAGGAAGAAGATAGAATGACAAATGATTTCGATTCGGATGGAGTATCATCTCTCAACTTGATATGCAACATGGTGTCAGTCCTCCCTCACGAATTCAATCAAGAAACTGAAGTTGAGGAGTGCGAAGAAACTGACGTCGAAGAGATGACAAAACACAGACCTGTGTGTTACTACGTGCTAAACAACGGAGCAGTTGAGGAGCAGAATGCTTTCTTCGAAAGGCCTGACGAAGGCATGCGAAATCATCTGAAACCACTCTACATAAGGGCTAAGATTGAGAACGTTGGCATTAACAAAGTTCTGGTAGATGGAGGGGCGACAGTGAATCTAATGCCCCAATACATGTTGAAGAGAATTGGTATGTTTGACACAGATATAAGGCCTCATAACATGGTTTTGTCAAACTACGAAGGCAAAATTGGGCAGACTCTGGGAGTTGTTCAAGTAAATTTAACTGTGGGTTCTGTTACCAGACCAACTATGTTCATGGTAATACCAGCAAAAGCAAATTATAACCTCTTGTTAGGAAGGGAATGGATCCACGGAGTTGCTGCGGTGCCTTCAACTATGCACCAAAGACTAACCATTTGGAGACAAGATGGCATAGTGGAGAACATCGAAGGAGACCAGAGTTATTATATGGCTGAAGTTAATCAAGTCAACAAAACTAGCTTCGACAGGAACCTGGGAAATATAGGACCTTGTCATGCTGCGGAAGATATATACACTCCAAACAAGAACACATTATACTATCTATATTTACACCCAAATGGTTTCCAGTGGAATAGAGAGATAATGGACGGTTCAGAGGATGTCGCATCAAATGAGAATTATCCAACAATACGGCCAACAGGCTGGGACGACGATGTTGATGATGTCTGAGTCCTCCTTCTTTGAGAAGATTTCGGCTTATATAGCCGAGAACAAAAGAAACACGGCTCTCGAAGCCGAGTTATCAAACATGACGGTAAATTCGGTTTCAGAAATAAGGAGATATCAAATTCAAGGTTACATGCGCCCTCTCAACCTTTTGAAGATCCAGTTCGAATGGTAAACACCACAGAGGAAGAACTTACCCAAAAACTGGACGCAATCTACGACGAAGAGCCTCTGGGATTCGAGAAAGACCCTATGGCCTCGAATATTAAAATGTTAGCCCAAGATCCACTTGAAGAAGTAAATCTCGGGGAAGGAGATCGGAAGAGGATAACGTATGTTAGTGCAAAACTGGAACCAGCTCTAAAATCTAAAGTCATTACGTTGCTGAAAGAAAACAAAGATTGTTTTGCGTGGGACTACGACGAAATGCCTGGTTTGGCACGAGACTTGGTCGAACTAAAGCTGCCAATCAAAGAAGGGAAAAGCCTATTAAGCAAACTCCAAGAAGGTTTGCACCCGAGATCCATTCGAAGATCAAGGCAGAGGTAGAAAGACTCTTGCGCTGCAAATTCATCCAGACCACGAGGTATGTTGAATGGATTGCTAATATTGTGCCGGTTATTAAAAAGAATGGTTCTTTAAGAGTATGCATAGATTTTCGTGATCTAAACGCAGCAACACCTAAGGATGAATATCCTATGCCTGTGGCAGAAATGCTGGTAGATTCAGCCGCAGGTTTCGAGTATCTGAGTATGTTAGATGGATACTCTGGATATAACCAGATTTTCATTGCAGAAGAAGATGTATCTAAAACAGCTTTTTGTTGCCCAGGGGCAATAGGTACATACGAATGGGTAGTAATGCCTTTCGGCCTAAAGAATGCTGGGGCAATATATCAGAGAGCAATGAATTCTATATTTCATGACTTTATAGAAACATTTATGCAGGTATACATAGATGATATTGTGGTAAAATCTGTATCAGATTCCAATCATCTAGATCATCTGAGCCAATCATTCGAGAGAATGCGAAAACATGGCTTGAAGATGAATCCCCTTAAATGTGCTTTCTTTGTGCAGGCGGGAGACTTCCTGGGTTTTTTAGTTCACAAGAAGGGGATAGAAATTAACCAGAATAAAACAAAGGCCATTATGGAAGCGAAGCCTCCCTCCACGAAGAAGCAACTGCAGTCCTTATTGGGGAAGATAAACTTTTTTAGAAGATTCATCTCCAATTTAAGTGGACGCACACAAGCCTTCTCACCTTTGCTTCGACTCAAGCAAGGCAAGTTTGAATGGCTAGCTGAACATCAAGAAGCTTTCGAAAAGATCAAGCAATACTTGATGCATCCTCCAATATTGGCTCCTCCGAATGGAAAGAAGCACATGCGCTTGTATATTTCAGCTTCGGATAAAACAATAGGTAGCATGTTAGCCCAGGAGGATGAAAATGGCATCGAAAGAGCCATCTATTACATAAGTAGAGTACTCAATGATGCAGAGACTAGGTATAATGCAATAGAAAAACTCTGCCTTTGTTTATATTTCTCATGTATTAAACTCAAGTATTATATAAAGCCAGTTGATGTTTATGTTTCGTCCCATTGTGATGTTATTAAACATATGTTATCAAAGCCAATATTACATAGTCGAATTGGCAAATGGGCTTTGGCCTTAACTGAGTACTCTTTAACATTTCAACCCCTTAAGGCAATGAAGGGGCAAATTGTGGCAGACTTCATTGTTGATCATGCAGTAGAAGAAAATTCTCAGCAATACGTGGAACTGCCACCTTGGAAGTTATACTTTGACGGTTCAACTCACAAAGAAGGAACTGGCGTTGGAATATTGCTAATTTCTCCTGAAGGAATTCCAACAAAGCTCAAGTATAGAATCGAAGGCCCTCTATGTTCCAATAATGAAGCTGAGTACGAAGCATTGATAGCCGGACTTGAAGCTTTGTTAGAATTGGGGGCAACCAGAGTCGAAATTAAAGGAGACTCTGAATTGGTGATTAAACAACTAACGAAAGAGTACAAGTGCATCAAAGAAAATTTAATCATGTACTTTGTCATAGCAAATAGGTTGCTTAAAAAATTCGAATATGTGGATCTGAACCATGTCCCAAGATTGCAGAATCAGGAAGCAAACGATTTGGCACAACTAGCCTCAGGGTACAGGGTATCGAAAAGCAAATTCGAGGAATTGATCCAAGTAAGAGGCAGAACAATGGCTACGAAACTTTCTCCAAGTGATCTGGAAAACTCACAAATAGGGTTTGCTAACAAAGAAGAATTCGAAGTTTTGAACATAGACTCGTTGGCAGACACAGACTGGAGAAGTCCAATTGTGAATTATTTGAAGGACCCTTCGTCAGACACAGATAGAAAGGTAAAATATCGAGCCTTATCATACTTTCTGATGGGAAATGAGCTGTTCAAAAAGACTCCTGAAGGAGTATTGCTAAAATGTTTGGGTGAAGCGGAAGCTTACTTAGCTCTCTCGAACGTGCATAGCGGAGCATGTGGTGCCCACCAAGCGGGGCACAAAATGAAATGGCTTCTATTTCGATACGGAATGTATTGGCCTTCCATGTTAAAAGACTGCATAGAATTTGCCAAAGGGTGTCAAGAATGTCAAGAACATGCAGGTATTCAACACGCTCCCGCAAATGAACTAAGTTCAATAATAAAGCCTTGGCCCTTTAGAGGATGGGCGTTTGACCTAATTGGAGAAATTCACCCCAAGTCATCTAGAGGTCAAAGGTATATTTTAGTGGGAATCGACTATTTTACAAAATGGGTCGAAGCTATACCACTCGCGAACGTTGATCAAGAAGCTGTGATCGAGTTCATTCAAAAACATATTATATACAGATTCGGGATCCCAGAAAGTATAACTACAGATCAAGGATCAGTGTTCACTGGGCGAAAAATGCAAGATTTCGCCAAAGAGATAGGCTTCAAATTGTTTACTTCTACACCTTACTATGCTCAGACAAATGGACAAGTCGAAGCAGCGAACAAAATAATAATTGGTCTCATAAAGAAGCATGTAGGGAAAAAACCTAAAAGTTGGCACAGAACTTTGGACCAAGCACTTTAGGCTTGTCGAACATCTCCGAAAGAAGCTACGAATACTACACCTTTTCAACTGACATTTGGACATGATGCGGTACTCCCAGTTGAAATATACTTGCAATCAGTCCGGATACAAAGACAAGCAGAAATTCCCCCTAACATGTACTGGGAACTGATGATGAATGAATTAGTTGACTTGGACGAAGACAGACTTCGAGCTTTGGAGATGATAAAGAGACAAAAAGAAAGGGTGTCCAGAGCATACAATAAAAAGGTGAAAGGTAAAACGTTTATTAATAATGATCTAGTTTGGAAAGTTATTTTACCTATAGATCGAAAGAACCAAGCATTGGGGAAATGGTCCCCACACTGGGAAGGTCCCTTTCGAATCTTGAAAGTATTCTCAAATAATGCTTACGAGATAGAAGAATTAGCAGAAGATCGTAGGATCTTAAGAGTAAATGGGAAGTATCTAAAGAGATACAAACCAGGCATGCATGAAGTAAAGATTGCAAAAACGTAGACATTTGAGTAATACTACGTAAGCCAAAATGGTTAGATTCGCACCAAAATGGCTCAGTGACCAGAAAACATGCATAAATAAAAATACGGCAGAAGATCTTCATTAATTTTAAAGGGAGGTATGATCGGTAAAATAGCAAGTGTACTATTTTGCCTCTGTAGTAATAAAGGGAAAATTCCCCGAATATCGATCTCAAGGACTGCGTGAGATTATAGAGTTAGTCGCACTTCAATTAAACAAAAAGCCTTGGGGTTTTGGTTTTTGTGATTTCAATTTAAATTGCAAATAAACTTAAAAAGGTTGAATTGGCCAAATATGAGTAACATGCCAGGGTAGGTGTGTGCATTAACATGTAACAATTCTGAACCCTTATTTCATTAACAAAGTTCACTTTATCAATTACCGGTGATTAAGGGTATTTGCTCCTAAGTCCTTAGTGGGCAAACTTTTGAACATTGAAATCCTAATCCCAAAGTCCTTCGAAATTAGTGATCAAATCAAATATTATTATAATCAAGAACAATCCGGTTACTATAGGGTATCCCTAGTCCTAGGTGATATCTACTATAATATAATGGTATAAAAACCCTAACAATGGAGGTCAATCATAATTGTCAGTCATAAATCAATCCAGTTGGTCCGACGAGGAAAGCATTAAAAACCTTATACCATTAAATTGAATGTAAAAGAGAAACATGTTATTGAAATTCGGAATTCAAAATCATCACAAATGTTAATCAGGGACACCCCCCTAGCATTGGGGGGTTTAGCTACTCATATCATCCAAAGAAATTACAAAGATATCAAATAAAGACATTACAATAGAGATGATGAACTTTGATCTTCAATGGCTTCCGCTCATGAGAGTTCTCCGTTCTTCTCCAATTGCATAGGCTTCTTTTCTCAATCCTCCAATTCTTCGTGTGGCAAAAAGATCCCTAATTCATCTTGAAAACCCTCCTAAATAGTGCATACTCACTTAAGTTAGTTGGAAATTCCAGAAACACCCCTGCAGGCCAACCACTGAACTAAATAATAAAAATCACTGAAATCAGCGTCATCACCCAACACGGACCGTGTTGAGCAACACGGGCACCCGTGTTGGTCCTCTGTTATTTTATTTTTCACCATTCAGTCCCAGGCTTAGCAACACGGGCCGTGTTGAGCAACACGGGCACCCGTGTTGCACCACTGTTTTTCCCTTCTTTCCACACTTTGTTCCAGCGCTCTTCCTGACACGGCCCGTGTTGAGCAATACGGCCACCCGTGTCAGGCCTCCTGTAGCATGTTTTTGAAATTCCTTCGAAACTCCGAGTTTTGCACTGATTTACTCCGATTTCTCCATATTAGCCTGAAAACATTAAAACACACAACCAAAGCATAAAATGACGAATAATAACATAAAGCACTAAATAAAATAACTTGAAGATACTTAAAAACAACGGTAAATATATGTGTGAAAACCACTGATCAAACTCCCCCAAACTTAAACCGTTGCTTGACCTCAAGCGACAATTACAAAAGTTAATGACCTTCAAAGCACACGGTGTTCATACGTGAGATATCCGTCTGTATTGATCAAGAAACAGTGGATTTGGCATTCACATGACGCGACGAGTTTTGTTACCACATTAATCCTCAAGCTCCCGTTTCGGATACCTCTCCAACTATGCTTTGCACTTAAGTCTCTTTCCGATTTTCCTCCTCTTTCATTCGGACAATCATATTAAGGCACTGCATTTCTTATAATAATCATCACCTGCATGAGACGGATCAAGGCTTCTTATTTTGTTTCCTAGCACCAAACTAGCAGCATTGGCTACTTTTTATTACCGATGAAATTTTCAAACCTTGCAGTTATATATTGTCCTTTTGGACGACGTTTGGGGATCAATCTCCTTTGGGCTGAATAACCGGGTGAGGGTTACCCAACTTAGCGAGCCGATTGCCTTTTACCGCCTTTTCATCATTTGGTGCCAACTTTATATCTCTTTTTTTTTTCAACCAGCCATCATGCAAGTGAATCCGAATTATGCCAGACTGTATCAATAAACTACTCGAGAAGTACTTCTCAGGAGACAAGTACTATGGTGCAAATCTACACGTTAGACTCGTATCTCTTTCAGGGAACCAAGGGTGCTTACACAAACCTCTTGTCACATTATTCCGCACTTCCTGTCCTCAAACAATCCTCGCTTCATCTCTATATACTATTCCCGATCGCTCTTTAGGATCAAAACTTCTTCAACAAAAATTTAAAATTTCGGTAAAAATTTGGGCAGAATTCACTTTATGGTTTCACATCATACCAATAACATAAAACTAACATAAAAATAAAATGCACAGAGAAGAGCCTCCCCCAAACTTGAACTAAACATTGACCTCAATGTTTCAGAACGAGTTCGAGAGAGGTGACTCACAGAGGGTATTGCACTCTAATGATCACTTCCAAGCTTTCACCAGAGACGTCCTCTTTTATTTCCTGAAAATAAAATAAACAAACAGAGAAATTAATTATTAAAATCGTGGGTTGCCTCCCACGAAGCGCTTCGTTTAACGTCGCATGGCTCGACGGTCCATTACCCTTTATTATGGAGGGTATTTCCTTTTCCAAACCTTGTTGCTTGTCACTTTCGCAACCACTAACTCATGAAGACGAAAAGCATTCACCGCTTTTCTCTTTAATTTACTTCCCTCATTCTTCTTCTTTCCTTGCTCTTTCTCCTCCACCTTCTTCTTGACTTCCTTAGCTTTCTTAAGATTTTTGACAACTACATAAGATGGTTCCACCCGGGAGGCTATGCTTGACACTTTTTCTTGGGGCTGTTTAGACTTCTTGTTCTTTTCCTCACTTTCTGTCATACCATCAGAAGTTTGATCATTCACAACCGCCCTCTGTCTTTTGACTCCTAACATCTTCAACGTTACTTCTTCATCAAAAGATTTCAGCGTCAGCGTTCCTTTTTCAATGTCGAGGTTGCAGCGGCCTGTCGACAAAAATGGCCTCCCAAGAAGGATAGGAGTTTCTTCGTCTTCCGGAATGTCCATGATGTGGAAGTCAACAGGGAATACAAATTTATCAACTTCCACTAGTACATCTTCAGCTACCCCATATGATTTCTTAACGGTGTGATCGGCAAACCTTAACTGGGTCTTACTTTCACTAATCTTTTCCAACTCAAGCTTTTTGAAAATGGACAAAGGCATTAAACTCACACTAGACCCAGAATCGAGGAGTACCTTTTTAAATGCTATATTCTTGATAGTGCATGGTATCGCCACCGCCCCAGGGTCTTTCCTCTTTATTGGGATCTTTCTTGCTGTCGAGACTATACCACACTTCTCGGTTGCAATTTTTGGCTCTCCTCCTAGTGATCTCTTTTTCGCCAACACCTCCTTCATAAATTTTTTATACAAGGGCATGTGTTCAAGTGCTTCAAAGAATGGTAGATTTACCTCTAACTTTTTGAACAATTTTGTAAACTTTTCAAAGTCTTTCTCTCTTGAAACCTTCTTTGTCACTCTGGAGGGGAAAGGTAGTTTTATCACCGGTTCAACGTCTTTCTTATTTTTTTCTTCAATTGGTTTAACCGGTGGCACCACAACTTCTGGCTCTTTTGGATTCTCTCTTATTTCCAGATCCACCTCTATTACCATGGGGTCATCTATTTCCTCTTTCTCTTTTTCTTTTTCAGATTCTGCTACTCTCCTACTTCTTGTAGTAACAGCATTAATCTTCTCTTGGTCTTTCGGATTTTTCACAGTTGAGCTCGGAAGGGTACCTTGTGCCTGTAGAGTGAGATGTTGTGCTATCTGCCCCACTTGAACTTCCAGATTTTTAATTGAGGCCGAAGTGTTTCTGTGGTTGTTTCTTGTTTCTTCTTGGAACTGAGAACACTGCCCAGCTAATCTTTCAATTGCCACTTCCCACTCTGCCTTCTGGGTACCTTGTTGTTGTTGATCTTTCCAAGCAAAATTTGGATGATTCTTCCACCCTGGATTATAGGTGTTAGAATACGGGTTGTTTTGCCTTAGGAATTTGATTTCTTCAATCTGCTTGGGAGTAGCGAAACAGTACACCGTTTGGTGTGGGCCATTACAGATTTCACAGCTGACAGGTTGAGCTTGTTGAACTTGAGCCACCTGTTGTTTACCTATATTCATAGCCTTCAATTTCTTTTCAACTTCTGCGGCTATCGCATCTTCAACCCGAGTTTTAGAAGTCTCCAGCTTGAGATCAATGATTCCTTCCGGTTTGCTAGCACACCTGTCATACAATTCCAAATGCTCATTTGCAGCTATTGCTTCAATGATTTTGATGATTCCTGAGGCTGTTGTGAAATTTGTCGAGCCTCCAGCTGCTGTATCAATTAACTGCTTTGTTTTGATTCTGAGCCCATTGACAAATACTTGCATCTGTTCAGTCTTGTCCATGTTGTGAGTGGGACATGCCACTAGAATTCTTTTGAATCTTTTGTAGGCATCTCCTAAGGGCTCACCCTCCTGCTGCTTGAAATTTAGAATGTCATACCTCTTCCTTATAAATACCGAAGCGGGAAAATACTCATTTAAGAAAGCTTTTTCCATCTCTTCCCATGATGTAATGCTGCCCGCTGGAAGGGAATAAAACCACTCTTCTGCTTCTTCTGCCAAGGTGAATGGAAACATTCTCAGCTTCTTGGCCTCTTCTGTATGACCTTCGATTTTTAAAGTTGTACTCATGGTCAGTAACCTCTATAAGTGCTTGTTTGCATCTTCATTAACCTTTCCGGTGAAAGGCTTTCTTTCGAGTTGAGTGATGGTGCTTGGGTGCAATTGAAAATTAGGGACATTCACCGGTTGGTTGATAATTGTTTGTCTTCCCCCCGGTGTATTTGCAACTCCATAGTCTCCGAGGAGTCTCTCCGGTGGTGGTACCTCGCCCATGACTTCTTCTTCACTTTCAGAACCTGAATGAACTGTCACAACTTCTTCTTCGGATTCCAGTTTAGCTTGATGAGCTTGTCTGCGCCTGGCGTGAAAAGTCCTTTCAATTTCTGCGTCAAAAAGAAATTCTGTTGAGGCCTTGCCTCGCATAAACAGATTAGACAATTATTAGAATGAGGAGAAAAAAATAATATAAATTTTTTTTATTTTTTTATATATATATTTTTTTTTTGAAAATAAAATTTTAGTCGCAGAGCAACAAAATTCTAATTGAAATAAAACTAAAACTCTACAATTGATCGGTAAAATAGCAAGTGTAATATTTTGCCTCTGTAGTAATAAAGGGAAAATTCCCCGAATATCGATCTCAAGGACTGCGTGAGATTATAGAGTTAGTCGCACTTCAATTAAACAAAAAGCCTTGGGGTTTTGGTTTTTGTGATTTCAATTTAAATTGCAAATAAACTTAAAAAGGTTGAATTGGCCAAATATGAGTAACATGCCAGGGTAGGTGTGTGCATTAACATGTAACAATTCTGAACCCTTATTTCATTAACAAAGTTCACTTTATCAATTACCGGTTCTTAAGGGTATTTGCTCCTAAGTCCTTAGTGGGCAAACTTTTGAACATTGAAATCCTAATCCCAAAGTCCTTCGAAATTAGTGATCAAATCAAATATTATTATAATCAAGAACAATCCGGTTACTATAGGGTATCCCTAGTCCTAGGTGATATCTACTATAATATAATGGTATAAAAACCCTAACAATGGAGGTCAATCCTAATTGTCAGTCATAAATCAATCCAGTTGGTCCGACGAGGAAAGCATTAAAAACCTTATACCATTAAATTGAATGTAAAAGAGAAACATGTTATTGAAATTCGGAATTCAAAATCATCACAAATGTTAATCAGGGACACCCCCCTAGCATTGGGGGGTTTAGCTACTCATATCATCCAAAGAAATTACAAAGATATCAAATAAAGACATTACAATAGAGATGATGAACTTTGATCTTCAATGGCTTCCGCTCATGAGAGTTCTCCGTTCTTCTCCAATTGCATAGGCTTCTTTTCTCAATCCTCCAATTCTTCGTGTGGCAAAAAGATCCCTAATTCATCTTGAAAACCCTCCTAAATAGTGCAGACTCACTTAAGTTAGTTGGAAATTCCAGAAACACCCCTGCAGGTCAACCACTGAACTAAATAATAAAAATCACTGAAATCAGCGTCATCACCCAACACGGGCCGTGTTGAGCAACACGGGCACCCGTGTTGGTCCTCTGTTATTTTATTTTTCACCATTCAGTCCCAGGCTTAGCAACACGGGCCGTGTTGAGCAACACGGGCACCCGTGTTGCACCACTGTTTTTCCCTTCTTTCCACACTTTGTTCCAGCGCTCTTCCTGACACGGCCCGTGTTGAGCAACACGGCCACCCGTGTCAGGCCTCCTGTAGCATGTTTTTGAAATTCCTTCGAAACTCCGAGTTTTTCACTGATTTACTCCGATTTCTCCATATTAGCCTGAAAACATTAAAACACACAACCAAAGCATAAAATGACGAATAATAACATAAAGCACTAAATAAAATAACTTGAAGATACTTAAAAACAACGGTAAATATATGTGTGAAAACCACTGATCAAGGTACAAGTGACTTTGGTCCATATGGAGCAGCAAAAATTACAAAAAAACGAAGCAGTAAAAAACCTAAAAAGGATCTACCCTTTAGTTGACCCTTTGTTCTAAGTCTTCCAAAGACAGCATATGAAGACCCTCTGCTTCGAACATGTTCATGCGCCCCAAATCTCGCATCCTTCGCACTACACCTCTCTTGAGGAACAAGTAGGATAAAAACCTCCCAAAAGGAAGGCAACTTACCGAACCCTCTCGAGAGGAAGTTAAAGCAACAGTTTCCACGAGTCGTTTGAAGATCAACAAAGGAAAGTTGATCTTCACCCCTCGCAAAGCACAAGAGATGAACTCCAAGTCCTCCACCATAATGCTGTTCTCATCACAGCTTCGTGGGTAAAAGTTACCCACTAGAAGTTGATGCCAAATCCTGATGACTTTGGAGCTCTAGGGATCATTCTCCATGAGACCCTTCAGTAAGACAGAAGTGGTCATGGTGAAACTGTTATCATCAAAGGTTGCTCCAGTGTTGCTGCAGCGCAACAAGTCAGAGATGGTGGAGGGCGTGATAGAAACTTCAGCCCCTCGAACTTCAGAAACTATAGTAGTTCTTCCTTCAGGATCAATGCGTAGGTACGCAAACATCCAGAAATCAGCAAGTATTTTGGGATAAACATTCCCTTCTAAGATTGTTGGGTAGAATCCCATCCCCTGATTGTGGAAAAGAGCACGAAGGCTGATGTGATGCCTGCTGAATTCTTCTGGGCAGGTGTGGACCTCCGTTTTTTTCGGGCCATACCTTTGAGCGGGAGAGATACGTGAACTGACTCTTTTTTATCGCTTATGCTTTCGCATTTTTGAAAATTCACAGAGTCGCCACCGACCTTTTATTTTATCCAATTAAGGAAAGGTTTATAAAAGAAACAGAAAAAAGACCTTTAAGAAATTCTGGGTAAGGGGGTAGGTTATACAAAGGGAAGGTGTTAGCACCCTTTGTATCCATGGTTATCCATGGGCTCTTAAGTTTGCTTAGCTCACTTGTTTTTCGATCACTTTTCAATTGCTTTAGAATGCTCATATGTGGTTTCAAATACCTTTGTAAACTGAATTTTGTAATGATCCTTGTGGGGATGTATACAAAATGTTTGTTTATCTTTCGAAAGATGTTTTGAAAATAACGTTAACTTTGTAATGATCTGTGTTTGGATGTATACAAAGTATTGTCTTTTTGGAAAGTTTTGAAAAAACAACAGTGTATGAGAATTTTGTTTGTTTTGATTTGAGCAAGCAAACTAGGAAGTCTACCCTGAGTTGTAAGGTCTTTATCCTATTTCCTTTAAAAATCTATCCTTACACCGGATACAAACAAAAGGTTCGATTTTGTACTCGAAACAGTAGAATTTTGACTTTGATTTTGAAAAGAATGAGAAGGGATTACCTTAAGAGGTGCAAGTGTGATTGTGATTGGATTCAGATATTTTATCTTTGAAGTTAGTGATCTAACGGTTCAATTTTATCTTTGACATACACGCAGTTTATATTTGCTGGAAATTAAAATGCGGAAATGTAAAGTGCGGAAAGTAAATCTACGCTATTACATCGATTGTGCAGGAAATGTAAACTAGCCTATTTACATGAATTTGACATCCTATACATTTATCTAGGAATTTAAATTGCAAGAAAAATAAAAGGCATGTTTTTGGATTTTTTTATGATTGATTTTAATTATAATTAATGCATGATTAATTAAATTAAAATGAAGAAAAAAGATGAAAATAGATTTAAACCTAGAAATTAAGTTTAAAATATGTACAAAATATTTGTCAATTAATTTTAAAACAAAACTAATTTTTTTGGAATTTTTGAAATTGATTAAGCTAATTAAAACATAATTATGCAGATAATTATACAAATAATTAAAACTTAGAGAGAAAATTATTCAAAATATGTACAAAATTAGTTTATAATATATAAACAATATTTTATATAAAGAACAATTTTTTTTATGATTTTTTGATTGGTTAGAATAATTAAAAAGCAAATATATAAATATATACTAATTAATTATGCAAAATATTGAAATTTTGAAGAAAAATAAAATATTTTTATTTCAGAAAATAATATATTATTTTAGAAGTCTAAAAATATTTTTTGTGCATTTTTTGGATTTTTAAAACTATTTTTAATTAATTTTGCAAAGAAAATTAAAATAAAATAGAAAATAAAAGGATACATGATCATGTGTGATTAATCTGAGAGTCCATGGTATGAGGATTCATTCTGAGGCGTTGGATGGTTCATTAAATGAGATCAGATGGTCCAGACATTGAGGCACGTGGTAAAAGTTACACCTGCAAAGCACAGAATCAGAGACAAATTCAAAAAAAACACGCGCGCGTCTGAACCAATGGGGGGGAGACACGTCTTCGTCTTCAACCTCCAGACAACACTTATAACAGCGCTTTTGTAAAAAAGCGCTATAATACATGATGCTTAAACCTGCAAAATAGCGAATAGGGTCAAACGTAAAAATAAATTTGGCGCGACCTATCCATTCAACTCGTCTGATCCATACAAACTCAATGGTACCACTTAGATCCTTTAATTTTGCCTATTTCAGAAAGCCCTAATTTTGAGATTATGAACCCTAGAATGGTAACTTCGTGTGTAAGCGTCTAAAACTCAATTAAAGTTCCAGAAATGATCTACACACCACACCAAGTTCAAATATATGTCTACATCGTGCTAGATATGCTTGTGTTATGAGATACAAGTCAGTTTTAGTTTGGACAAATCGTGACCTATAGTGTTTGATTCAATGAGTTTCAAAGCTTGCAAATGATCTGGATAGGTTCAGTGAAGTTCAAGGAACGTGTTTGAGTGTTTATTTTGTATTGAAACTAACTTAAACTTAGAATTCGAATCTCAAAATTCTTTGAATATTTTAAGAGGTTACAAATGTATTACAAGCAAGAGTTTGATTCTGAATTCGTTCTCCCTTCATTGCTGAAGTATTGTAGCCTATATATAGGCATTGAAGTGCTTAGAATTGAAGCTAAGAAGCCTTTAGTTGCCTTTGTGGAATTCTTGATTTTTTTATATTTAAAACCTTTGAATTGTTGACCAAGTCTTCTTCTCTTCAATGCTCTTGCCTTGCTCTTCAATTCTCTGCATAAAATCAGAGATTCCTTGGGTGAGTCATGCTTAGATTGTAAGTTAACCATTATCCATTCATTTTTCCTTTTAATTTAATCTTAAAATAAGATAAAATTATGCCAAAAATGGATAAAAATGGTATGGGCATTGTCTTGGTCGTGGGAGGCCCATAATATTATTGAAATGATGTTTGAATCATGAAAACTTGGCCCCATTTGGAAAAAATACATTTTTTAGCAATGTTGATTTCATGCATTTTCCCAAACTTTAGCCAACTTCAACAAGGTGTAAATCCCTCAATTTTTGTCATATGAAGGAGATCTTGCACTTTTTGGAAACCTCAAAGAGTCCTCTAACCAATGTCTTTGGTCTCATGTCAAAATGATTTTTGATGCTCCTTGTGTGTCCTTTTGAAAAAAGTGTCTTTTTGTTGACTTTGAAAATGACCTGTAATGTCTTTGGTCATGTTTTTCAAATGGTGAATGTAATGACCAAGGGATCAATTGCATTTGAAAGATAATTGAATTTCCTTCAAAATGAGCTTTAGTTTGAATTTTTTGGATGAAGGATGAGAGAGTTATGACCAGTCAAAGTTGAGTTGACTTTTCAGGCAAAAACCCTAATTTTGAATCTTAGGGTTTTGGTTATTTTTGATCTTTCCTTGATGAATTATGATCATCCAATGATCAAATGATGAATCCTTTGACAAAATATGGACTTTGACAAAAAAATTCATTTTTGACTGTCTGTTGACTTTTTTGGTCAAACGGGTCGTCTGTTGACTGTTTGAGCTGCTGACGGTGCGTCTGAGTGAATTAAAGTTTGAAAATTTATATGATGGTACTTTGAGATATATGGATGTGCATGAAATCCATTTGAGGTCTCAAAAGCTTGTTTCTCCTGTAAAACAAGAAAACCCTAGTCAGGGACTGTTTGTGTAGGAGACAGTTAAGCGTACCTGATTTTTGTGCAGTGTTGAGTCTCTGCTAATCGCGTGATATTCAGAAGACTTCTAGAACAAAAATCTTGGAATTTTGAATTGTGAAAGATTGATTTGATTGATGGTACAAAACACTGAGAATTGTATTGCCAGCAGTTTGGCTGTCAACTGACTGTACAGTCTGAGTTTCCTGATTCTGCGCCTGCAAAAAGATTTAACTCTGTGCCAATTGTGTCAGTACTATTTATCTGTAAATAAATAAATAGCATGTGTGAAGTAATAAACAGTATTTGGCGTTTGCGTAAGAATAAATTCAACTGCAAGCCAAATTACTGTATAAGAAAAATTCTAAAAACTAAGTATTTCATATGTCAGGATATTTGTTGAAATAAAAATCCATGATTATATGAGACTCTTAATTTCCAGATTGGAGTTTTCTTGAAAAAAGATGCGGGCAAATTTTGGGGTATAACAGTTGCCCCTATTCAATCTTCTTAAACCTGAAGAGATTGTCTGAAATCTGAAGGTAGAAGATGATTGAATATTTAGATGCCCTGAAAATTTGCACTTACCTTGATCAGAAGAGATGTTGGAAGTTGCATTTGAATGTCGTCTGCGAAACGTTGTTGGCAGATTGAAACATTACCTGAGATGGGCTTTCAGATGCCACCTGGTAAATGTGTTGATGGTTTGTTCATCAGAATGAATTCATTGATTATATCTTGATGAAGGATTTGAAAGTCTTTGTGTTGACTGTTTCGGAACCGTCCAAGGTTACCGCTTTAAGTCTAGGAGGATGATTGCTACGGAACTTGTCCAAAGTTTTTCCGCTTTAGATTTTGATCATTGTGGAACCGTCTGAGGTATCAGCTTTAGATCTTTGATGTTAGATCGCTCTTGAACCGTCTGAGGTATCAACTTTAGATCTGTGATGCTAGATCGTTCTGGAACCGTCTGAGGTATCGACTTTAGATCTGTGATGCTAGATCGTTCTGGAACCGTCTGAGGTATCGACTTTGATCTGTGATGCTAGATCGTTCTGGAACCGTCTGAGGTATCGACTTTGATCTGCAATGTCTGTTTTTTGAGTTGGTAAGTGATCAGAATGAATCTTCGGCTTGATTATATCTGAGAGAACCGTTCATGGAATTCAGGGGAACACTGCATGTGATTGAGAACATCTTTGTTGAAGATATCCGTCTACCTGAAAAATCAAGTTAGTGATATGCAATGTTTATGATGCATGTAAATGTGAGATATTCCCGGAGAAATATGCGTGTGATGTTGTGTATGAATATGCGCATGATGCATGATGTATGATGTATGATGTATGATGTATGATGTATGATGTATGATGTAGGACGTATGATGTATGAATGTGATGTCAAGCTTTTATTTGGGAAAATAAATTTCCGTCAGTCATCTGAATATGACTATATTGTGATTGTTGATGATCTTTTGTCTTGTTTGAGTACCCTCGGCTGGGGAAATTCTTTGAGAACCACGGTACTCTGTTGAAGGATCTTTGACTATCACTTGGGAATGAAAGGTAGCTGGAAGTTCTGATGCCCTTTCAAATGGGAATGAGGAAGATGCATAATCCTCCGATGCACTATCTGACCAAGTCCGGGTGCGGGGATCACACCTTCTGAAGATAGTAATCTGGAACAACCCTGCTGGGGTATAAGACTTCTTTTGAAGAGAAAATCTTTTTGAGGAATTTGCTGAGAAATGTGTTTCTCTTGGGGATTTTCTTCTGATGGAATGATGTCCAGATAATTGGGACATTTCCTGAACGCTATTCCTGTTTTTCCTGGTAAACATCAATCATATTCAAATGCACATGTTCATTCAAAATTATCATTGGGACGTTTACGTATTCAAAACAGAAAAAGTGAAAATAGTGATTTTTGAGCCTAAGCTGCATTGATTTTTGAAAAAGAGCCATGATAGGTTGATTAGCACAGGGAGACAACAATCCTAGAAGTAGGAAACTGTCATAAAGTTTTGGAAAATATTTATAAAGATAAATAGCTATGTGAAAACAATCCAGTCAAGTTTCAACTCTGCTATTGCCAATCTGTC
This sequence comes from Vicia villosa, assembly GCF_029867415.1. Lineage (NCBI taxonomy): Eukaryota > Viridiplantae > Streptophyta > Magnoliopsida > Fabales > Fabaceae > Vicia > Vicia villosa. Next base: position 15,586,820 of record NC_081181.1, read on the forward strand.
TTCGAGCATCTCATCCCTCACTTGTTGGAAGAAAGTGATTGGACTGATCGGTGTCTTTGAGGTGTTGAATCTTGATGGTGAGTAGGCAGTTGAACGGAACATAGTTGTATGCTTCATTCCCTAACTTTTGCCTAGGCTGCCCTTTCAGGTTTTCAGCCTACCGGGATAGTATTCGTTTAGTCTTTAATTTTTGCCTAGACCGCCCTTTCGGGTTTTCAATCCACCGAGACGCTCATTTTTTGCCTAAGTTGCCCTTTCAGGTTTTCAACTTAGCGAGCTGTTTTTTCTTTTTAAGCGAAGTACTTTTTGACTATGTCAGCATTCACAGGGTGTGGGAAATCCTCGCCATCCATGGTGGTAAGCAACATGGCTCCGCCGGAGAATATTTTCTTGATTATGAATGGTCCCTCGTAGGTGGGAGTCCATTTTCCTATGGGATCACCTTGTGGTAAGATGATGCGTTTGACAACCAAGCCACCAGTTTGGTATGCTTGACTTTTGACTTTTTTGTTGAAGGCTTTGATCATACGCTTTTGGTATAGCTGACCATGACAAATAGCTGCGAGCCTTTTCTCATCAATCAAGTTTATCTGGTCCAACCGTGTTTGAATCCAATCGTCTTCTTCTAGATTGGCTTCTTTCATAATCCTTAGAGAAGGAATCTGAATTTCAATTGGAAGAACTGCCTCCATACCATAGACTAAGGAGAATGGAGTTGCCCCTGTTGAAGTACGCGCAGATGTGCGATAACCATGAAGAGCAAAAGGTAACATCTCATGCCAGTCTTTGTAGGTTACTGTCATTTTTTGTATGATTTTCTTGATGTTCTTGTTGGCAGCTTCCACCGCGCCGTTCATTTTTTGGTCGATATGGAGAAGAATTATGATGTTTGATCTTGAACTGTGTGCAAAGTTCAGTAATCATTCTGTTGTTTAGATTTGTGCCATTGTCCGTGATAATCCGTTCAGGGATGCCGTACCGACAAATGATATTGTATTTGATGAACCGGGCCACCACATTCTTGGTAACAGAAGCAAATGAAGCTACTTCTACCCACTTTGTGAAGTAGTCAATAGCGACCAGGATAAAGCGATGTCCGTTGGAGGCAGTAGGTTTGATTTCTCCAATCATATCAATACCCCACATTGCAAAAGGCCAAGGAGCCGTCAGGACGCTTAATGGAACTGGAGGTACATATACTTTGTCAGCGTATATTTGTGACATGTTCGGGAGTGATGATGGCAGTCTGTTTCCATGGTAGACCAGTAATAACCTGCTCTCAGGATCTTTTTAGCCATTGTATGTCCACTGGAATGAGTACCGAAGGCACCATTGTGTATTTCTTCCATGATCTGTTCTGCTTCCTTCTTGTTTACACAGCGAAGTAAAGTCGAGTCATGGTTGCGTTTGTATAGGGTTCCATTGCTTAGAAATAATTTGGCAGCAAATCTCCTTAGAAACTTTCTGTCGTTAATGGATGCCCCTTCAGGGTACTCTTGAGCTTCGAGATATCTTTTTACTTCATGGAACCATGGTTTTTTTTCTGTTTCCTCGGTATTGATCTCATTGCAATAGGATGGTTCATCTTGCCTGTAAATGGTGATCATAGGCGCCTCGTTGTCCCACCTGACTTTGAACATGGATGACATGGTAGCTAAAGCATCAGCTAGTTGATTTTCCTCGCGTGGAATGTGTTCGAAAGTGATTTCTTCGAAGTAAGGAATCAAACTCAGCACATATTCTTTGTAAGGAATTATATTCGGGTGCTTCGTGTCCCATTCCCCTTTGACTTGGTAGATTACCAAGGCCGAGTCTCCGTAGACTTCCAGGAATTTGATTCTTAGATCGATTGCAGCTTTAAGACCCAGAATACATGCTTCGTATTCGGCTATATTGTTAGTGCAATTGAAGCATAACCTGGCAGTGAATGGTGTATGACCTCCTGCAGGGGAAATGATCACAGCTCCGATGCCATTGCCAAGTGCATTAGAAGCTCCGTCAAAAACCATAGTCCACCGGGATCCTGGCTTGGGTCCTTCTTCTGGTCTTGGTTGTTTGTAGTCATTGACTAGCATAATGTCTTCGTCTGGGAAGTCAAAGTTCAATGCTTGATAATCATCCACTGCTTGATGAGCCAGATGATCAGCTACCACACTTCCTTTGATTGCTTTTTGTGAAGTGTATTGAATGTCATATTCTGTTAAGATCATTTTCCATCTCGCTATTCTTCCAGAGAGAGCAGGTTTTTCGAACACGTATTT